>NC_137330.1:18685032-19282032 GCF_965287045.1 Carcharhinus amblyrhynchos
TGAGAGAATCTTTGGAAACAAAGGTGGAGGAGTCAAATGATTCACTCTGGGAAATATTCACTTTTGCAAAATGAACACCATTCCCTGTATACTGGAATTCCAGATTTTTGTTGGTATCGTTGAGGAAATCGTCAGAAAGACTTCTGGATAAGCTCAAAATGACTATCTGATCTTCTTTTGGAACTTGTCGAAAAATCAGACCTTTTGCCGAAGAGACTCTTTGGCATTCAGCAACTCTATGGAATTCTATGTTGATCTACCCACAATGCTTCGCGCATTTAGACCGTGAGGGCAATATCAGATCATCAGCAGGAAAACATCATTGGCTTTGAGGGAATTATTGGAATCAATTGTGCGTTCACTAAAATGTTTATATCCCCAAGATATACACTTTGCCGCAATGTTAGAATTGTGGAGTTTAAGGTGACAATGGTATTGAGGAAAACATTGGAATCAACTCTGGTGGGACTCAACATGCTTACCTCATCCAGATATGCACTTTGCTGCAGTCTCCGCTTTTCAGCCAACATGAGTCACTGGGTTTGATCATATATTTACCTCCAAATCTGGATTTACTCAAAATGCTGATCTCGTCGAGATATGAACTTTGCCTCAATATGACAGTTTAGAATACAAGTCTCAATGGCATTGAGACAATCTCTGGAAACAAAGCGGGAAGGAGTGACATCATGAACTTGGTGAAAGATTCACTTTTTGAAACTGAAAAGCATTCACTTAATCCTGAAATGTCAAATTTTTGGGGATATCATTGCAGAAAAGGTCGGAAAGAACGCTGGAGTAGCTTGAAATGCCTATCTCATCTAGCTGTGGAACTTGGCGGAAGGTCAGACTTTTGGCAAAAGAGACTGATAGTCATTCAGCAACTCTTTCGAAATCTCTGTTGATCTAACCAGAATTCATCGCGCATTCAGATACTGACTGCAATGTCAGGTTTTCAGATGGAACACCTCAAAGGCATTGAGGAAATTATTGGAATCAAATGTGGGTTGACTAAAATGCTTATCTCACCGAGATATGCACTTTGCAGCAATATCATTGTTTTGGCAGTAAAGTGTCAATGGCATTGAGAGAATCTTTGGAAACAAAGGTGGAGGAGTCAAATGATTCACTCTGGGAAATATTCACTTTTGCAAAATGAACACCATTCCCTGTATACTGGAATTCCAGATTTTTGTTGGTATCGTTGAGGAAATCGTCAGAAAGACTTCTGGATAAGCTGAAAATGACTATCTGATCTTCTTTTGGAACTTGTCGAAAAATCAGACCTTTTGCCGAAGAGACTCTTTGGCATTCAGCAACTCTATGGAATTCTATGTTGACCTACCCACAATGCTTCGCGCATTTAGACCGTGAGGGCAATATCAGATCATCAGCAGGAAAACATCATTGGCTTTGAGGGAATTATTGGAATCAATTGTGCGTTCACTAAAATGTTTATATCCCCAAGATATACACTTTGCCGCAATGTTAGAATTGTGGAGTTTAAGGTGACAATGGTATTGAGGAAAACATTGGAATCAACTCTGGTGGGACTCAACATGCTTACCTCATCCAGATATGCACTTTGCTGCAGTCTCCGCTTTTCAGCCAACATGAGTCACTGGGTTTGATCATATATTTACCTCCAAATCTGGATTTACTCAAAATGCTGATCTCGTCGAGATATGAACTTTGCCTCAATATGACAGTTTAGAATACAAGTCTCAATGGCATTGAGACAATCTCTGGAAACAAAGCGGGAAGGAGTGACATCATGAACTTGGTGAAAGATTCACTTTTTGAAACTGAAAAGCATTCACTTAATCCTGAAATGTCAAATTTTTGGGGATATCGTTGCAGAAAAGGTCGGAAAGAACGCTGGAGTAGCTTGTAATACCTATCTCATCTAGCTGTGGAACTTGGCGGAAGGTCAGACTTTTGGCAAAAGAGACTGATAGTCATTCAGCAACTCTTTCGAAATCTCTGTTGATCTAACCAGAATTCATCGCGCATTCAGATACTGACTGCAATGTCAGGTTTTCAGATGGAACACCTCAAAGGCATTGAGGAAATTATTGGAATCAAATGTGGGTTGACTAAAATGCTTATCTCACCGAGATATGCACTTTGCAGCAATATCATTGTTTTGGCAGTAAAGTGTCAATGGCATTGAGAGAATCTTTGGAAACAAAGGTGGGGGAGTCAAATGATACACTCTGGGAAATATTCACTTTTGCAAAATTAACACCATTCCCTATACACTGGAATTCCAGATTTTTGTTGGTATCGTTGAGGAAATCGTCAGAAAGACTTCTGGATGAGCTCAAAATGATTATCTGATCTACTTTTGGAACTTGACGAAAAATCAGACTTTTTGCCGTAGAGACTCATTGGCATTTGGCAACTTTATGGAAATCTATGTTGATCTACCCACAATGCTTCTCGCAGTTCGACCATGAGTGCAATATCAGATCTTCAGCAGGAATACATCATTGGCTTTGAGGGAATTATTGGAATCAATTGTTCGTTTACTAAAATGTTTATCTCCCCAAGATATACACTTTGCCGCAATGTTAGAATTGTGGAGTTTAAGGTGACAATGGTATTGAGGAAAACATTGGAATCAACTCTGGTGGGACTCAACATGCTTACCTCATCCAGATATGCACTTTGCTGCAGTCTCCGCTTTTCAGCCAACATGAGTCACTGGGTTTGATCATATATTTACCTCCAAATCTGGATTTACTCAAAATGCTGATCTCGTCGAGATATGAACTTTGCCTCAATATGACAGTTTGGAATAGAAGTCTCAATGGCATTGAGACAATCTCTGGAAACAAAGCGGGACGGAGTGACATCATGAACTTGGTGAAAGATTCACTTTTTGAAACTGAAAAGCATTCACTTAATCCTGAAATGTCAAATTTTTGGAGATATCATGGCAGAAAAGGTCGGAAAGAACTCTGGAGTAGCTTGAAATGCCTATCTCATCTAGCTGTGGAACTTGGCGGAAGATCAGACTTTTGGCAAAAGAGACTGATAGTCATTCAGCAACTCTTTGGAAATCTCTGTTGATCTTACCAGAATTCATCGCGCATTCAGATACTGACTGCAATGTCAGGTTTTCAGAAGGAACACCTCAAAGGCATTGAGGAAATTATTGGAATCAAATGTGGGTTGACTAAAATGCTTATCTCACCGAGATATGCACTTTGCAGCAATATCATTGTTTTGGCAGTAAAGTGTCAATGGCATTGAGAGAATCTTTGGAAACAAAGGTGGAGGAGTCAAATGATTCACTCTGGGAAATATTCACTTTTGCAAAATGAACACCATTCCCTGTATACTGGAATTCCAGATTTTTGTTGGTATCGTTGAGGAAATCGTCAGAAAGACTTCTGGATAAGCTCAAAATGACTATCTGATCTTCTTTTGGAACTTGTCGAAAAATCAGACGTTTTGCCGAAGAGACTCTTTGGCATTCAGCAACTCTATGGAATTCTATGTTGATCTACCCACAATGCTTCGCGCAGTTAGACCGTGAGGGCAATATCAGATCATCAGCAGGAAAACATCATTGGCTTTGAGGGAATTATTGGAATCAATTGTGCGTTCACTAAAATGTTTATCTCCTCAAGATATACACTTTGCCGCAATGTTAGAATTGTGGAGTTTAAGGTGACAATGGTATTGAGGAAAACATTGGAATCAACTCTGGTGGGACTCAACATGCTTACCTCATCCAGATATGCACTTTGCTGCAGTCTCCGCTTTTCAGCCAACATGAGTCACTGGGTTTGATCATATATTTACCTCCAAATCTGGATTTACTCAAAATGCTGATCTCGTCGAGATATGAACTTTGCCTCAATATGACAGTTTAGAATACAAGTCTCAATGGCATTGAGACAATCTCTGGAAACAAAGCGGGAGGGAGTGACATCATGAACTTGGTGAAAGATTCACTTTTTGAAACTGAAAAGCATTCAATTAATCCTGAAATGTCAAATTTTTGGGGATATCATTGCAGAAAAGGTCGGAAAGAACGCTGGAGTAGCTTGAAATGCCTATCTCATCTAGCTGTGGAACTTGGCGGAAGATCAGACTTTTGGCAAAAGAGACTGATAGTCATTCAACAACTCTTTGGAAATCTCTGTTGACCTTACCAGAATTCATCGCGCATTCAGATACTGACTGCAATGTCAGGTTTTCAGAAGGAACACCTCAAAGGCATGGAGGAAATTATTGGAATCAAATGTGGGTTGACTAAAATGCTTATCTCACCGAGATATGCACTTTGCAGCAATATCATTGTTTTGGCAGTAAAGTGTCAATGGCATTGAGAGAATCTTTGGAAACAAAGGTGGGGGAGTCAAATGATTCACTCTGGGAAATATTCACTTTTGCAAAATTAACACCATTCCCTATACACTGGAATTCCAGATTTTTGTTGGTATCGTTGAGGAAATCGTCAGAAAGACTTCTGGATAAGCTCAAAATGATTATCTGATCTACTTTTGGAACTTGACGAAAAATCAGACTTTTTGCCGTAGAGACTCTTTGGCATTTGGCAACTCTATGGAAATCTATGTTGATCTACCAACAATGCTTCTCGCAGTTTGACCATGAGTGCAATATCAGATCTTCAGCAGGAATACATCATTGGCTTTGAGGGAATTATTGGAATCAATTGTTCGTTTACTAAAATGTTTATCTCCCCAAGATATACACTTTGCCGCAATGTTAGAATTGTGGAGTTTAAGGTGACAATGGTATCGAGGAAAGCATTGGAATCAACTCTGGTGGGACTCAACATGCTTACCTCATCCAGATATGCACTTTGCTGCAGTCTCCGCTTTTCAGCCAACATGAGTCACTGGGTTTGATCATATATTTACCTCCAAATCTGGATTTACTCAAAATGCTGATCTCGTCGAGATATGAACTTTGCCTCAATATGACAGTTTAGAATACAAGTCTCAATGGCATTGAGACAATCTCTGGAAACAAAGCGGGAGGGAGTGACATCATGAACTTGGTGAAAGATTCAGTTTTAGAAACTGAACGGCATTCACTTAATCCTGAAATGTCAAATTTTTGGGGATATCATTGCAGAAAAGGTCGGAAAGAACGCTGGAGTAGCTTGAAATGCCTATCTCATCTTGCTGAGGAACTTCGCGGAAGATCAGACTTTTGGCAAAAGTGACTGATAGTCATTCAGCAACTCTTTGGAAATCTCTGTTGATCTAACCAGAATTCATCGCGCATTCAGATACTGACTGCAATGTCAGGTTTTCAGAAGGAACACCTCAAAGGCATTGAGGAAATTATTGGAATCAAATGTGGGTTGACTAAAATGCTTATCTCACCGAGATATGCACTTTGCAGCAATATCATTGTTTTGGCAGTAAAGTGTCAATGGCATTGAGAGAATCTTTGGAAACAAAGGTGGGGGAGTCAAATGATTCACTCTGGGAAATATTCACTTTTGCAAAATGAACACCATTCCCTATACACTGGAATTCCAGATTTTTGTTGGTATCGTTGAGGAAATCGTCAGAAAGACTTCTGGATAAGCTCAAAATGACTATCTGATCTTCTTTTGGAACTTATCGAAAAATCAGACGTTTTGCCGAAGAGACTCATTGGCATTCAGCAACTCTATGGAATTCTATGTTGATCTACCCACAATGCTTCGCGCAGTTAGACCATGAGTGCAATATCAGATCTTCAGCAGGAATACATCATTGGCTTTGAGGGAATTATTGGAATCAATTGTGCGTTTACTAAAATGTTCATCTCCCCAAGATATACACTTTGCCGCAATGTTAGAATTGTGGAGTTTAAGGTGACAATGGTATTGAGGAAAACATTGGAATCAACTCTGGTGGGACTCAACATGCTTACCTCATCCAGATATGCACTTTGCTGCAGTCTCCGCTTTTCAGCCAACATGAGTTACTGGGTTTGATCATATATTTACCTCCAAATCTGGATTTACTCAAAATGCTGATCTCGTCGAGATATGAACTTTGCCTCAATATGACAGTTTGGAATAGAAGTCTCAATGGCATTGAGACAATCTCTGGAAACAAAGCGGGATGGAGTGACATCATGAACTTGGTGAAAGATTCACTTTTTGAAACTGAAAAGCATTCACTTAATCCTGAAATGTCAAATTTTTGGAGATATCATTGCAGAAAAGGTCGGAAAGAACTCTGGAGTAGCTTGAAATGCCTATCTCATCTAGCTGTGGAACTTGGCGGAAGATCAGACTTTTGGCAAAAGAGACTGATAGTCATTCAGCAACTCTTTGGAAATCTCTGTTGATCTAACCAGAATTCATCGCGCATTCAGATACTGACTGCATTGTCAGGTTTTCAGAAGGAACACCTCAAAGGCATTGAGGAAATTATTGGAATCAAATGTGGGTTGACTAAAATGCTTATCTCACCGAGATATGCACTTTGCAGCAATATCATTGTTTTGGCAGTAAAGTGTCAATGGCATTGAGAGAATCTTTGGAAACAAAGGTGTTGGAGTCAAATGATTCACTCTGGGAAATATTCACTTTTGCAAAATGAACACCATTCCCTGTATACTGGAATTCCAGATTTTTGTTGGTATCGTTGAGGAAATCGTCAGAAAGACTTCTGGATAAGCTCAAAATGATTATCTGATCTACTTTTGGAACTTGACGAAAAATCAGACTTTTTGCCGTAGAGACTCATTGGCATTTGGCAACTCTATGGAAATCTATGTTGATCTACCCACAATGCTTCTCGCAGTTAGACCATGAGTGCAATATCAGATCTTCAGCAGGAATACATCATTGGCTTTGAGGGAATTATTGGAATCAATTGTGCGTTCACTAAAATGTTTATCTCCCCAAGATATACACTTTGCCGCAATGTTAGAATTGTGGAGTTTAAGGTGACAATGGTATTGAGGAAAACATTGGAATCAACTCTGGTGGGACTCAACATGCTTACCTCATCCAGATATGCACTTTGCTGCAGTCTCCGCTTTTCAGCCAACATGAGTTACTGGGTTTGATCATATATTTACCTCCAAATCTGGATTTACTCAAAATGCTGATCTCGTCGAGATATGAACTTTGCCTCAATATGACAGTTTGGAATAGAAGTCTCAATGGCATTGAGACAATCTCTGGAAACAAAGCGGAATGGAGTGACATCATGAACTTGGTGAAAGATTCACTTTTTGAAACTGAAAAGCATTCACTTAATCCTGAAATGTCAAATTTTTGGAGATATCATTGCAGAAAAGGTCGGAAAGAACTCTGGAGTAGCTTGAAATGCCTATCTCATCTAGCTGTGGAAATTGGCGGAAGATCAGACTTTTGGCAAAAGAGACTGATAGTCATTCAGCAACTCTTTGGAAATCTCTGTTGATCTAACCAGAATTCATCGCGCATTCAGATACTGACTGCATTGTCAGGTTTTCAGAAGGAACACCTCAAAGGCATTGAGGAAATTATTGGAATCAAATGTGGGTTGACTGAAATGCTTATCTCACCGAGATATGCACTTTGCAGCAATATCATTGTTTTGGCAGTAAAGTGTCAATGGCATTGAGAGAATCTTTGGAAACAAAGGTGGAGGAGTCAAATGATTCACTCTGGGAAATATTCACTTTTGCAAAATGAACACCATTCCCTGTATACTGGAATTCCAGATTTTTGTTGGTATCGTTGAGGAAATCGTCAGAAAGACTTCTGGATAAGCTCAAAATGACTATCTGATCTTCTTTTGGAACTTGTCGAAAAATCAGACGTTTTGCCGAAGAGACTCTTTGGCATTCAGCAACTCTATGGAATTCTATGTTGATCTACCCACAATGCTTCGCGCAGTTAGACCGTGAAGGCAATATCAGATCATCAGCAGGAAAACATCATTGGCTTTGAGGGAATTATTGGAATCAATTGTGCGTTCACTAAAATGTTTATCTCCCCAAGATATACACTTTGCCGCAATGTTAGAATTGTGGAGTTTAAGGTGACAATGGTATTGAGGAAAACATTGGAATCAACTCTGGTGGGACTCAACATGCTTACCTCATCCAGATATGCACTTTGCTGCAGTCTCCGCTTTTCAGCCAACATGAGTCACTGGGTTTGATCATATATTTACCTCCAAATCTGGATTTACTCAAAATGCTGATCTCGTCGAGATATGAACTTTGCCTCAATATGACAGTTTAGAATACAAGTCTCAATGGCATTGAGACAATCTCTGGAAACAAAGCGGGAGGGAGTGACATCATGAACTTGGTGAAAGATTCACTTTTAGAAACTGAACGGCATTCACTTAATCCTGAAATGTCAAATTTTTGGGGATATCATTGCAGAAAAGGTCGGAAAGAACGCTGGAGTAGCTTGAAATGCCTATCTCATCTTGCTGTGGAACTTCGCGGAAGATCAGACTTTTGGCAAAAGTGACTGATAGTCATTCAGCAACTCTTTGGAAATCTCTGTTGATCTAACCAGAATTCATCGCGCATTCAGATACTGACTGCAATGTCAGGTTTTCAGAAGGAACACCTCAAAGGCATTGAGGAAATTATTGGAATCAAATGTGGGTTGACTAAAATGCTTATCTCACCGAGATATGCACTTTGCAGCAATATCATTGTTTTGGCAGTAAAGTGTCAATGGCATTGAGAGAATCTTTGGAAACAAAGGTGGGGGAGTCAAATGATTCACTCTGGGAAATATTCACTTTTGCAAAATGAACACCATTCCCTGTATACTGGAATTCCAGATTTTTGTTGGTATCGTTGAGGAAATCGTCAGAAAGACTTCTGGATAAGCTCAAAATGACTATCTGATCTTCTTTTGGAACTTGTCGAAAAATCAGACGTTTTGCCGAAGAGACTCATTGGCATTCAGCAACTCTATGGAATTCTATGTTGATCTACCCACAATGCTTCGCGCAGTTAGACCATGAGTGCAATATCAGATCTTCAGCAGGAATACATCATTGGCTTTGAGGGAATTATTGGAATCAATTGTGCGTTTACTAAAATGTTCATCTCCCCAAGATATACACTTTGCCGCAATGTTAGAATTGTGGAGTTTAAGGTGACAATGGTATTGAGGAAAACATTGGAATCAACTCTGGTGGGACTCAACATGCTTACCTCATCCAGATATGCACTTTGCTGCAGTCTCCGCTTTTCAGCCAACATGAGTTACTGGGTTTGATCATATATTTACCTCCAAATCTGGATTTACTCAAAATGCTGATCTCGTCGAGATATGAACTTTGCCTCAATATGACAGTTTGGAATAGAAGTCTCAATGGCATTGAGACAATCTCTGGAAACAAAGCGGGATGGAGTGACATCATGAACTTGGTGAAAGATTCACTTTTTGAAACTGAAAAGCATTCACTTAATCCTGAAATGTCAAATTTTTGGAGATATCATTGCAGAAAAGGTCGGAAAGAACTCTGGAGTAGCTTGAAATGCCTATCTCATCTCGCTGTGGAACTTGGCGGAAGATCAGACTTTTGGCAAAAGAGACTGATAGTCATTCAGCAACTCTTTGGAAATCTCTGTTGATCTAACCAGAATTCATCGCGCATTCAGATACTGACTGCATTGTCAGGTTTTCAGAAGGAACACCTCAAAGGCATTGAGGAAATTATTGGAATCAAATGTGGGTTGACTAAAATGCTTATCTCACCGAGATATGCACTTTGCAGCAATATCATTGTTTTGGCAGTAAAGTGTCAATGGCATTGAGAGAATCTTTGGAAACAAAGGTGGAGGAGTCAAATGATTCACTCTGGGAAATATTCACTTTTGCAAAATGAACACCATTCCCTGTATACTGGAATTCCAGATTTTTGTTGGTATCGTTGAGGAAATCGTCAGAAAGACTTCTGGATAAGCTCAAAATGATTATCTGATCTACTTTTGGAACTTGACGAAAAATCAGACTTTTTGCCGTAGAGACTCATTGGCATTTGGCAACTCTATGGAAATCTATGTTGATCTACCCACAATGCTTCTCGCAGTTAGACCATGAGTGCAATATCAGATCTTCAGCAGGAATACATCATTGGCTTTGAGGGAATTATTGGAATCAATTGTGCGTTCACTAAAATGTTTATCTCCCCAAGATATACACTTTGCCGCAATGTTAGAATTGTGGAGTTTAAGGTGACAATGGTATTGAGGAAAACATTGGAATCAACTCTGGTGGGACTCAACATGCTTACCTCATCCAGATATGCACTTTGCTGCAGTCTCCGCTTTTCAGCCAACATGAGTTACTGGGTTTGATCATATATTTACCTCCAAATCTGGATTTACTCAAAATGCTGATCTCGTCGAGATATGAACTTTGCCTCAATATGACAGTTTGGAATAGAAGTCTCAATGGCATTGAGACAATCTCTGGAAACAAAGCGGAATGGAGTGACATCATGAACTTGGTGAAAGATTCACTTTTTGAAACTGAAAAGCATTCACTTAATCCTGAAATGTCAAATTTTTGGAGATATCATTGCAGAAAAGGTCGGAAAGAACTCTGGAGTAGCTTGAAATGCCTATCTCATCTAGCTGTGGAAATTGGCGGAAGATCAGACTTTTGGCAAAAGAGACTGATAGTCATTCAGCAACTCTTTGGAAATCTCTGTTGATCTAACCAGAATTCATCGCGCATTCAGATACTGACTGCATTGTCAGGTTTTCAGAAGGAACACCTCAAAGGCATTGAGGAAATTATTGGAATCAAATGTGGGTTGACTGAAATGCTTATCTCACCGAGATATGCACTTTGCAGCAATATCATTGTTTTGGCAGTAAAGTGTCAATGGCATTGAGAGAATCTTTGGAAACAAAGGTGGAGGAGTCAAATGATTCACTCTGGGAAATATTCACTTTTGCAAAATGAACACCATTCCCTGTATACTGGAATTCCAGATTTTTGTTGGTATCGTTGATGAAATCGTCAGAAAGACTTCTGGATAAGCTCAAAATGACTATCTGATCTTCTTTTGGAACTTGTCGAAAAATCAGACGTTTTGCCGAAGAGACTCTTTGGCATTCAGCAACTCTATGGAATTCTATGTTGATCTACCCACAATGCTTCGCGCAGTTAGACCGTGAGGGCAATATCAGATCATCAGCAGGAAAACATCATTGGCTTTGAGGGAATTATTGGAATCAATTGTGCGTTCACTAAAATGTTTATCTCCCCAAGATATACACTTTGCCGCAATGTTAGAATTGTGGAGTTTAAGGTGACAATGGTATTGAGGAAAACATTGGAATCAACTCTGGTGGGACTCAACATGCTTACCTCATCCAGATATGCACTTTGCTGCAGTCTCCGCTTTTCAGCTAACATGAGTCACTGGGTTTGATCATATATTTACCTCCAAATCTGGATTTACTCAAAATGCTGATCTCGTCGAGATATGAACTTTGCCTCAATATGACAGTTTAGAATACAAGTCTCAATGGCATTGAGACAATCTCTGGAAACAAAGCGGGAGGGAGTGACATCATGAACTTGGTGAAAGATTCACTTTTTGAAACTGAAAAGCATTCACTTAATCCTGAAATGTCAAATTTTTGGGGATATCATTGCAGAAAAGGTCGGAAAGAACGCTGGAGTAGCTTGAAATGCCTATCTCATCTAGCTGTGGAACTTGGCGGAAGATCAGACTTTTGGCAAAAGAGACTGATAGTCATTCAGCAACTCTTTGGAAATCTCTGTTGATCTAACCAGAATTCATCGCGCATTCAGATACTGACTGCAATGTCAGGTTTTCAGAAGGAACACCTCAAAGGCATGGAGGAAATTATTGGAATCAAATGTGGGTTGACTAAAATGCTTATCTCACCGAGATATGCACTTTGCAGCAATATCATTGTTTTGGCAGTAAAGTGTCAATGGCATTGAGAGAATCTTTGGAAACAAAGGTGGAGGAGTCAAATGATTCACTCTGGGAAATATTCACTTTTGCAAAATGAACACCATTCCCTGTATACTGGAATTCCAGATTTTTGTTGGTAAATTTGAGGAAATCGTCAGAAAGACTTCTGGATAAGCTCAAAATGACTATCTGATCTTCTTTTGGAACTTGTCGAAAAATCAGACGTTTTGCCGAAGAGACTCTTTGGCATTCAGCAACTCTATGGAATTCTATGTTGATCTACCCACAATGCTTCGCGCAGTTAGACCGTGAGGGCAATATCAGATCATCAGCAGGAAAACATCATTGGCTTTGAGGGAATTATTGGAATCAATTGTGCGTTCACTAAAATGTTTATCTCCTCAAGATATACACTTTGCCGCAATGTTAGAATTGTGGAGTTTAAGGTGACAATGGTATTGAGGAAAACATTGGAATCAACTCTGGTGGGACTCAACATGCTTACCTCATCCAGATATGCACTTTGCTGCAGTCTCCGCTTTTCAGCCAACATGAGTCACTGGGTTTGATCATATATTTACCTCCAAATCTGGATTTACTCAAAATGCTGATCTCGTCGAGATATGAACTTTGCCTCAATATGACAGTTTAGAATACAAGTCTCAATGGCATTGAGACAATCTCTGGAAACAAAGCGGGAGGGAGTGACATCATGAACTTGGTGAAAGATTCACTTTTTGAAACTGAAAAGCATTCAATTAATCCTGAAATGTCAAATTTTTGGGGATATCATTGCAGAAAAGGTCGGAAAGAACGCTGGAGTAGCTTGAAATGCCTATCTCATCTAGCTGTGGAACTTGGCGGAAGATCAGACTTTTGGCAAAAGAGACTGATAGTCATTCAACAACTCTTTGGAAATCTCTGTTGACCTTACCAGAATTCATCGCGCATTCAGATACTGACTGCAATGTCAGGTTTTCAGAAGGAACACCTCAAAGGCATGGAGGAAATTATTGGAATCAAATGTGGGTTGACTAAAATGCTTATCTCACCGAGATATGCACTTTGCAGCAATATCATTGTTTTGGCAGTAAAGTGTCAATGGCATTGAGAGAATCTTTGGAAACAAAGGTGGGGGAGTCAAATGATTCACTCTGGGAAATATTCACTTTTGCAAAATTAACACCATTCCCTATACACTGGAATTCCAGATTTTTGTTGGTATCGTTGAGGAAATCGTCAGAAAGACTTCTGGATAAGCTCAAAATGATTATCTGATCTACTTTTGGAACTTGACGAAAAATCAGACTTTTTGCCGTAGAGACTCTTTGGCATTTGGCAACTCTATGGAAATCTATGTTGATCTACCAACAATGCTTCTCGCAGTTTGACCATGAGTGCAATATCAGATCTTCAGCAGGAATACATCATTGGCTTTGAGGGAATTATTGGAATCAATTGTTCGTTTACTAAAATGTTTATCTCCCCAAGATATACACTTTGCCGCAATGTTAGAATTGTGGAGTTTAAGGTGACAATGGTATCGAGGAAAGCATTGGAATCAACTCTGGTGGGACTCAACATGCTTACCTCATCCAGATATGCACTTTGCTGCAGTCTCCGCTTTTCAGCCAACATGAGTCACTGGGTTTGATCATATATTTACCTCCAAATCTGGATTTACTCAAAATGCTGATCTCGTCGAGATATGAACTTTGCCTCAATATGACAGTTTAGAATACAAGTCTCAATGGCATTGAGACAATCTCTGGAAACAAAGCGGGAGGGAGTGACATCATGAACTTGGTGAAAGATTCAGTTTTAGAAACTGAACGGCATTCACTTAATCCTGAAATGTCAAATTTTTGGGGATATCATTGCAGAAAAGGTCGGAAAGAACGCTGGAGTAGCTTGAAATGCCTATCTCATCTTGCTGAGGAACTTCGCGGAAGATCAGACTTTTGGCAAAAGTGACTGATAGTCATTCAGCAACTCTTTGGAAATCTCTGTTGATCTAACCAGAATTCATCGCGCATTCAGATACTGACTGCAATGTCAGGTTTTCAGAAGGAACACCTCAAAGGCATTGAGGAAATTATTGGAATCAAATGTGGGTTGACTAAAATGCTTATCTCACCGAGATATGCACTTTGCAGCAATATCATTGTTTTGGCAGTAAAGTGTCAATGGCATTGAGAGAATCTTTGGAAACAAAGGTGGGGGAGTCAAATGATTCACTCTGGGAAATATTCACTTTTGCAAAATGAACACCATTCCCTATACACTGGAATTCCAGATTTTTGTTGGTATCGTTGAGGAAATCGTCAGAAAGACTTCTGGATAAGCTCAAAATGACTATCTGATCTTCTTTTGGAACTTATCGAAAAATCAGACGTTTTGCCGAAGAGACTCATTGGCATTCAGCAACTCTATGGAATTCTATGTTGATCTACCCACAATGCTTCGCGCAGTTAGACCATGAGTGCAATATCAGATCTTCAGCAGGAATACATCATTGGCTTTGAGGGAATTATTGGAATCAATTGTGCGTTTACTAAAATGTTCATCTCCCCAAGATATACACTTTGCCGCAATGTTAGAATTGTGGAGTTTAAGGTGACAATGGTATTGAGGAAAACATTGGAATCAACTCTGGTGGGACTCAACATGCTTACCTCATCCAGATATGCACTTTGCTGCAGTCTCCGCTTTTCAGCCAACATGAGTTACTGGGTTTGATCATATATTTACCTCCAAATCTGGATTTACTCAAAATGCTGATCTCGTCGAGATATGAACTTTGCCTCAATATGACAGTTTGGAATAGAAGTCTCAATGGCATTGAGACAATCTCTGGAAACAAAGCGGGATGGAGTGACATCATGAACTTGGTGAAAGATTCACTTTTTGAAACTGAAAAGCATTCACTTAATCCTGAAATGTCAAATTTTTGGAGATATCATTGCAGAAAAGGTCGGAAAGAACTCTGGAGTAGCTTGAAATGCCTATCTCATCTAGCTGTGGAACTTGGCGGAAGATCAGACTTTTGGCAAAAGAGACTGATAGTCATTCAGCAACTCTTTGGAAATCTCTGTTGATCTAACCAGAATTCATCGCGCATTCAGATACTGACTGCATTGTCAGGTTTTCAGAAGGAACACCTCAAAGGCATTGAGGAAATTATTGGAATCAAATGTGGGTTGACTAAAATGCTTATCTCACCGAGATATGCACTTTGCAGCAATATCATTGTTTTGGCAGTAAAGTGTCAATGGCATTGAGAGAATCTTTGGAAACAAAGGTGTTGGAGTCAAATGATTCACTCTGGGAAATATTCACTTTTGCAAAATGAACACCATTCCCTGTATACTGGAATTCCAGATTTTTGTTGGTATCGTTGAGGAAATCGTCAGAAAGACTTCTGGATAAGCTCAAAATGATTATCTGATCTACTTTTGGAACTTGACGAAAAATCAGACTTTTTGCCGTAGAGACTCATTGGCATTTGGCAACTCTATGGAAATCTATGTTGATCTACCCACAATGCTTCTCGCAGTTAGACCATGAGTGCAATATCAGATCTTCAGCAGGAATACATCATTGGCTTTGAGGGAATTATTGGAATCAATTGTGCGTTCACTAAAATGTTTATCTCCCCAAGATATACACTTTGCCGCAATGTTAGAATTGTGGAGTTTAAGGTGACAATGGTATTGAGGAAAACATTGGAATCAACTCTGGTGGGACTCAACATGCTTACCTCATCCAGATATGCACTTTGCTGCAGTCTCCGCTTTTCAGCCAACATGAGTTACTGGGTTTGATCATATATTTACCTCCAAATCTGGATTTACTCAAAATGCTGATCTCGTCGAGATATGAACTTTGCCTCAATATGACAGTTTGGAATAGAAGTCTCAATGGCATTGAGACAATCTCTGGAAACAAAGCGGAATGGAGTGACATCATGAACTTGGTGAAAGATTCACTTTTTGAAACTGAAAAGCATTCACTTAATCCTGAAATGTCAAATTTTTGGAGATATCATTGCAGAAAAGGTCGGAAAGAACTCTGGAGTAGCTTGAAATGCCTATCTCATCTAGCTGTGGAAATTGGCGGAAGATCAGACTTTTGGCAAAAGAGACTGATAGTCATTCAGCAACTCTTTGGAAATCTCTGTTGATCTAACCAGAATTCATCGCGCATTCAGATACTGACTGCATTGTCAGGTTTTCAGAAGGAACACCTCAAAGGCATTGAGGAAATTATTGGAATCAAATGTGGGTTGACTGAAATGCTTATCTCACCGAGATATGCACTTTGCAGCAATATCATTGTTTTGGCAGTAAAGTGTCAATGGCATTGAGAGAATCTTTGGAAACAAAGGTGGAGGAGTCAAATGATTCACTCTGGGAAATATTCACTTTTGCAAAATGAACACCATTCCCTGTATACTGGAATTCCAGATTTTTGTTGGTATCGTTGAGGAAATCGTCAGAAAGACTTCTGGATAAGCTCAAAATGACTATCTGATCTTCTTTTGGAACTTGTCGAAAAATCAGACGTTTTGCCGAAGAGACTCTTTGGCATTCAGCAACTCTATGGAATTCTATGTTGATCTACCCACAATGCTTCGCGCAGTTAGACCGTGAAGGCAATATCAGATCATCAGCAGGAAAACATCATTGGCTTTGAGGGAATTATTGGAATCAATTGTGCGTTCACTAAAATGTTTATCTCCCCAAGATATACACTTTGCCGCAATGTTAGAATTGTGGAGTTTAAGGTGACAATGGTATTGAGGAAAACATTGGAATCAACTCTGGTGGGACTCAACATGCTTACCTCATCCAGATATGCACTTTGCTGCAGTCTCCGCTTTTCAGCCAACATGAGTCACTGGGTTTGATCATATATTTACCTCCAAATCTGGATTTACTCAAAATGCTGATCTCGTCGAGATATGAACTTTGCCTCAATATGACAGTTTAGAATACAAGTCTCAATGGCATTGAGACAATCTCTGGAAACAAAGCGGGAGGGAGTGACATCATGAACTTGGTGAAAGATTCACTTTTAGAAACTGAACGGCATTCACTTAATCCTGAAATGTCAAATTTTTGGGGATATCATTGCAGAAAAGGTCGGAAAGAACGCTGGAGTAGCTTGAAATGCCTATCTCATCTTGCTGTGGAACTTCGCGGAAGATCAGACTTTTGGCAAAAGTGACTGATAGTCATTCAGCAACTCTTTGGAAATCTCTGTTGATCTAACCAGAATTCATCGCGCATTCAGATACTGACTGCATTGTCAGGTTTTCAGAAGGAACACCTCAAAGGCATTGAGGAAATTATTGGAATCAAATGTGGGTTGACTGAAATGCTTATCTCACCGAGATATGCACTTTGCAGCAATATCATTGTTTTGGCAGTAAAGTGTCAATGGCATTGAGAGAATCTTTGGAAACAAAGGTGGAGGAGTCAAATGATTCACTCTGGGAAATATTCACTTTTGCAAAATGAACACCATTCCCTGTATACTGGAATTCCAGATTTTTGTTGGTATCGTTGAGGAAATCGTCAGAAAGACTTCTGGATAAGCTCAAAATGACTATCTGATCTTCTTTTGGAACTTGTCGAAAAATCAGACGTTTTGCCGAAGAGACTCTTTGGCATTCAGCAACTCTATGGAATTCTATGTTGATCTACCCACAATGCTTCGCGCAGTTAGACCGTGAAGGCAATATCAGATCATCAGCAGGAAAACATCATTGGCTTTGAGGGAATTATTGGAATCAATTGTGCGTTCACTAAAATGTTTATCTCCCCAAGATATACACTTTGCCGCAATGTTAGAATTGTGGAGTTTAAGGTGACAATGGTATTGAGGAAAACATTGGAATCAACTCTGGTGGGACTCAACATGCTTACCTCATCCAGATATGCACTTTGCTGCAGTCTCCGCTTTTCAGCCAACATGAGTCACTGGGTTTGATCATATATTTACCTCCAAATCTGGATTTACTCAAAATGCTGATCTCGTCGAGATATGAACTTTGCCTCAATATGACAGTTTAGAATACAAGTCTCAATGGCATTGAGACAATCTCTGGAAACAAAGCGGGAGGGAGTGACATCATGAACTTGGTGAAAGATTCACTTTTAGAAACTGAACGGCATTCACTTAATCCTGAAATGTCAAATTTTTGGGGATATCATTGCAGAAAAGGTCGGAAAGAACGCTGGAGTAGCTTGAAATGCCTATCTCATCTTGCTGTGGAACTTCGCGGAAGATCAGACTTTTGGCAAAAGTGACTGATAGTCATTCAGCAACTCTTTGGAAATCTCTGTTGATCTAACCAGAATTCATCGCGCATTCAGATACTGACTGCAATGTCAGGTTTTCAGAAGGAACACCTCAAAGGCATTGAGGAAATTATTGGAATCAAATGTGGGTTGACTAAAATGCTTATCTCACCGAGATATGCACTTTGCAGCAATATCATTGTTTTGGCAGTAAAGTGTCAATGGCATTGAGAGAATCTTTGGAAACAAAGGTGGGGGAGTCAAATGATTCACTCTGGGAAATATTCACTTTTGCAAAATGAACACCATTCCCTGTATACTGGAATTCCAGATTTTTGTTGGTATCGTTGAGGAAATCGTCAGAAAGACTTCTGGATAAGCTCAAAATGACTATCTGATCTTCTTTTGGAACTTGTCGAAAAATCAGACGTTTTGCCGAAGAGACTCATTGGCATTCAGCAACTCTATGGAATTCTATGTTGATCTACCCACAATGCTTCGCGCAGTTAGACCATGAGTGCAATATCAGATCTTCAGCAGGAATACATCATTGGCTTTGAGGGAATTATTGGAATCAATTGTGCGTTTACTAAAATGTTCATCTCCCCAAGATATACACTTTGCCGCAATGTTAGAATTGTGGAGTTTAAGGTGACAATGGTATTGAGGAAAACATTGGAATCAACTCTGGTGGGACTCAACATGCTTACCTCATCCAGATATGCACTTTGCTGCAGTCTCCGCTTTTCAGCCAACATGAGTTACTGGGTTTGATCATATATTTACCTCCAAATCTGGATTTACTCAAAATGCTGATCTCGTCGAGATATGAACTTTGCCTCAATATGACAGTTTGGAATAGAAGTCTCAATGGCATTGAGACAATCTCTGGAAACAAAGCGGGATGGAGTGACATCATGAACTTGGTGAAAGATTCACTTTTTGAAACTGAAAAGCATTCACTTAATCCTGAAATGTCAAATTTTTGGAGATATCATTGCAGAAAAGGTCGGAAAGAACTCTGGAGTAGCTTGAAATGCCTATCTCATCTCGCTGTGGAACTTGGCGGAAGATCAGACTTTTGGCAAAAGAGACTGATAGTCATTCAGCAACTCTTTGGAAATCTCTGTTGATCTAACCAGAATTCATCGCGCATTCAGATACTGACTGCATTGTCAGGTTTTCAGAAGGAACACCTCAAAGGCATTGAGGAAATTATTGGAATCAAATGTGGGTTGACTAAAATGCTTATCTCACCGAGATATGCACTTTGCAGCAATATCATTGTTTTGGCAGTAAAGTGTCAATGGCATTGAGAGAATCTTTGGAAACAAAGGTGGAGGAGTCAAATGATTCACTCTGGGAAATATTCACTTTTGCAAAATGAACACCATTCCCTGTATACTGGAATTCCAGATTTTTGTTGGTATCGTTGAGGAAATCGTCAGAAAGACTTCTGGATAAGCTCAAAATGATTATCTGATCTACTTTTGGAACTTGACGAAAAATCAGACTTTTTGCCGTAGAGACTCATTGGCATTTGGCAACTCTATGGAAATCTATGTTGATCTACCCACAATGCTTCTCGCAGTTAGACCATGAGTGCAATATCAGATCTTCAGCAGGAATACATCATTGGCTTTGAGGGAATTATTGGAATCAATTGTGCGTTCACTAAAATGTTTATCTCCCCAAGATATACACTTTGCCGCAATGTTAGAATTGTGGAGTTTAAGGTGACAATGGTATTGAGGAAAACATTGGAATCAACTCTGGTGGGACTCAACATGCTTACCTCATCCAGATATGCACTTTGCTGCAGTCTCCGCTTTTCAGCCAACATGAGTTACTGGGTTTGATCATATATTTACCTCCAAATCTGGATTTACTCAAAATGCTGATCTCGTCGAGATATGAACTTTGCCTCAATATGACAGTTTGGAATAGAAGTCTCAATGGCATTGAGACAATCTCTGGAAACAAAGCGGAATGGAGTGACATCATGAACTTGGTGAAAGATTCACTTTTTGAAACTGAAAAGCATTCACTTAATCCTGAAATGTCAAATTTTTGGAGATATCATTGCAGAAAAGGTCGGAAAGAACTCTGGAGTAGCTTGAAATGCCTATCTCATCTAGCTGTGGAAATTGGCGGAAGATCAGACTTTTGGCAAAAGAGACTGATAGTCATTCAGCAACTCTTTGGAAATCTCTGTTGATCTAACCAGAATTCATCGCGCATTCAGATACTGACTGCATTGTCAGGTTTTCAGAAGGAACACCTCAAAGGCATTGAGGAAATTATTGGAATCAAATGTGGGTTGACTGAAATGCTTATCTCACCGAGATATGCACTTTGCAGCAATATCATTGTTTTGGCAGTAAAGTGTCAATGGCATTGAGAGAATCTTTGGAAACAAAGGTGGAGGAGTCAAATGATTCACTCTGGGAAATATTCACTTTTGCAAAATGAACACCATTCCCTGTATACTGGAATTCCAGATTTTTGTTGGTATCGTTGATGAAATCGTCAGAAAGACTTCTGGATAAGCTCAAAATGACTATCTGATCTTCTTTTGGAACTTGTCGAAAAATCAGACGTTTTGCCGAAGAGACTCATTGGCATTCAGCAACTCTATGGAATTCTATGTTGGTCTACCCACAATGCTTCGCGCAGTTAGACCGTGAGGGCAATATCAGATCATCAGCAGGAAAACATCATTGGCTTTGAGGGAATTATTGGAATCAATTGTGCGTTCACTAAAATGTTTATCTCCCCAAGATATACACTTTGCCGCAATGTTAGAATTGTGGAGTTTAAGGTGACAATGGTATTGAGGAAAACATTGGAATCAACTCTGGTGGGACTCAACATGCTTACCTCATCCAGATATGCACTTTGCTGCAGTCTCCGCTTTTCAGCCAACATGAGTCACTGGGTTTGATCATATATTTACCTCCAAATCTGGATTTACTCAAAATGCTGATCTCGTCGAGATATGAACTTTGCCTCAATATGACAGTTTAGAATACAAGTCTCAATGGCATTGAGACAATCTCTGGAAACAAAGCGGGAGGGAGTGACATCATGAACTTGGTGAAAGATTCACTTTTTGAAACTGAAAAGCATTCACTTAATCCTGAAATGTCAAATTTTTGGGGATATCATTGCAGAAAAGGTCGGAAAGAACGCTGGAGTAGCTTGAAATGCCTATCTCATCTAGCTGTGGAACTTGGCGGAAGATCAGACTTTTGGCAAAAGAGACTGATAGTCATTCAGCAACTCTTTGGAAATCTCTGTTGATCTAACCAGAATTCATCGCGCATTCAGATACTGACTGCAATGTCAGGTTTTCAGAAGGAACACCTCAAAGGCATGGAGGAAATTATTGGAATCAAATGTGGGTTGACTAAAATGCTTATCTCACCGAGATATGCACTTTGCAGCAATATCATTGTTTTGGCAGTAAAGTGTCAATGGCATTGAGAGAATCTTTGGAAACAAAGGTGGAGGAGTCAAATGATTCACTCTGGGAAATATTCACTTTTGCAAAATGAACACCATTCCCTGTATACTGGAATTCCAGATTTTTGTTGGTAAATTTGAGGAAATCGTCAGAAAGACTTCTGGATAAGCTCAAAATGACTATCTGATCTTCTTTTGGAACTTGTCGAAAAATCAGACGTTTTGCCGAAGAGACTCTTTGGCATTCAGCAACTCTATGGAATTCTATGTTGATCTACCCACAATGCTTCGCGCAGTTAGACCGTGAGGGCAATATCAGATCATCAGCAGGAAAACATCATTGGCTTTGAGGGAATTATTGGAATCAATTGTGCGTTCACTAAAATGTTTATCTCCTCAAGATATACACTTTGCCGCAATGTTAGAATTGTGGAGTTTAAGGTGACAATGGTATTGAGGAAAACATTGGAATCAACTCTGGTGGGACTCAACATGCTTACCTCATCCAGATATGCACTTTGCTGCAGTCTCCGCTTTTCAGCCAACATGAGTCACTGGGTTTGATCATATATTTACCTCCAAATCTGGATTTACTCAAAATGCTGATCTCGTCGAGATATGAACTTTGCCTCAATATGACAGTTTAGAATACAAGTCTCAATGGCATTGAGACAATCTCTGGAAACAAAGCGGGAGGGAGTGACATCATGAACTTGGTGAAAGATTCACTTTTTGAAACTGAAAAGCATTCACTTAATCCTGAAATGTCAAATTTTTGGGGATATCATTGCAGAAAAGGTCGGAAAGAACGCTGGAGTAGCTTGAAATGCCTATCTCATCTAGCTGTGGAACTTGGCGGAAGATCAGACTTTTGGCAAAAGAGACTGATAGTCATTCAACAACTCTTTGGAAATCTCTGTTGACCTTACCAGAATTCATCGCGCATTCAGATACTGACTGCAATGTCAGGTTTTCAGAAGGAACACCTCAAAGGCATGGAGGAAATTATTGGAATCAAATGTGGGTTGACTAAAATGCTTATCTCACCGAGATATGCACTTTGCAGCAATATCATTGTTTTGGCAGTAAAGTGTCAATGGCATTGAGAGAATCTTTGGAAACAAAGGTGGGGGAGTCAAATGATTCACTCTGGGAAATATTCACTTTTGCAAAATTAACACCATTCCCTATACACTGGAATTCCAGATTTTTGTTGGTATCGTTGAGGAAATCGTCAGAAAGACTTCTGGATAAGCTCAAAATGATTATCTGATCTACTTTTGGAACTTGACGAAAAATCAGACTTTTTGCCGTAGAGACTCTTTGGCATTTGGCAACTCTATGGAAATCTATGTTGATCTACCAACAATGCTTCTCGCAGTTTGACCATGAGTGCAATATCAGATCTTCAGCAGGAATACATCATTGGCTTTGAGGGAATTATTGGAATCAATTGTTCGTTTACTAAAATGTTTATCTCCCCAAGATATACACTTTGCCGCAATGTTAGAATTGTGGAGTTTAAGGTGACAATGGTATCGAGGAAAGCATTGGAATCAACTCTGGTGGGACTCAACATGCTTACCTCATCCAGATATGCACTTTGCTGCAGTCTCCGCTTTTCAGCCAACATGAGTCACTGGGTTTGATCATATATTTACCTCCAAATCTGGATTTACTCAAAATGCTGATCTCGTCGAGATATGAACTTTGCCTCAATATGACAGTTTAGAATACAAGTCTCAATGGCATTGAGACAATCTCTGGAAACAAAGCGGGAGGGAGTGACATCATGAACTTGGTGAAAGATTCAGTTTTAGAAACTGAACGGCATTCACTTAATCCTGAAATGTCAAATTTTTGGGGATATCATTGCAGAAAAGGTCGGAAAGAACGCTGGAGTAGCTTGAAATGCCTATCTCATCTTGCTGTGGAACTTCGCGGAAGATCAGACTTTTGGCAAAAGTGACTGATAGTCATTCAGCAACTCTTTGGAAATCTCTGTTGATCTAACCAGAATTCATCGCGCATTCAGATACTGACTGCAATGTCAGGTTTTCAGAAGGAACACCTCAAAGGCATTGAGGAAATTATTGGAATCAAATGTGGGTTGACTAAAATGCTTATCTCACCGAGATATGCACTTTGCAGCAATATCATTGTTTTGGCAGTAAAGTGTCAATGGCATTGAGAGAATCTTTGGAAACAAAGGTGGGGGAGTCAAATGATTCACTCTGGGAAATATTCACTTTTGCAAAATGAACACCATTCCCTATACACTGGAATTCCAGATTTTTGTTGGTATCGTTGAGGAAATCGTCAGAAAGACTTCTGGATAAGCTCAAAATGACTATCTGATCTTCTTTTGGAACTTGTCGAAAAATCAGACGTTTTGCCGAAGAGACTCATTGGCATTCAGCAACTCTATGGAATTCTATGTTGATCTACCCACAATGCTTCGCGCAGTTAGACCATGAGTGCAATATCAGATCTTCAGCAGGAATACATCATTGGCTTTGAGGGAATTATTGGAATCAATTGTGCGTTTACTAAAATGTTCATCTCCCCAAGATATACACTTTGCCGCAATGTTAGAATTGTGGAGTTTAAGGTGACAATGGTATTGAGGAAAACATTGGAATCAACTCTGGTGGGACTCAACATGCTTACCTCATCCAGATATGCACTTTGCTGCAGTCTCCGCTTTTCAGCCAACATGAGTTACTGGGTTTGATCATATATTTACCTCCAAATCTGGATTTACTCAAAATGCTGATCTCGTCGAGATATGAACTTTGCCTCAATATGACAGTTTGGAATAGAAGTCTCAATGGCATTGAGACAATCTCTGGAAACAAAGCGGGATGGAGTGACATCATGAACTTGGTGAAAGATTCACTTTTTGAAACTGAAAAGCATTCACTTAATCCTGAAATGTCAAATTTTTGGAGATATCATTGCAGAAAAGGTCGGAAAGAACTCTGGAGTAGCTTGAAATGCCTATCTCATCTAGCTGTGGAACTTGGCGGAAGATCAGACTTTTGGCAAAAGAGACTGATAGTCATTCAGCAACTCTTTGGAAATCTCTGTTGATCTAACCAGAATTCATCGCGCATTCAGATACTGACTGCATTGTCAGGTTTTCAGAAGGAACACCTCAAAGGCATTGAGGAAATTATTGGAATCAAATGTGGGTTGACTAAAATGCTTATCTCACCGAGATATGCACTTTGCAGCAATATCATTGTTTTGGCAGTAAAGTGTCAATGGCATTGAGAGAATCTTTGGAAACAAAGGTGGAGGAGTCAAATGATTCACTCTGGGAAATATTCACTTTTGCAAAATGAACACCATTCCCTGTATACTGGAATTCCAGATTTTTGTTGGTATCGTTGAGGAAATCGTCAGAAAGACTTCTGGATAAGCTCAAAATGATTATCTGATCTACTTTTGGAACTTGACGAAAAATCAGACTTTTTGCCGTAGAGACTCATTGGCATTTGGCAACTCTATGGAAATCTATGTTGATCTACCCACAATGCTTCTCGCAGTTAGACCATGAGTGCAATATCAGATCTTCAGCAGGAATACATCATTGGCTTTGAGGGAATTATTGGAATCAATTGTGCGTTCACTAAAATGTTTATCTCCCCAAGATATACACTTTGCCGCAATGTTAGAATTGTGGAGTTTAAGGTGACAATGGTATTGAGGAAAACATTGGAATCAACTCTGGTGGGACTCAACATGCTTACCTCATCCAGATATGCACTTTGCTGCAGTCTCCGCTTTTCAGCCAACATGAGTTACTGGGTTTGATCATATATTTACCTCCAAATCTGGATTTACTCAAAATGCTGATCTCGTCGAGATATGAACTTTGCCTCAATATGACAGTTTGGAATAGAAGTCTCAATGGCATTGAGACAATCTCTGGAAACAAAGCGGAATGGAGTGACATCATGAACTTGGTGAAAGATTCACTTTTTGAAACTGAAAAGCATTCACTTAATCCTGAAATGTCAAATTTTTGGAGATATCATTGCAGAAAAGGTCGGAAAGAACTCTGGAGTAGCTTGAAATGCCTATTTAATCTAGCTGTGGAACTTGGCGGAAGATCAGACTTTTGGCAAAAGAGACTGATAGTCATTCAGCAACTCTTTGGAAATCTCTGTTGATCTTACCAGAATTCATCGCGCATTCAGATACTGACTGCAATGTCAGGTTTTCAGAAGGAACACCTCAAAGGCATTGAGGAAATTATTGGAATCAAATGTGGGTTGACTAAAATGCTTATCTCACCGAGATATGCACTTTGCAGCAATATCATTGTTTTGGCAGTAAAGTGTCAATGGCATTGAGAGAATCTTTGGAAACAAAGGTGGAGGAGTCAAATGATTCACTCTGGGAAATATTCACTTTTGCAAAATGAACACCATTCCCTGTATACTGGAATTCCAGATTTTTGTTGGTATCGTTGAGGAAATCGTCAGAAAGACTTCTGGATAAGCTCAAAATGACTATCTGATCTTCTTTTGGAACTTGTCGAAAAATCAGACCTTTTGCCGAAGAGACTCTTTGGCATTCAGCAACTCTATGGAATTCTATGTTGATCTACCCACAATGCTTCGCGCATTTAGACCGTGAGGGCAATATCAGATCATCAGCAGGAAAACATCATTGGCTTTGAGGGAATTATTGGAATCAATTGTGCGTTCACTAAAATGTTTATATCCCCAAGATATACACTTTGCCGCAATGTTAGAATTGTGGAGTTTAAGGTGACAATGGTATTGAGGAAAACATTGGAATCAACTCTGGTGGGACTCAACATGCTTACCTCATCCAGATATGCACTTTGCTGCAGTCTCCGCTTTTCAGCCAACATGAGTCACTGGGTTTGATCATATATTTACCTCCAAATCTGGATTTACTCAAAATGCTGATCTCGTCGAGATATGAACTTTGCCTCAATATGACAGTTTAGAAAACAAGTCTCAATGGCATTGAGACAATCTCTGGAAACAAAGCGGGAAGGAGTGACATCATGAACTTGGTGAAAGATTCACTTTTTGAAACTGAAAAGCATTCACTTAATCCTGAAATGTCAAATTTTTGGGGATATCATTGCAGAAAAGGTCGGAAAGAACGCTGGAGTAGCTTGAAATGCCTATCTCATCTAGCTGTGGAACTTGGCGGAAGGTCAGACTTTTGGCAAAAGAGACTGATAGTCATTCAGCAACTCTTTCGAAATCTCTGTTGATCTAACCAGAATTCATCGCGCATTCAGATACTGACTGCAATGTCAGGTTTTCAGATGGAACACCTCAAAGGCATTGAGGAAATTATTGGAATCAAATGTGGGTTGACTAAAATGCTTATCTCACCGAGATATGCACTTTGCAGCAATATCATTGTTTTGGCAGTAAAGTGTCAATGGCATTGAGAGAATCTTTGGAAACAAAGGTGGAGGAGTCAAATGATTCACTCTGGGAAATATTCACTTTTGCAAAATGAACACCATTCCCTGTATACTGGAATTCCAGATTTTTGTTGGTATCGTTGAGGAAATCGTCAGAAAGACTTCTGGATAAGCTGAAAATGACTATCTGATCTTCTTTTGGAACTTGTCGAAAAATCAGACCTTTTGCCGAAGAGACTCTTTGGCATTCAGCAACTCTATGGAATTCTATGTTGATCTACCCACAATGCTTCGCGCATTTAGACCGTGAGGGCAATATCAGATCATCAGCAGGAAAACATCATTGGCTTTGAGGGAATTATTGGAATCAATTGTGCGTTCACTAAAATGTTTATATCCCCAAGATATACACTTTGCCGCAATGTTAGAATTGTGGAGTTTAAGGTGACAATGGTATTGAGGAAAACATTGGAATCAACTCTGGTGGGACTCAACATGCTTACCTCATCCAGATATGCACTTTGCTGCAGTCTCCGCTTTTCAGCCAACATGAGTCACTGGGTTTGATCATATATTTACCTCCAAATCTGGATTTACTCAAAATGCTGATCTCGTCGAGATATGAACTTTGCCTCAATATGACAGTTTAGAATACAAGTCTCAATGGCATTGAGACAATCTCTGGAAACAAAGCGGGAAGGAGTGACATCATGAACTTGGTGAAAGATTCACTTTTTGAAACTGAAAAGCATTCACTTAATCCTGAAATGTCAAATTTTTGGGGATATCGTTGCAGAAAAGGTCGGAAAGAACGCTGGAGTAGCTTGTAATGCCTATCTCATCTAGCTGTGGAACTTGGCGGAAGGTCAGACTTTTGGCAAAAGAGACTGATAGTCATTCAGCAACTCTTTCGAAATCTCTGTTGATCTAACCAGAATTCATCGCGCATTCAGATACTGACTGCAATGTCAGGTTTTCAGATGGAACACCTCAAAGGCATTGAGGAAATTATTGGAATCAAATGTGGGTTGACTAAAATGCTTATCTCACCGAGATATGCACTTTGCAGCAATATCATTGTTTTGGCAGTAAAGTGTCAATGGCATTGAGAGAATCTTTGGAAACAAAGGTGGGGGAGTCAAATGATTCACTCTGGGAAATATTCACTTTTGCAAAATTAACACCATTCCCTATACACTGGAATTCCAGATTTTTGTTGGTATCGTTGAGGAAATCGTCAGAAAGACTTCTGGATGAGCTCAAAATGATTATCTGATCTACGTTTGGAACTTGACGAAAAATCAGACTTTTTGCCGTAGAGACTCATTGGCATTTGGCAACTCTATGGAAATCTATGTTGATCTACCCACAATGCTTCTCGCAGTTCGACCATGAGTGCAATATCAGATCTTCAGCAGGAATACATCATTGGCTTTGAGGGAATTATTGGAATCAATTGTTCGTTTACTAAAATGTTTATCTCCCCAAGATATACACTTTGCCGCAATGTTAGAATTGTGGAGTTTAAGGTGACAATGGTATTGAGGAAAACATTGGAATCAACTCTGGTGGGACTCAACATGCTTACCTCATCCAGATATGCACTTTGCTGCAGTCTCCGCTTTTCAGCCAACATGAGTCACTGGGTTTGATCATATATTTACCTCCAAATCTGGATTTACTCAAAATGCTGATCTCGTCGAGATATGAACTTTGCCTCAATATGACAGTTTGGAATAGAAGTCTCAATGGCATTGAGACAATCTCTGGAAACAAAGCGGGACGGAGTGACATCATGAACTTGGTGAAAGATTCACTTTTTGAAACTGAAAAGCATTCACTTAATCCTGAAATGTCAAATTTTTGGTGATATCATGGCAGAAAAGGTCGGAAAGAACTCTGGAGTAGCTTGAAATGCCTATCTCATCTAGCTGTGGAACTTGGCGGAAGATCAGGCTTTTGGCAAAAGAGACTGATAGTCATTCAGCAACTCTTTGGAAATCTCTGTTGATCTTAC
Organism: Carcharhinus amblyrhynchos; assembly: GCF_965287045.1. Taxonomy (NCBI): domain Eukaryota; kingdom Metazoa; phylum Chordata; class Chondrichthyes; order Carcharhiniformes; family Carcharhinidae; genus Carcharhinus; species Carcharhinus amblyrhynchos. Next base: position 18,714,154 of record NC_137330.1, read on the forward strand.
CAGAATTCATCGCGCATTCAGATACTGACTGCAATGTCAGGTTTTCAGAAGGAACACCTCAAAGGCATTGAGGAAATTATTGGAATCAAATGTGGGTTGACTAAAATGCTTATCTCACCGAGATATGCACTTTGCAGCAATATCATTGTTTTGGCAGTAAAGTGTCAATGGCATTGAGAGAATCTTTGGAAACAAAGGTGGAGGAGTCAAATGATTCACTCTGGGAAATATTCACTTTTGCAAAATGAACACCATTCCCTGTATACTGGAATTCCAGATTTTTGTTGGTATCGTTGAGGAAATCGTCAGAAAGACTTCTGGATAAGCTCAAAATGACTATCTGATCTTCTTTTGGAACTTGTCGAAAAATCAGACGTTTTGCCGAAGAGACTCTTTGGCATTCAGCAACTCTATGGAATTCTATGTTGATCTACCCACAATGCTTCGCGCAGTTAGACCGTGAGGGCAATATCAGATCATCAGCAGGAAAACATCATTGGCTTTGAGGGAATTATTGGAATCAATTGTGCGTTCACTAAAATGTTTATCTCCTCAAGATATACACTTTGCCGCAATGTTAGAATTGTGGAGTTTAAGGTGACAATGGTATTGAGGAAAACATTGGAATCAACTCTGGTGGGACTCAACATGCTTACCTCATCCAGATATGCACTTTGCTGCAGTCTCCGCTTTTCAGCCAACATGAGTCACTGGGTTTGATCATATATTTACCTCCAAATCTGGATTTACTCAAAATGCTGATCTCGTCGAGATATGAACTTTGCCTCAATATGACAGTTTAGAATACAAGTCTCAATGGCATTGAGACAATCTCTGGAAACAAAGCGGGAGGGAGTGACATCATGAACTTGGTGAAAGATTCACTTTTTGAAACTGAAAAGCATTCACTTAATCCTGAAATGTCAAATTTTTGGGGATATCATTGCAGAAAAGGTCGGAAAGAACGCTGGAGTAGCTTGAAATGCCTATCTCATCTAGCTGTGGAACTTGGCGGAAGATCAGACTTTTGGCAAAAGAGACTGATAGTCATTCAACAACTCTTTGGAAATCTCTGTTGACCTTACCAGAATTCATCGCGCATTCAGATACTGACTGCAATGTCAGGTTTTCAGAAGGAACACCTCAAAGGCATGGTGGAAATTATTGGAATCAAATGTGGGTTGACTAAAATGCTTATCTCACCGAGATATGCACTTTGCAGCAATATCATTGTTTTGGCAGTAAAGTGTCAATGGCATTGAGAGAATCTTTGGAAACAAAGGTGGGGGAGTCAAATGATTCACTCTGGGAAATATTCACTTTTGCAAAATTAACACCATTCCCTATACACTGGAATTCCAGATTTTTGTTGGTATCGTTGAGGAAATCGTCAGAAAGACTTCTGGATAAGCTCAAAATGATTATCTGATCTACTTTTGGAACTTGACGAAAAATCAGACTTTTTGCCGTAGAGACTCTTTGGCATTTGGCAACTCTATGGAAATCTATGTTGATCTACCAACAATGCTTCTCGCAGTTTGACCATGAGTGCAATATCAGATCTTCAGCAGGAATACATCATTGGCTTTGAGGGAATTATTGGAATCAATTGTTCGTTTACTAAAATGTTTATCTCCCCAAGATATACACTTTGCCGCAATGTTAGAATTGTGGAGTTTAAGGTGACAATGGTATCGAGGAAAGCATTGGAATCAACTCTGGTGGGACTCAACATGCTTACCTCATCCAGATATGCACTTTGCTGCAGTCTCCGCTTTTCAGCCAACATGAGTCACTGGGTTTGATCATATATTTACCTCCAAATCTGGATTTACTCAAAATGCTGATCTCGTCGAGATATGAACTTTGCCTCAATATGACAGTTTAGAATACAAGTCTCAATGGCATTGAGACAATCTCTGGAAACAAAGCGGGAGGGAGTGACATCATGAACTTGGTGAAAGATTCAGTTTTAGAAACTGAACGGCATTCACTTAATCCTGAAATGTCAAATTTTTGGGGATATCATTGCAGAAAAGGTCGGAAAGAACGCTGGAGTAGCTTGAAATGCCTATCTCATCTTGCTGTGGAACTTCGCGGAAGATCAGACTTTTGGCAAAAGTGACTGATAGTCATTCAGCAACTCTTTGGAAATCTCTGTTGATCTAACCAGAATTCATCGCGCATTCAGATACTGACTGCAATGTCAGGTTTTCAGAAGGAACACCTCAAAGGCATTGAGGAAATTATTGGAATCAAATGTGGGTTGACTAAAATGCTTATCTCACCGAGATATGCACTTTGCAGCAATATCATTGTTTTGGCAGTAAAGTGTCAATGGCATTGAGAGAATCTTTGGAAACAAAGGTGGGGGAGTCAAATGATTCACTCTGGGAAATATTCACTTTTGCAAAATGAACACCATTCCCTATACACTGGAATTCCAGATTTTTGTTGGTATCGTTGAGGAAATCGTCAGAAAGACTTCTGGATAAGCTCAAAATGACTATCTGATCTTCTTTTGGAACTTGTCGAAAAATCAGACGTTTTGCCGAAGAGACTCATTGGCATTCAGCAACTCTATGGAATTCTATGTTGATCTACCCACAATGCTTCGCGCAGTTAGACCATGAGTGCAATATCAGATCTTCAGCAGGAATACATCATTGGCTTTGAGGGAATTATTGGAATCAATTGTGCGTTTACTAAAATGTTCATCTCCCCAAGATATACACTTTGCCGCAATGTTAGAATTGTGGAGTTTAAGGTGACAATGGTATTGAGGAAAACATTGGAATCAACTCTGGTGGGACTCAACATGCTTACCTCATCCAGATATGCACTTTGCTGCAGTCTCCGCTTTTCAGCCAACATGAGTTACTGGGTTTGATCATATATTTACCTCCAAATCTGGATTTACTCAAAATGCTGATCTCGTCGAGATATGAACTTTGCCTCAATATGACAGTTTGGAATAGAAGTCTCAATGGCATTGAGACAATCTCTGGAAACAAAGCGGGATGGAGTGACATCATGAACTTGGTGAAAGATTCACTTTTTGAAACTGAAAAGCATTCACTTAATCCTGAAATGTCAAATTTTTGGAGATATCATTGCAGAAAAGGTCGGAAAGAACTCTGGAGTAGCTTGAAATGCCTATCTCATCTAGCTGTGGAACTTGGCGGAAGATCAGACTTTTGGCAAAAGAGACTGATAGTCATTCAGCAACTCTTTGGAAATCTCTGTTGATCTAACCAGAATTCATCGCGCATTCAGATACTGACTGCATTGTCAGGTTTTCAGAAGGAACACCTCAAAGGCATTGAGGAAATTATTGGAATCAAATGTGGGTTGACTAAAATGCTTATCTCACCGAGATATGCACTTTGCAGCAATATCATTGTTTTGGCAGTAAAGTGTCAATGGCATTGAGAGAATCTTTGGAAACAAAGGTGGAGGAGTCAAATGATTCACTCTGGGAAATATTCACTTTTGCAAAATGAACACCATTCCCTGTATACTGGAATTCCAGATTTTTGTTGGTATCGTTGAGGAAATCGTCAGAAAGACTTCTGGATAAGCTCAAAATGATTATCTGATCTACTTTGGGAACTTGACGAAAAATCAGACTTTTTGCCGTAGAGACTCATTGGCATTTGGCAACTCTATGGAAATCTATGTTGATCTACCCACAATGCTTCTCGCAGTTAGACCATGAGTGCAATATCAGATCTTCAGCAGGAATACATCATTGGCTTTGAGGGAATTATTGGAATCAATTGTGCGTTCACTAAAATGTTTATCTCCCCAAGATATACACTTTGCCGCAATGTTAGAATTGTGGAGTTTAAGGTGACAATGGTATTGAGGAAAACATTGGAATCAACTCTGGTGGGACTCAACATGCTTACCTCATCCAGATATGCACTTTGCTGCAGTCTCCGCTTTTCAGCCAACATGAGTTACTGGGTTTGATCATATATTTACCTCCAAATCTGGATTTACTCAAAATGCTGATCTCGTCGAGATATGAACTTTGCCTCAATATGACAGTTTGGAATAGAAGTCTCAATGGCATTGAGACAATCTCTGGAAACAAAGCGGAATGGAGTGACATCATGAACTTGGTGAAAGATTCACTTTTTGAAACTGAAAAGCATTCACTTAATCCTGAAATGTCAAATTTTTGGAGATATCATTGCAGAAAAGGTCGGAAAGAACTCTGGAGTAGCATGAAATGCCTATCTCATCTAGCTGTGGAAATTGGCGGAAGATCAGACTTTTGGCAAAAGAGACTGATAGTCATTCAGCAACTCTTTGGAAATCTCTGTTGATCTAACCAGAATTCATCGCGCATTCAGATACTGACTGCATTGTCAGGTTTTCAGAAGGAACACCTCAAAGGCATTGAGGAAATTATTGGAATCAAATGTGGGTTGACTGAAATGCTTATCTCACCGAGATATGCACTTTGCAGCAATATCATTGTTTTGGCTGTAAAGTGTCAATGGCATTGAGAGAATCTTTGGAAACAAAGGTGGAGGAGTCAAATGATTCACTCTGGGAAATATTCACTTTTGCAAAATGAACACCATTCCCTGTATACTGGAATTCCAGATTTTTGTTGGTATCGTTGAGGAAATCGTCAGAAAGACTTCTGGATAAGCTCAAAATGACTATCTGATCTTCTTTTGGAACTTGTCGAAAAATCAGACGTTTTGCCGAAGAGACTCTTTGGCATTCAGCAACTCTATGGAATTCTATGTTGATCTACCCACAATGCTTCGCGCAGTTAGACCGTGAAGGCAATATCAGATCATCAGCAGGAAAACATCATTGGCTTTGAGGGAATTATTGGAATCAATTGTGCGTTCACTAAAATGTTTATCTCCCCAAGATATACACTTTGCCGCAATGTTAGAATTGTGGAGTTTAAGGTGACAATGGTATTGAGGAAAACATTGGAATCAACTCTGGTGGGACTCAACATGCTTACCTCATCCAGATATGCACTTTGCTGCAGTCTCCGCTTTTCAGCCAACATGAGTCACTGGGTTTGATCATATATTTACCTCCAAATCTGGATTTACTCAAAATGCTGATCTCGTCGAGATATGAACTTTGCCTCAATATGACAGTTTGGAATAGAAGTCTCAATGGCATTGAGACAATCTCTGGAAACAAAGCGGGACGGAGTGACATCATGAACTTGGTGAAAGATTCACTTTTTGAAACTGAAAAGCATTCACTTAATCCTGAAATGTCAAATTTTTGGAGATATCATGGCAGAAAAGGTCGGAAAGAACTCTGGAGTAGCTTGAAATGCCTATCTCATCTAGCTGTGGAACTTGGCGGAAGATCAGACTTTTGGCAAAAGAGACTGATAGTCATTCAGCAACTCTTTGGAAATCTCTGTTGATCTTACCAGAATTCATCGCGCATTCAGATACTGACTGCAATGTCAGGTTTTCAGAAGGAACACCTCAAAGGCATTGAGGAAATTATTGGAATCAAATGTGGGTTGACTAAAATGCTTATCTCACCGAGATATGCACTTTGCAGCAATATCATTGTTTTGGCAGTAAAGTGTCAATGGCATTGAGAGAATCTTTGGAAACAAAGGTGGAGGAGTCAAATGATTCACTCTGGGAAATATTCACTTTTGCAAAATGAACACCATTCCCTGTATACTGGAATTCCAGATTTTTGTTGGTATCGTTGAGGAAATCGTCAGAAAGACTTCTGGATAAGCTCAAAATGACTATCTGATCTTCTTTTGGAACTTGTCGAAAAATCAGACGTTTTGCCGAAGAGACTCTTTGGCATTCAGCAACTCTATGGAATTCTATGTTGATCTACCCACAATGCTTCGCGCAGTTAGACCGTGAGGGCAATATCAGATCATCAGCAGGAAAACATCATTGGCTTTGAGGGAATTATTGGAATCAATTGTGCGTTCACTAAAATGTTTATCTCCTCAAGATATACACTTTGCCGCAATGTTAGAATTGTGGAGTTTAAGGTGACAATGGTATTGAGGAAAACATTGGAATCAACTCTGGTGGGACTCAACATGCTTACCTCATCCAGATATGCACTTTGCTGCAGTCTCCGCTTTTCAGCCAACATGAGTCACTGGGTTTGATCATATATTTACCTCCAAATCTGGATTTACTCAAAATGCTGATCTCGTCGAGATATGAACTTTGCCTCAATATGACAGTTTAGAATACAAGTCTCAATGGCATTGAGACAATCTCTGGAAACAAAGCGGGAGGGAGTGACATCATGAACTTGGTGAAAGATTCACTTTTTGAAACTGAAAAGCATTCACTTAATCCTGAAATGTCAAATTTTTGGGGATATCATTGCAGAAAAGGTCGGAAAGAACGCTGGAGTAGCTTGAAATGCCTATCTCATCTAGCTGTGGAACTTGGCGGAAGATCAGACTTTTGGCAAAAGAGACTGATAGTCATTCAACAACTCTTTGGAAATCTCTGTTGACCTTACCAGAATTCATCGCGCATTCAGATACTGACTGCAATGTCAGGTTTTCAGAAGGAACACCTCAAAGGCATGGAGGAAATTATTGGAATCAAATGTGGGTTGACTAAAATGCTTATCTCACCGAGATATGCACTTTGCAGCAATATCATTGTTTTGGCAGTAAAGTGTCAATGGCATTGAGAGAATCTTTGGAAACAAAGGTGGGGGAGTCAAATGATTCACTCTGGGAAATATTCACTTTTGCAAAATGAACACCATTCCCTATACACTGGAATTCCAGATTTTTGTTGGTATCGTTGAGGAAATCGTCAGAAAGACTTCTGGATAAGCTCAAAATGATTATCTGATCTACTTTTGGAACTTGACGAAAAATCAGACTTTTTGCCGTAGAGACTCTTTGGCATTTGGCAACTCTATGGAAATCTATGTTGATCTACCAACAATGCTTCTCGCAGTTTGACCATGAGTGCAATATCAGATCTTCAGCAGGAATACATCATTGGCTTTGAGGGAATTATTGGAATCAATTGTTCGTTTACTAAAATGTTTATCTCCCCAAGATATACACTTTGCCGCAATGTTAGAATTGTGGAGTTTAAGGTGACAATGGTATCGAGGAAAGCATTGGAATCAACTCTGGTGGGACTCAACATGCTTACCTCATCCAGATATGCACTTTGCTGCAGTCTCCGCTTTTCAGCCAACATGAGTCACTGGGTTTGATCATATATTTACCTCCAAATCTGGATTTACTCAAAATGCTGATCTCGTCGAGATATGAACTTTGCCTCAATATGACAGTTTAGAATACAAGTCTCAATGGCATTGAGACAATCTCTGGAAACAAAGCGGGAGGGAGTGACATCATGAACTTGGTGAAAGATTCAGTTTTAGAAACTGAACGGCATTCACTTAATCCTGAAATGTCAAATTTTTGGGGATATCATTGCAGAAAAGGTCGGAAAGAACGCTGGAGTAGCTTGAAATGCCTATCTCATCTTGCTGTGGAACTTCGCGGAAGATCAGACTTTTGGCAAAAGTGACTGATAGTCATTCAGCAACTCTTTGGAAATCTCTGTTGATCTAACCAGAATTCATCGCGCATTCAGATACTGACTGCAATGTCAGGTTTTCAGAAGGAACACCTCAAAGGCATGGAGGAAATTATTGGAATCAAATGTGGGTTGACTAAAATGCTTATCTCACCGAGATATGCACTTTGCAGCAATATCATTGTTTTGGCAGTAAAGTGTCAATGGCATTGAGAGAATCTTTGGAAACAAAGGTGGGGGAGTCAAATGATTCACTCTGGGAAATATTCACTTTTGCAAAATGAACACCATTCCCTATACACTGGAATTCCAGATTTTTGTTGGTATCGTTGAGGAAATCGTCAGAAAGACTTCTGGATAAGCTCAAAATGACTATCTGATCTTCTTTTGGAACTTGTCGAAAAATCAGACGTTTTGCCGAAGAGACTCATTGGCATTCAGCAACTCTATGGAATTCTATGTTGATCTACCCACAATGCTTCGCGCAGTTAGACCATGAGTGCAATATCAGATCTTCAGCAGGAATACATCATTGGCTTTGAGGGAATTATTGGAATCAATTGTGCGTTTACTAAAATGTTCATCTCCCCAAGATATACACTTTGCCGCAATGTTAGAATTGTGGAGTTTAAGGTGACAATGGTATTGAGGAAAACATTGGAATCAACTCTGGTGGGACTCAACATGCTTACCTCATCCAGATATGCACTTTGCTGCAGTCTCCGCTTTTCAGCCAACATGAGTTACTGGGTTTGATCATATATTTACCTCCAAATCTGGATTTACTCAAAATGCTGATCTCGTCGAGATATGAACTTTGCCTCAATATGACAGTTTGGAATAGAAGTCTCAATGGCATTGAGACAATCTCTGGAAACAAAGCGGGATGGAGTGACATCATGAACTTGGTGAAAGATTCACTTTTTGAAACTGAAAAGCATTCACTTAATCCTGAAATGTCAAATTTTTGGAGATATCATTGCAGAAAAGGTCGGAAAGAACTCTGGAGTAGCTTGAAATGCCTATCTCATCTAGCTGTGGAACTTGGCGGAAGATCAGACTTTTGGCAAAAGAGACTGATAGTCATTCAGCAACTCTTTGGAAATCTCTGTTCATCTAACCAGAATTCATCGCGCATTCAGATACTGACTGCATTGTCAGGTTTTCAGAAGGAACACCTCAAAGGCATTGAGGAAATTATTGGAATCAAATGTGGGTTGACTAAAATGCTTATCTCACCGAGATATGCACTTTGCAGCAATATCATTGTTTTGGCAGTAAAGTGTCAATGGCATTGAGAGAATCTTTGGAAACAAAGGTGGAGGAGTCAAATGATTCACTCTGGGAAATATTCACTTTTGCAAAATGAACACCATTCCCTGTATACTGGAATTCCAGATTTTTGTTGGTATCGTTGAGGAAATCGTCAGAAAGACTTCTGGATAAGCTCAAAATGATTATCTGATCTACTTTGGGAACTTGACGAAAAATCAGACTTTTTGCCGTAGAGACTCATTGGCATTTGGCAACTCTATGGAAATCTATGTTGATCTACCCACAATGCTTCTCGCAGTTAGACCATGAGTGCAATATCAGATCTTCAGCAGGAATACATCATTGGCTTTGAAGGAATTATTGGAATCAATTGTGCGTTCACTAAAATGTTTATCTCCCCAAGATATACACTTTGCCGCAATGTTAGAATTGTGGAGTTTAAGGTGACAATGGTATTGAGGAAAACATTGGAATCAACTCTGGTGGGACTCAACATGCTTACCTCATCCAGATATGCACTTTGCTGCAGTCTCCGCTTTTCAGCCAACATGAGTTACTGGGTTTGATCATATATTTACCTCCAAATCTGGATTTACTCAAAATGCTGATCTCGTCGAGATATGAACTTTGCCTCAATATGACAGTTTGGAATAGAAGTCTCAATGGCATTGAGACAATCTCTGGAAACAAAGCGGAATGGAGTGACATCATGAACTTGGTGAAAGATTCACTTTTTGAAACTGAAAAGCATTCACTTAATCCTGAAATGTCAAATTTTTGGAGATATCATTGCAGAAAAGGTCGGAAAGAACTCTGGAGTAGCTTGAAATGCCTATCTCATCTAGCTGTGGAAATTGGCGGAAGATCAGACTTTTGGCAAAAGAGACTGATAGTCATTCAGCAACTCTTTGGAAATCTCTGTTGATCTAACCAGAATTCATCGCGCATTCAGATACTGACTGCATTGTCAGGTTTTCAGAAGGAACACCTCAAAGGCATTGAGGAAATTATTGGAATCAAATGTGGGTTGACTGAAATGCTTATCTCACCGAGATATGCACTTTGCAGCAATATCATTGTTTTGGCAGTAAAGTGTCAATGGCATTGAGAGAATCTTTGGAAACAAAGGTGGAGGAGTCAAATGATTCACTCTGGGAAATATTCACTTTTGCAAAATGAACACCATTCCCTGTATACTGGAATTCCAGATTTTTGTTGGTATCGTTGAGGAAATCGTCAGAAAGACTTCTGGATAAGCTCAAAATGACTATCTGATCTTCTTTTGGAACTTGTCGAAAAATCAGACGTTTTGCCGAAGAGACTCTTTGGCATTCAGCAACTCTATGGAATTCTATGTTGATCTACCCACAATGCTTCGCGCAGTTAGACCGTGAAGGCAATATCAGATCATCAGCAGGAAAACATCATTGGCTTTGAGGGAATTATTGGAATCAATTGTGCGTTCACTAAAATGTTTATCTCCCCAAGATATACACTTTGCCGCAATGTTAGAATTGTGGAGTTTAAGGTGACAATGGTATTGAGGAAAACATTGGAATCAACTCTGGTGGGACTCAACATGCTTACCTCATCCAGATATGCACTTTGCTGCAGTCTCCGCTTTTCAGCCAACATGAGTCACTGGGTTTGATCATATATTTACCTCCAAATCTGGATTTACTCAAAATGCTGATCTCGTCGAGATATGAACTTTGCCTCAATATGACAGTTTGGAATAGAAGTCTCAATGGCATTGAGACAATCTCTGGAAACAAAGCGGGACGGAGTGACATCATGAACTTGGTGAAAGATTCACTTTTTGAAACTGAAAAGCATTCACTTAATCCTGAAATGTCAAATTTTTGGAGATATCATGGCAGAAAAGGTCGGAAAGAACTCTGGAGTAGCTTGAAATGCCTATCTCATCTAGCTGTGGAACTTGGCGGAAGATCAGACTTTTGGCAAAAGAGACTGATAGTCATTCAGCAACTCTTTGGAAATCTCTGTTGATCTAACCAGAATTCATCGCGCATTCAGATACTGACTGCAATGTCAGGTTTTCAGAAGGAACACCTCAAAGGCATTGAGGAAATTATTGGAATCAAATGTGGGTTGACTAAAATGCTTATCTCACCGAGATATGCACTTTGCAGCAATATCATTGTTTTGGCAGTAAAGTGTCAATGGCATTGAGAGAATCTTTGGAAACAAAGGTGGAGGAGTCAAATGATTCACTCTGGGAAATATTCACTTTTGCAAAATGAACACCATTCCCTGTATACTGGAATTCCAGATTTTTGTTGGTATCGTTGAGGAAATCGTCAGAAAGACTTCTGGATAAGCTCAAAATGACTATCTGATCTTCTTTTGGAACTTGTCGAAAAATCAGACGTTTTGCCGAAGAGACTCTTTGGCATTCAGCAACTCTATGGAATTCTATGTTGATCTACCCACAATGCTTCGCGCAGTTAGACCGTGAGGGCAATATCAGATCATCAGCAGGAAAACATCATTGGCTTTGAGGGAATTATTGGAATCAATTGTGCGTTCACTAAAATGTTTATCTCCTCAAGATATACACTTTGCCGCAATGTTAGAATTGTGGAGTTTAAGGTGACAATGGTATTGAGGAAAACATTGGAATCAACTCTGGTGGGACTCAACATGCTTACCTCATCCAGATATGCACTTTGCTGCAGTCTCCGCTTTTCAGCCAACATGAGTCACTGGGTTTGATCATATATTTACCTCCAAATCTGGATTTACTCAAAATGCTGATCTCGTCGAGATATGAACTTTGCCTCAATATGACAGTTTAGAATACAAGTCTCAATGGCATTGAGACAATCTCTGGAAACAAAGCGGGAGGGAGTGACATCATGAACTTGGTGAAAGATTCACTTTTTGAAACTGAAAAGCATTCACTTAATCCTGAAATGTCAAATTTTTGGGGATATCATTGCAGAAAAGGTCGGAAAGAACGCTGGAGTAGCTTGAAATGCCTATCTCATCTAGCTGTGGAACTTGGCGGAAGATCAGACTTTTGGCAAAAGAGACTGATAGTCATTCAACAACTCTTTGGAAATCTCTGTTGACCTTACCAGAATTCATCGCGCATTCAGATACTGACTGCAATGTCAGGTTTTCAGAAGGAACACCTCAAAGGCATGGAGGAAATTATTGGAATCAAATGTGGGTTGACTAAAATGCTTATCTCACCGAGATATGCACTTTGCAGCAATATCATTGTTTTGGCAGTAAAGTGTCAATGGCATTGAGAGAATCTTTGGAAACAAAGGTGGGGGAGTCAAATGATTCACTCTGGGAAATATTCACTTTTGCAAAATTAACACCATTCCCTATACACTGGAATTCCAGATTTTTGTTGGTATCGTTGAGGAAATCGTCAGAAAGACTTCTGGATAAGCTCAAAATGATTATCTGATCTACTTTTGGAACTTGACGAAAAATCAGACTTTTTGCCGTAGAGACTCTTTGGCATTTGGCAACTCTATGGAAATCTATGTTGATCTACCCACAATGCTTCTCGCAGTTTGACCATGAGTGCAATATCAGATCTTCAGCAGGAATACATCATTGGCTTTGAGGGAATTATTGGAATCAATTGTTCGTTTACTAAAATGTTTATCTCCCCAAGATATACACTTTGCCGCAATGTTAGAATTGTGGAGTTTAAGGTGACAATGGTATCGAGGAAAGCATTGGAATCAACTCTGGTGGGACTCAACATGCTTACCTCATCCAGATATGCACTTTGCTGCAGTCTCCGCTTTTCAGCCAACATGAGTCACTGGGTTTGATCATATATTTACCTCCAAATCTGGATTTACTCAAAATGCTGATCTCGTCGAGATATGAACTTTGCCTCAATATGACAGTTTAGAATACAAGTCTCAATGGCATTGAGACAATCTCTGGAAACAAAGCGGGAGGGAGTGACATCATGAACTTGGTGAAAGATTCAGTTTTAGAAACTGAACGGCATTCACTTAATCCTGAAATGTCAAATTTTTGGGGATATCATTGCAGAAAAGGTCGGAAAGAACGCTGGAGTAGCTTGAAATGCCTATCTCATCTTGCTGTGGAACTTCGCGGAAGATCAGACTTTTGGCAAAAGTGACTGATAGTCATTCAGCAACTCTTTGGAAATCTCTGTTGATCTAACCAGAATTCATCGCGCATTCAGATACTGACTGCAATGTCAGGTTTTCAGAAGGAACACCTCAAAGGCATTGAGGAAATTATTGGAATCAAATGTGGGTTGACTAAAATGCTTATCTCACCGAGATATGCACTTTGCAGCAATATCATTGTTTTGGCAGTAAAGTGTCAATGGCATTGAGAGAATCTTTGGAAACAAAGGTGGGGGAGTCAAATGATTCACTCTGGGAAATATTCACTTTTGCAAAATGAACACCATTCCCTATACACTGGAATTCCAGATTTTTGTTGGTATCGTTGAGGAAATCGTCAGAAAGACTTCTGGATAAGCTCAAAATGACTATCTGATCTTCTTTTGGAACTTGTCGAAAAATCAGACGTTTTGCCGAAGAGACTCATTGGCATTCAGCAACTCTATGGAATTCTATGTTGATCTACCCACAATGCTTCGCGCAGTTAGACCATGAGTGCAATATCAGATCTTCAGCAGGAATACATCATTGGCTTTGAGGGAATTATTGGAATCAATTGTGCGTTTACTAAAATATTCATCTCCCCAAGATATACACTTTGCCGCAATGTTAGAATTGTGGAGTTTAAGGTGACAATGGTATTGAGGAAAACATTGGAATCAACTCTGGTGGGACTCAACATGCTTACCTCATCCAGATATGCACTTTGCTGCAGTCTCCGCTTTTCAGCCAACATGAGTTACTGGGTTTGATCATATATTTACCTCCAAATCTGGATTTACTCAAAATGCTGATCTCGTCGAGATATGAACTTTGCCTCAATATGACAGTTTGGAATAGAAGTCTCAATGGCATTGAGACAATCTCTGGAAACAAAGCGGGATGGAGTGACATCATGAACTTGGTGAAAGATTCACTTTTTGAAACTGAAAAGCATTCACTTAATCCTGAAATGTCAAATTTTTGGAGATATCATTGCAGAAAAGGTCGGAAAGAACTCTGGAGTAGCTTGAAATGCCTATCTCATCTAGCTGTGGAACTTGGCGGAAGATCAGACTTTTGGCAAAAGAGACTGATAGTCATTCAGCAACTCTTTGGAAATCTCTGTTGATCTAACCAGAATTCATCGCGCATTCAGATACTGACTGCATTGTCAGGTTTTCAGAAGGAACACCTCAAAGGCATTGAGGAAATTATTGGAATCAAATGTGGGTTGACTAAAATGCTTATCTCACCGAGATATGCACTTTGCAGCAATATCATTGTTTTGGCAGTAAAGTGTCAATGGCATTGAGAGAATCTTTGGAAACAAAGGTGGAGGAGTCAAATGATTCACTCTGGGAAATATTCACTTTTGCAAAATGAACACCATTCCCTGTATACTGGAATTCCAGATTTTTGTTGGTATCGTTGAGGAAATCGTCAGAAAGACTTCTGGATAAGCTCAAAATGATTATCTGATCTACTTTGGGAACTTGACGAAAAATCAGACTTTTTGCCGTAGAGACTCATTGGCATTTGGCAACTCTATGGAAATCTATGTTGATCTACCCACAATGCTTCTCGCAGTTAGACCATGAGTGCAATATCAGATCTTCAGCAGGAATACATCATTGGCTTTGAGGGAATTATTGGAATCAATTGTGCGTTCACTAAAATGTTTATCTCCCCAAGATATACACTTTGCCGCAATGTTAGAATTGTGGAGTTTAAGGTGACAATGGTATTGAGGAAAACATTGGAATCAACTCTGGTGGGACTCAACATGCTTACCTCATCCAGATATGCACTTTGCTGCAGTCTCCGCTTTTCAGCCAACATGAGTTACTGGGTTTGATCATATATTTACCTCCAAATCTGGATTTACTCAAAATGCTGATCTCGTCGAGATATGAACTTTGCCTCAATATGACAGTTTGGAATAGAAGTCTCAATGGCATTGAGACAATCTCTGGAAACAAAGCGGAATGGAGTGACATCATGAACTTGGTGAAAGATTCACTTTTTGAAACTGAAAAGCATTCACTTAATCCTGAAATGTCAAATTTTTGGAGATATCATTGCAGAAAAGGTCGGAAAGAACTCTGGAGTAGCTTGAAATGCCTATCTCATCTAGCTGTGGAAATTGGCGGAAGATCAGACTTTTGGCAAAAGAGACTGATAGTCATTCAGCAACTCTTTGGAAATCTCTGTTGATCTAACCAGAATTCATCGCGCATTCAGATACTGACTGCATTGTCAGGTTTTCAGAAGGAACACCTCAAAGGCATTGAGGAAATTATTGGAATCAAATGTGGGTTGACTGAAATGCTTATCTCACCGAGATATGCACTTTGCAGCAATATCATTGTTTTGGCAGTAAAGTGTCAATGGCATTGAGAGAATCTTTGGAAACAAAGGTGGAGGAGTCAAATGATTCACTCTGGGAAATATTCACTTTTGCAAAATGAACACCATTCCCTGTATACTGGAATTCCAGATTTTTGTTGGTATCGTTGAGGAAATCGTCAGAAAGACTTCTGGATAAGCTCAAAATGACTATCTGATCTTCTTTTGGAACTTGTCGAAAAATCAGACGTTTTGCCGAAGAGACTCTTTGTCATTCAGCAACTCTATGGAATTCTATGTTGATCTACCCACAATGCTTCGCGCAGTTAGACCGTGAAGGCAATATCAGATCATCAGCAGGAAAACATCATTGGCTTTGAGGGAATTATTGGAATCAATTGTGCGTTCACTAAAATGTTTATCTCCCCAAGATATACACTTTGCCGCAATGTTAGAATTGTGGAGTTTAAGGTGACAATGGTATTGAGGAAAACATTGGAATCAACTCTGGTGGGACTCAACATGCTTACCTCATCCAGATATGCACTTTGCTGCAGTCTCCGCTTTTCAGCCAACATGAGTCACTGGGTTTGATCATATATTTACCTCCAAATCTGGATTTACTCAAAATGCTGATCTCGTCGAGATATGAACTTTGCCTCAATATGACAGTTTGGAATAGAAGTCTCAATGGCATTGAGACAATCTCTGGAAACAAAGCGGGACGGAGTGACATCATGAACTTGGTGAAAGATTCACTTTTTGAAACTGAAAAGCATTCACTTAATCCTGAAATGTCAAATTTTTGGAGATATCATGGCAGAAAAGGTCGGAAAGAACTCTGGAGTAGCTTGAAATGCCTATCTCATCTAGCTGTGGAACTTGGCGGAAGATCAGACTTTTGGCAAAAGAGACTGATAGTCATTCAGCAACTCTTTGGAAATCTCTGTTGATCTTACCAGAATTCATCGCGCATTCAGATACTGACTGCAATGTCAGGTTTTCAGAAGGAACACCTCAAAGGCATTGAGGAAATTATTGGAATCAAATGTGGGTTGACTAAAATGCTTATCTCACCGAGATATGCACTTTGCAGCAATATCATTGTTTTGGCAGTAAAGTGTCAATGGCATTGAGAGAATCTTTGGAAACAAAGGTGGAGGAGTCAAATGATTCACTCTGGGAAATATTCACTTTTGCAAAATGAACACCATTCCCTGTATACTGGAATTCCAGATTTTTGTTGGTATCGTTGAGGAAATCGTCAGAAAGACTTCTGGATAAGCTCAAAATGACTATCTGATCTTCTTTTGGAACTTGTCGAAAAATCAGACGTTTTGCCGAAGAGACTCTTTGGCATTCAGCAACTCTATGGAATTCTATGTTGATCTACCCACAATGCTTCGCGCAGTTAGACCGTGAGGGCAATATCAGATCATCAGCAGGAAAACATCATTGGCTTTGAGGGAATTATTGGAATCAATTGTGCGTTCACTAAAATGTTTATCTCCTCAAGATATACACTTTGCCGCAATGTTAGAATTGTGGAGTTTAAGGTGACAATGGTATTGAGGAAAACATTGGAATCAACTCTGGTGGGACTCAACATGCTTACCTCATCCAGATATGCACTTTGCTGCAGTCTCCGCTTTTCAGCCAACATGAGTCACTGGGTTTGATCATATATTTACCTCCAAATCTGGATTTACTCAAAATGCTGATCTCGTCGAGATATGAACTTTGCCTCAATATGACAGTTTAGAATACAAGTCTCAATGGCATTGAGACAATCTCTGGAAACAAAGCGGGAGGGAGTGACATCATGAACTTGGTGAAAGATTCACTTTTTGAAACTGAAAAGCATTCACTTAATCCTGAAATGTCAAATTTTTGGGGATATCATTGCAGAAAAGGTCGGAAAGAACGCTGGAGTAGCTTGAAATGCCTATCTCATCTAGCTGTGGAACTTGGCGGAAGATCAGACTTTTGGCAAAAGAGACTGATAGTCATTCAACAACTCTTTGGAAATCTCTGTTGACCTTACCAGAATTCATCGCGCATTCAGATACTGACTGCAATGTCAGGTTTTCAGAAGGAACACCTCAAAGGCATGGAGGAAATTATTGGAATCAAATGTGGGTTGACTAAAATGCTTATCTCACCGAGATATGCACTTTGCAGCAATATCATTGTTTTGGCAGTAAAGTGTCAATGGCATTGAGAGAATCTTTGGAAACAAAGGTGGGGGAGTCAAATGATTCACTCTGGGAAATATTCACTTTTGCAAAATTAACACCATTCCCTATACACTGGAATTCCAGATTTTTGTTGGTATCGTTGAGGAAATCGTCAGAAAGACTTCTGGATAAGCTCAAAATGATTATCTGATCTACTTTTGGAACTTGACGAAAAATCAGACTTTTTGCCGTAGAGACTCTTTGGCATTTGGCAACTCTATGGAAATCTATGTTGATCTACCAACAATGCTTCTCGCAGTTTGACCATGAGTGCAATATCAGATCTTCAGCAGGAATACATCATTGGCTTTGAGGGAATTATTGGAATCAATTGTTCGTATACTAAAATGTTTATCTCCCCAAGATATACACTTTGCCGCAATGTTAGAATTGTGGAGTTTAAGGTGACAATGGTATCGAGGAAAGCATTGGAATCAACTCTGGTGGGACTCAACATGCTTACCTCATCCAGATATGCACTTTGCTGCAGTCTCCGCTTTTCAGCCAACATGAGTCACTGGGTTTGATCATATATTTACCTCCAAATCTGGATTTACTCAAAATGCTGATCTCGTCGAGATATGAACTTTGCCTCAATATGACAGTTTAGAATACAAGTCTCAATGGCATTGAGACAATCTCTGGAAACAAAGCGGGAGGGAGTGACATCATGAACTTGGTGAAAGATTCAGTTTTAGAAACTGAACGGCATTCACTTAATCCTGAAATGTCAAATTTTTGGGGATATCATTGCAGAAAAGGTCGGAAAGAACGCTGGAGTAGCTTGAAATGCCTATCTCATCTTGCTGTGGAACTTCGCGGAAGATCAGACTTTTGGCAAAAGTGACTGATAGTCATTCAGCAACTCTTTGGAAATCTCTGTTGATCTAACCAGAATTCATCGCGCATTCAGATACTGACTGCAATGTCAGGTTTTCAGAAGGAACACCTCAAAGGCATTGAGGAAATTATTGGAATCAAATGTGGGTTGACTAAAATGCTTATCTCACCGAGATATGCACTTTGCAGCAATATCATTGTTTTGGCAGTAAAGTGTCAATGGCATTGAGAGAATCTTTGGAAACAAAGGTGGGGGAGTCAAATGATTCACTCTGGGAAATATTCACTTTTGCAAAATGAACACCATTCCCTATACACTGGAATTCCAGATTTTTGTTGGTATCGTTGAGGAAATCGTCAGAAAGACTTCTGGATAAGCTCAAAATGACTATCTGATCTTCTTTTGGAACTTGTCGAAAAATCAGACGTTTTGCCGAAGAGACTCATTGGCATTCAGCAACTCTATGGAATTCTATGTTGATCTACCCACAATGCTTCGCGCAGTTAGACCATGAGTGCAATATCAGATCTTCAGCAGGAATACATCATTGGCTTTGAGGGAATTATTGGAATCAATTGTGCGTTTACTAAAATGTTCATCTCCCCAAGATATACACTTTGCCGCAATGTTAGAATTGTGGAGTTTAAGGTGACAATGGTATTGAGGAAAACATTGGAATCAACTCTGGTGGGACTCAACATGCTTACCTCATCCAGATATGCACTTTGCTGCAGTCTCCGCTTTTCAGCCAACATGAGTTACTGGGTTTGATCATATATTTACCTCCAAATCTGGATTTACTCAAAATGCTGATCTCGTCGAGATATGAACTTTGCCTCAATATGACAGTTTGGAATAGAAGTCTCAATGGCATTGAGACAATCTCTGGAAACAAAGCGGGATGGAGTGACATCATGAACTTGGTGAAAGATTCACTTTTTGAAACTGAAAAGCATTCACTTAATCCTGAAATGTCAAATTTTTGGAGATATCATTGCAGAAAAGGTCGGAAAGAACTCTGGAGTAGCTTGAAATGCCTATCTCATCTAGCTGTGGAACTTGGCGGAAGATCAGACTTTTGGCAAAAGAGACTGATAGTCATTCAGCAACTCTTTGGAAATCTCTGTTGATCTAACCAGAATTCATCGCGCATTCAGATACTGACTGCATTGTCAGGTTTTCAGAAGGAACACCTCAAAGGCATTGAGGAAATTATTGGAATCAAATGTGGGTTGACTAAAATGCTTATCTCACCGAGATATGCACTTTGCAGCAATATCATTGTTTTGGCAGTAAAGTGTCAATGGCATTGAGAGAATCTTTGGAAACAAAGGTGGAGGAGTCAAATGATTCACTCTGGGAAATATTCACTTTTGCAAAATGAACACCATTCCCTGTATACTGGAATTCCAGATTTTTGTTGGTATCGTTGAGGAAATCGTCAGAAAGACTTCTGGATAAGCTCAAAATGATTATCTGATCTACTTTTGGAACTTGACGAAAAATCAGACTTTTTGCCGTAGAGACTCATTGGCATTTGGCAACTCTATGGAAATCTATGTTGATCTACCCACAATGCTTCTCGCAGTTAGACCATGAGTGCAATATCAGATCTTCAGCAGGAATACATCATTGGCTTTGAGGGAATTATTGGAATCAATTGTGCGTTCACTAAAATGTTTATCTCCCCAAGATATACACTTTGCCGCAATGTTAGAATTGTGGAGTTTAAGGTGACAATGGTATTGAGGAAAACATTGGAATCAACTCTGGTGGGACTCAACATGCTTACCTCATCCAGATATGCACTTTGCTGCAGTCTCCGCTTTTCAGCCAACATGAGTTACTGGGTTTGATCATATATTTACCTCCAAATCTGGATTTACTCAAAATGCTGATCTCGTCGAGATATGAACTTTGCCTCAATATGACAGTTTGGAATAGAAGTCTCAATGGCATTGAGACAATCTCTGGAAACAAAGCGGAATGGAGTGACATCATGAACTTGGTGAAAGATTCACTTTTTGAAACTGAAAAGCATTCACTTAATCCTGAAATGTCAAATTTTTGGAGATATCATTGCAGAAAAGGTCGGAAAGAACTCTGGAGTAGCTTGAAATGCCTATCTCATCTAGCTGTGGAAATTGGCGGAAGATCAGACTTTTGGCAAAAGAGACTGATAGTCATTCAGCAACTCTTTGGAAATCTCTGTTGATCTAACCAGAATTCATCGCGCATTCAGATACTGACTGCATTGTCAGGTTTTCAGAAGGAACACCTCAAAGGCATTGAGGAAATTATTGGAATCAAATGTGGGTTGACTGAAATGCTTATCTCACCGAGATATGCACTTTGCAGCAATATCATTGTTTTGGCAGTAAAGTGTCAATGGCATTGAGAGAATCTTTGGAAACAAAGGTGGAGGAGTCAAATGATTCACTCTGGGAAATATTCACTTTTGCAAAATGAACACCATTCCCTGTATACTGGAATTCCAGATTTTTGTTGGTATCGTTGAGGAAATCGTCAGAAAGACTTCTGGATAAGCTCAAAATGATTATCTGATCTACTTTTGGAACTTGACGAAAAATCAGACTTTTTGCCGTAGAGACTCTTTGGCATTTGGCAACTCTATGGAAATCTATGTTGATCTACCAACAATGCTTCTCGCAGTTTGACCATGAGTGCAATATCAGATCTTCAGCAGGAATACATCATTGGCTTTGAGGGAATTATTGGAATCAATTGTTCGTTTACTAAAATGTTTATCTCCCCAAGATATACACTTTGCCGCAATGTTAGAATTGTGGAGTTTAAGGTGACAATGGTATCGAGGAAAGCATTGGAATCAACTCTGGTGGGACTCAACATGCTTACCTCATCCAGATATGCACTTTGCTGCAGTCTCCGCTTTTCAGCCAACATGAGTCACTGGGTTTGATCATATATTTACCTCCAAATCTGGATTTACTCAAAATGCTGATCTCGTCGAGATATGAACTTTGCCTCAATATGACAGTTTAGAATACAAGTCTCAATGGCATTGAGACAATCTCTGGAAACAAAGCGGGAGGGAGTGACATCATGAACTTGGTGAAAGATTCACTTTTAGAAACTGAACGGCATTCACTTAATCCTGAAATGTCAAATTTTTGGGGATATCATTGCAGAAAAGGTCGGAAAGAACGCTGGAGTAGCTTGAAATGCCTATCTCATCTTGCTGTGGAACTTCGCGGAAGATCAGACTTTTGGCAAAAGTGACTGATAGTCATTCAGCAACTCTTTGGAAATCTCTGTTGATCTAACCAGAATTCATCGCGCATTCAGATACTGACTGCAATGTCAGGTTTTCAGAAGGAACACCTCAAAGGCATTGAGGAAATTATTGGAATCAAATGTGGGTTGACTAAAATGCTTATCTCACCGAGATATGCACTTTGCAGCAATATCATTGTTTTGGCAGTAAAGTGTCAATGGCATTGAGAGAATCTTTGGAAACAAAGGTGGGGGAGTCAAATGATTCACTCTGGGAAATATTCACTTTTGCAAAATGAACACCATTCCCTATACACTGGAATTCCAGATTTTTGTTGGTATCGTTGAGGAAATCGTCAGAAAGACTTCTGGATAAGCTCAAAATGACTATCTGATCTTCTTTTGGAACTTGTCGAAAAATCAGACGTTTTGCCGAAGAGACTCATTGGCATTCAGCAACTCTATGGAATTCTATGTTGATCTACCCACAATGCTTCGCGCAGTTAGACCATGAGTGCAATATCAGATCTTCAGCAGGAATACATCATTGGCTTTGAGGGAATTATTGGAATCAATTGTGCGTTTACTAAAATGTTCATCTCCCCAAGATATACACTTTGCCGCAATGTTAGAATTGTGGAGTTTAAGGTGACAATGGTATTGAGGAAAACATTGGAATCAACTCTGGTGGGACTCAACATGCTTACCTCATCCAGATATGCACTTTGCTGCAGTCTCCGCTTTTCAGCCAACATGAGTTACTGGGTTTGATCATATATTTACCTCCAAATCTGGATTTACTCAAAATGCTGATCTCGTCGAGATATGAACTTTGCCTCAATATGACAGTTTGGAATAGAAGTCTCAATGGCATTGAGACAATCTCTGGAAACAAAGCGGGATGGAGTGACATCATGAACTTGGTGAAAGATTCACTTTTTGAAACTGAAAAGCATTCACTTAATCCTGAAATGTCAAATTTTTGGAGATATCATTGCAGAAAAGGTCGGAAAGAACTCTGGAGTAGCTTGAAATGCCTATCTCGTCTAGCTGTGGAAATTGGCGGAAGATCAGACTTTTGGCAAAAGAGACTGATAGTCATTCAGCAACTCTTTGGAAATCTCTGTTGATCTAACCAGAATTCATCGCGCATTCAGATACTGACTGCATTGTCAGGTTTTCAGAAGGAACACCTCAAAGGCATTGAGGAAATTATTGGAATCAAATGTGGGTTGACTGAAATGCTTATCTCACCGAGATATGCACTTTGCAGCAATATCATTGTTTTGGCAGTAAAGTGTCAATGGCATTGAGAGAATCTTTGGAAACAAAGGTGGAGGAGTCAAATGATTCACTCTGGGAAATATTCACTTTTGCAAAATGAACACCATTCCCTGTATACTGGAATTCCAGATTTTTGTTGGTATCGTTGAGGAAATCGTCAGAAAGACTTCTGGATCAGCTCAAAATGACTATCTGATCTTCTTTTGGAACTTGTCGAAAAATCAGACGTTTTGCCGAAGAGACTCTTTGGCATTCAGCAACTCTATGGAATTCTATGTTGATCTACCCACAATGCTTCGCGCAGTTAGACCGTGAAGGCAATATCAGATCATCAGCAGGAAAACATCATTGGCTTTGAGGGAATTATTGGAATCAATTGTGCGTTCACTAAAATGTTTATCTCCCCAAGATATACACTTTGCCGCAATGTTAGAATTGTGGAGTTTAAGGTGACAATGGTATTGAGGAAAACATTGGAATCAACTCTGGTGGGACTCAACATGCTTACCTCATCCAGATATGCACTTTGCTGCAGTCTCCGCTTTTCAGCCAACATGAGTCACTGGGTTTGATCATATATTTACCTCCAAATCTGGATTTACTCAAAATGCTGATCTCGTCGAGATATGAACTTTGCCTCAATATGACAGTTTAGAATACAAGTCTCAATGGCATTGAGACAATCTCTGGAAACAAAGCGGGAGGGAGTGACATCATGAACTTGGTGAAAGATTCACTTTTTGAAACTGAAAAGCATTCACTTAATCCTGAAATGTCAAATTTTTGGGGATATCATTGCAGAAAAGGTCGGAAAGAACGCTGGAGTAGCTTGAAATGCCTATCTCATCTAGCTGTGGAACTTGGCGGAAGATCAGACTTTTGGCAAAAGAGACTGATAGTCATTCAGCAACTCTTTGGAAATCTCTGTTGATCTAACCAGAATTCATCGCGCATTCAGATACTGACTGCAATGTCAGGTTTTCAGAAGGAACACCTCAAAGGCATGGAGGAAATTATTGGAATCAAATGTGGGTTGACTAAAATGCTTATCTCACCGAGATATGCACTTTTCAGCAATATCATTGTTTTGGCAGTAAAGTGTCAATGGCATTGAGAGAATCTTTGGAAACAAAGGTGGGGGAGTCAAATGATTCACTCTGGGAAATATTCACTTTTGCAAAATTAACACCATTCCCTATACACTGGAATTCCAGATTTTTGTTGGTATCGTTGAGGAAATCGTCAGAAAGACTTCTGGATAAGCTCAAAATGATTATCTGATCTACTTTTGGAACTTGACGAAAAATCAGACTTTTTGCCGTAGAGACTCTTTGGCATTTGGCAACTCTATGGAAATCTATGTTGATCTACCAACAATGCTTCTCGCAGTTTGACCATGAGTGCAATATCAGATCTTCAGCAGGAATACATCATTGGCTTTGAGGGAATTATTGGAATCAATTGTTCGTTTACTAAAATGTTTATCTCCCCAAGATATACACTTTGCCGCAATGTTAGAATTGTGGAGTTTAAGGTGACAATGGTATCGAGGAAAGCATTGGAATCAACTCTGGTGGGACTCAACATGCTTACCTCATCCAGATATGCACTTTGCTGCAGTCTCCGCTTTTCAGCCAACATGAGTCACTGGGTTTGATCATATATTTACCTCCAAATCTGGATTTACTCAAAATGCTGATCTCGTCGAGATATGAACTTTGCCTCAATATGACAGTTTAGAATACAAGTCTCAATGGCATTGAGACAATCTCTGGAAACAAAGCGGGAGGGAGTGACATCATGAACTTGGTGAAAGATTCAGTTTTAGAAACTGAACGGCATTCACTTAATCCTGAAATGTCAAATTTTTGGGGATATCATTGCAGAAAAGGTCGGAAAGAACGCTGGAGTAGCTTGAAATGCCTATCTCATCTTGCTGTGGAACTTCGCGGAAGATCAGACTTTTGGCAAAAGTGACTGATAGTCATTCAGCAACTCTTTGGAAATCTCTGTTGATCTAACCAGAATTCATCGCGCATTCAGATACTGACTGCAATGTCAGGTTTTCAGAAGGAACACCTCAAAGGCATTGAGGAAATTATTGGAATCAAATGTGGGTTGACTAAAATGCTTATCTCACCGAGATATGCACTTTGCAGCAATATCATTGTTTTGGCAGTAAAGTGTCAATGGCATTGAGAGAATCTTTGGAAACAAAGGTGGGGGAGTCAAATGATTCACTCTGGGAAATATTCACTTTTGCAAAATGAACACCATTCCCTATACACTGGAATTCCAGATTTTTGTTGGTATCGTTGAGGAAATCGTCAGAAAGACTTCTGGATAAGCTCAAAATGACTATCTGATCTTCTTTTGGAACTTGTCGAAAAATCAGACGTTTTGCCGAAGAGACTCATTGGCATTCAGCAACTCTATGGAATTCTATGTTGATCTACCCACAATGCTTCGCGCAGTTAGACCATGAGTGCAATATCAGATCTTCAGCAGGAATACATCATTGGCTTTGAGGGAATTATTGGAATCAATTGTGCGTTTACTAAAATGTTCATCTCCCCAAGATATACACTTTGCCGCAATGTTAGAATTGTGGAGTTTAAGGTGACAATGGTATTGAGGAAAACATTGGAATCAACTCTGGTGGGACTCAACATGCTTACCTCATCCAGATATGCACTTTGCTGCAGTCTCCGCTTTTCAGCCAACATGAGTTACTGGGTTTGATCATATATTTACCTCCAAATCTGGATTTACTCAAAATGCTGATCTCGTCGAGATATGAACTTTGCCTCAATATGACAGTTTGGAATAGAAGTCTCAATGGCATTGAGACAATCTCTGGAAACAAAGCGGGATGGAGTGACATCATGAACTTGGTGAAAGATTCACTTTTTGAAACTGAAAAGCATTCACTTAATCCTGAAATGTCAAATTTTTGGAGATATCATTGCAGAAAAGGTCGGAAAGAACTCTGGAGTAGCTTGAAATGCCTATCTCATCTAGCTGTGGAACTTGGCGGAAGATCAGACTTTTGGCAAAAGAGACTGATAGTCATTCAGCAACTCTTTGGAAATCTCTGTTGATCTAACCAGAATTCATCGCGCATTCAGATACTGACTGCATTGTCAGGTTTTCAGAAGGAACACCTCAAAGGCATTGAGGAAATTATTGGAATCAAATGTGGGTTGACTAAAATGCTTATCTCACCGAGATATGCACTTTGCAGCAATATCATTGTTTTGGCAGTAAAGTGTCAATGGCATTGAGAGAATCTTTGGAAACAAAGGTGGAGGAGTCAAATGATTCACTCTGGGAAATATTCACTTTTGCAAAATGAACACCATTCCCTGTATACTGGAATTCCAGATTTTTGTTGGTATCGTTGAGGAAATCGTCAGAAAGACTTCTGGATAAGCTCAAAATGATTATCTGATCTACTTTTGGAACTTGACGAAAAATCAGACTTTTTGCCGTAGAGACTCATTGGCATTTGGCAACTCTATGGAAATCTATGTTGATCTACCCACAATGCTTCTCGCAGTTAGACCATGAGTGCAATATCAGATCTTCAGCAGGAATACATCATTGGCTTTGAGGGAATTATTGGAATCAATTGTGCGTTCACTAAAATGTTTATCTCCCCAAGATATACACTTTGCCGCAATGTTAGAATTGTGGAGTTTAAGGTGACAATGGTATTGAGGAAAACATTGGAATCAACTCTGGTGGGACTCAACATGCTTACCTCATCCAGATATGCACTTTGCTGCAGTCTCCGCTTTTCAGCCAACATGAGTTACTGGGTTTGATCATATATTTACCTCCAAATCTGGATTTACTCAAAATGCTGATCTCGTCGAGATATGAACTTTGCCTCAATATGACAGTTTGGAATAGGAGTCTCAATGGCATTGAGACAATCTCTGGAAACAAAGCGGAATGGAGTGACATCATGAACTTGGTGAAAGATTCACTTTTTGAAACTGAAAAGCATTCACTTAATCCTGAAATGTCAAATTTTTGGAGATATCATTGCAGAAAAGGTCGGAAAGAACTCTGGAGTAGCTTGAAATGCCTATCTCGTCTAGCTGTGGAAATTGGCGGAAGATCAGACTTTTGGCAAAAGAGACTGATAGTCATTCAGCAACTCTTTGGAAATCTCTGTTGATCTAACCAGAATTCATCGCGCATTCAGATACTGACTGCATTGTCAGGTTTTCAGAAGGAACACCTCAAAGGCATTGAGGAAATTATTGGAATCAAATGTGGGTTGACTGAAATGCTTATCTCACCGAGATATGCACTTTGCAGCAATATCATTGTTTTGGCAGTAAAGTGTCAATGGCATTGAGAGAATCTTTGGAAACAAAGGTGGAGGAGTCAAATGATTCACTCTGGGAAATATTCACTTTTGCAAAATGAACACCATTCCCTGTATACTGGAATTCCAGATTTTTGTTGGTATCGTTGAGGAAATCGTCAGAAAGACTTCTGGATAAGCTCAAAATGACTATCTGATCTTCTTTTGGAACTTGTCGAAAAATCAGACGTTTTGCCGAAGAGACTCTTTGGCATTCAGCAACTCTATGGAATTCTATGTTGATCTACCCACAATGCTTCGCGCAGTTAGACCGTGAGGGCAATATCAGATCATCAGCAGGAAAACATCATTGGCTTTGAGGGAATTATTGGAATCAATTGTGCGTTCACTAAAATGTTTATCTCCCCAAGATATACACTTTGCCGCAATGTTAGAATTGTGTAGTTTAAGGTGACAATGGTATTGAGGAAAACATTGGAATCAACTCTGGTGGGACTCAACATGCTTACCTCATCCAGATATGCACTTTGCTGCAGTCTCCGCTTTTCAGCCAACATGAGTCACTGGGTTTGATCATATATTTACCTCCAAATCTGGATTTACTCAAAATGCTGATCTCGTCGAGATATGAACTTTGCCTCAATATGACAGTTTAGAATACAAGTCTCAATGGCATTGAGACAATCTCTGGAAACAAAGCGGGAGGGAGTGACATCATGAACTTGGTGAAAGATTCACTTTTTGAAACTGAAAAGCATTCACTTAATCCTGAAATGTCAAATTTTTGGGGATATCATTGCAGAAAAGGTCGGAAAGAACGCTGGAGTAGCTTGAAATGCCTATCTCATCTAGCTGTGGAACTTGGCGGAAGATCAGACTTTTGGCAAAAGAGACTGATAGTCATTCAGCAACTCTTTGGAAATCTCTGTTGATCTAACCAGAATTCATCGCGCATTCAGATACTGACTGCAATGTCAGGTTTTCAGAAGGAACACCTCAAAGGCATGGAGGAAATTATTGGAATCAAATGTGGGTTGACTAAAATGCTTATCTCACCGAGATATGCACTTTGCAGCAATATCATTGTTTTGGCAGTAAAGTGTCAATGGCATTGAGAGAATCTTTGGAAACAAAGGTGGAGGAGTCAAATGATTCACTCTGGGAAATATTCACTTTTGCAAAATGAACACCATTCCCTGTATACTGGAATTCCAGATTTTTGTTGGTATCGTTGAGGAAATCGTCAGAAAGACTTCTGGATAAGCTCAAAATGACTATCTGATCTTCTTTTGGAACTTGTCGAAAAATCAGACGTTTTGCCGAAGAGACTCTTTGGCATTCAGCAACTCTATGGAATTCTATGTTGATCTACCCACAATGCTTCGCGCAGTTAGACCGTGAGGGCAATATCAGATCATCAGCAGGAAAACATCATTGGCTTTGAGGGAATTATTGGAATCAATTGTGCGTTCACTAAAATGTTTATCTCCTCAAGATATACACTTTGCCGCAATGTTAGAATTGTGGAGTTTAAGGTGACAATGGTATTGAGGAAAACATTGGAATCAACTCTGGTGGGACTCAACATGCTTACCTCATCCAGATATGCACTTTGCTGCAGTCTCCGCTTTTCAGCCAACATGAGTCACTGGGTTTGATCATATATTTACCTCCAAATCTGGATTTACTCAAAATGCTGATCTCGTCGAGATATGAACTTTGCCTCAATATGACAGTTTAGAATACAAGTCTCAATGGCATTGAGACAATCTCTGGAAACAAAGCGGGACGGAGTGACATCATGAACTTGGTGAAAGATTCACTTTTTGAAACTGAAAAGCATTCACTTAATCCTGAAATGTCAAATTTTTGGGGATATCATTGCAGAAAAGGTCGGAAAGAACGCTGGAGTAGCTTGAAATGCCTATCTCATCTAGCTGTGGAACTTGGCGGAAGATCAGACTTTTGGCAAAAGAGACTGATAGTCATTCAACAACTCTTTGGAAATCTCTGTTGACCTTACCAGAATTCATCGCGCATTCAGATACTGACTGCAATGTCAGGTTTTCAGAAGGAACACCTCAAAGGCATTGAGGAAATTATTGGAATCAAATGTGGGTTGACTAAAATGCTTATCTCACCGAGATATGCACTTTGCAGCAATATCATTGTTTTGGCAGTAAAGTGTCAATGGCATTGAGAGAATCTTTGGAAACAAAGGTGGGGGAGTCAAATGATTCACTCTGGGAAATATTCACTTTTGCAAAATTAACACCATTCCCTATACACTGGAATTCCAGATTTTTGTTGGTATCGTTGAGGAAATCGTCAGAAAGACTTCTGGATAAGCTCAAAATGATTATCTGATCTACTTTTGGAACTTGACGAAAAATCAGACTTTTTGCCGTAGAGACTCTTTGGCATTTGGCAACTCTATGGAAATCTATGTTGATCTACCAACAATGCTTCTCGCAGTTTGACCATGAGTGCAATATCAGATCTTCAGCAGGAATACATCATTGGCTTTGAGGGAATTATTGGAATCAATTGTTCGTTTACTAAAATGTTTATCTCCCCAAGATATACACTTTGCCGCAATGTTAGAATTGTGGAGTTTAAGGTGACAATGGTATCGAGGAAAGCATTGGAATCAACTCTGGTGGGACTCAACATGCTTACCTCATCCAGATATGCACTTTGCTGCAGTCTCCGCTTTTCAGCCAACATGAGTCACTGGGTTTGATCATATATTTATCTCCAAATCTGGATTTACTCAAAATGCTGATCTCGTCGAGATATGAACTTTGCCTCAATATGACAGTTTAGAATACAAGTCTCAATGGCATTGAGACAATCTCTGGAAACAAAGCGGGAGGGAGTGACATCATGAACTTGGTGAAAGATTCAGTTTTAGAAACTGAACGGCATTCACTTAATCCTGAAATGTCAAATTTTTGGGGATATCATTGCAGAAAAGGTCGGAAAGAACGCTGGAGTAGCTTGAAATGCCTATCTCATCTTGCTGTGGAACTTCGCGGAAGATCAGACTTTTGGCAAAAGTGACTGATAGTCATTCAGCAACTCTTTGGAAATCTCTGTTGATCTAACCAGAATTCATCGCGCATTCAGATACTGACTGCAATGTCAGGTTTTCAGAAGGAACACCTCAAAGGCATTGAGGAAATTATTGGAATCAAATGTGGGTTGACTAAAATGCTTATCTCACCGAGATATGCACTTTGCAGCAATATCATTGTTTTGGCAGTAAAGTGTCAATGGCATTGAGAGAATCTTTGGAAACAAAGGTGGGGGAGTCAAATGATTCACTCTGGGAAATATTCACTTTTGCAAAATGAACACCATTCCCTATACACTGGAATTCCAGATTTTTGTTGGTATCGTTGAGGAAATCGTCAGAAAGACTTCTGGATAAGCTCAAAATGACTATCTGATCTTCTTTTGGAACTTGTCGAAAAATCAGACGTTTTGCCGAAGAGACTCATTGGCATTCAGCAACTCTATGGAATTCTATGTTGATCTACCCACAATGCTTCGCGCAGTTAGACCATGAGTGCAATATCAGATCTTCAGCAGGAATACATCATTGGCTTTGAGGGAATTATTGGAATCAATTGTGCGTTTACTAAAATGTTCATCTCCCCAAGATATACACTTTGCCGCAATGTTAGAATTGTGGAGTTTAAGGTGACAATGGTATTGAGGAAAACATTGGAATCAACTCTGGTGGGACTCAACATGCTTACCTCATCCAGATATGCACT
Source organism: Carcharhinus amblyrhynchos (assembly GCF_965287045.1). Classification (NCBI taxonomy): domain Eukaryota; kingdom Metazoa; phylum Chordata; class Chondrichthyes; order Carcharhiniformes; family Carcharhinidae; genus Carcharhinus; species Carcharhinus amblyrhynchos. Next base: position 18,745,208 of record NC_137330.1, read on the forward strand.
TTGCTGCAGTCTCCGCTTTTCAGCCAACATGAGTTACTGGGTTTGATCATATATTTACCTCCAAATCTGGATTTACTCAAAATGCTGATCTCGTCGAGATATGAACTTTGCCTCAATATGACAGTTTGGAATAGAAGTCTCAATGGCATTGAGACAATCTCTGGAAACAAAGCGGGATGGAGTGACATCATGAACTTGGTGAAAGATTCACTTTTTGAAACTGAAAAGCATTCACTTAATCCTGAAATGTCAAATTTTTGGAGATATCATTGCAGAAAAGGTCGGAAAGAACTCTGGAGTAGCTTGAAATGCCTATCTCATCTAGCTGTGGAACTTGGCGGAAGATCAGACTTTTGGCAAAAGAGACTGATAGTCATTCAGCAACTCTTTGGAAATCTCTGTTGATCTAACCAGAATTCATCGCGCATTCAGATACTGACTGCATTGTCAGGTTTTCAGAAGGAACACCTCAAAGGCATTGAGGAAATTATTGGAATCAAATGTGGGTTGACTAAAATGCTTATCTCACCGAGATATGCACTTTGCAGCAATATCATTGTTTTGGCAGTAAAGTGTCAATGGCATTGAGAGAATCTTTGGAAACAAAGGTGGAGGAGTCAAATGATTCACTCTGGGAAATATTCACTTTTGCAAAATGAACACCATTCCCTGTATACTGGAATTCCAGATTTTTGTTGGTATCGTTGAGGAAATCGTCAGAAAGACTTCTGGATAAGCTCAAAATGATTATCTGATCTACTTTTGGAACTTGACGAAAAATCAGACTTTTTGCCGTAGAGACTCATTGGCATTTGGCAACTCTATGGAAATCTATGTTGATCTACCCACAATGCTTCTCGCAGTTAGACCATGAGTGCAATATCAGATCTTCAGCAGGAATACATCATTGGCTTTGAGGGAATTATTGGAATCAATTGTGCGTTCACTAAAATGTTTATCTCCCCAAGATATACACTTTGCCGCAATGTTAGAATTGTGGAGTTTAAGGTGACAATGGTATTGAGGAAAACATTGGAATCAACTCTGGTGGGACTCAACATGCTTACCTCATCCAGATATGCACTTTGCTGCAGTCTCCGCTTTTCAGCCAACATGAGTTACTGGGTTTGATCATATATTTACCTCCAAATCTGGATTTACTCAAAATGCTGATCTCGTCGAGATATGAACTTTGCCTCAATATGACAGTTTGGAATAGAAGTCTCAATGGCATTGAGACAATCTCTGGAAACAAAGCGGAATGGAGTGACATCATGAACTTGGTGAAAGATTCACTTTTTGAAACTGAAAAGCATTCACTTAATCCTGAAATGTCAAATTTTTGGAGATATCATTGCAGAAAAGGTCGGAAAGAACTCTGGAGTAGCTTGAAATGCCTATCTCATCTAGCTGTGGAAATTGGCGGAAGATCAGACTTTTGGCAAAAGAGACTGATAGTCATTCAGCAACTCTTTGGAAATCTCTGTTGATCTAACCAGAATTCATCGCGCATTCAGATACTGACTGCATTGTCAGGTTTTCAGAAGGAACACCTCAAAGGCATTGAGGAAATTATTGGAATCAAATGTGGGTTGACTGAAATGCTTATCTCACCGAGATATGCACTTTGCAGCAATATCATTGTTTTGGCAGTAAAGTGTCAATGGCTTTGAGAGAATCTTTGGAAACAAAGGTGGAGGAGTCAAATGATTCACTCTGGGAAATATTCACTTTTGCAAAATGAACACCATTCCCTGTATACTGGAATTCCAGATTTTTGTTGGTATCGTTGAGGAAATCGTCAGAAAGACTTCTGGATAAGCTCAAAATGACTATCTGATCTTCTTTTGGAACTTGTCGAAAAATCAGACGTTTTGCCGAAGAGACTCTTTGGCATTCAGCAACTCTATGGAATTCTATGTTGATCTACCCACAATGCTTCGCGCAGTTAGACCGTGAGGGCAATATCAGATCATCAGCAGGAAAACATCATTGGCTTTGAGGGAATTATTGGAATCAATTGTGCGTTCACTAAAATGTTTATCTCCCCAAGATATACACTTTGCCGCAATGTTAGAATTGTGGAGTTTAAGGTGACAATGGTATTGAGGAAAACATTGGAATCAACTCTGGTGGGACTCAACATGCTTACCTCATCCAGATATGCACTTTGCTGCAGTCTCCGCTTTTCAGCCAACATGAGTCACTGGGTTTGATCATATATTTACCTCCAAATCTGGATTTACTCAAAATGCTGATCTCGTCGAGATATGAACTTTGCCTCAATATGACAGTTTAGAATACAAGTCTCAATGGCATTGAGACAATCTCTGGAAACAAAGCGGGAGGGAGTGACATCATGAACTTGGTGAAAGATTCACTTTTTGAAACTGAAAAGCATTCACTTAATCCTGAAATGTCAAATTTTTGGGGATATCATTGCAGAAAAGGTCGGAAAGAACGCTGGAGTAGCTTGAAATGCCTATCTCATCTAGCTGTGGAACTTGGCGGAAGATCAGACTTTTGGCAAAAGAGACTGATAGTCATTCAGCAACTCTTTGGAAATCTCTGTTGATCTAACCAGAATTCATCGCGCATTCAGATACTGACTGCAATGTCAGGTTTTCAGAAGGAACACCTCAAAGGCATGGAGGAAATTATTGGAATCAAATGTGGGTTGACTAAAATGCTTATCTCACCGAGATATGCACTTTGCAGCAATATCATTGTTTTGGCAGTAAAGTGTCAATGGCATTGAGAGAATCTTTGGAAACAAAGGTGGGGGAGTCAAATGATTCACTCTGGGAAATATTCACTTTTGCAAAATTAACACCATTCCCTATACACTGGAATTCCAGATTTTTGTTGGTATCGTTGAGGAAATCGTCAGAAAGACTTCTGGATAAGCTCAAAATGATTATCTGATCTACTTTTGGAACTTGACGAAAAATCAGACTTTTTGCCGTAGAGACTCTTTGGCATTTGGCAACTCTATGGAAATCTATGTTGATCTACCAACAATGCTTCTCGCAGTTTGACCATGAGTGCAATATCAGATCTTCAGCAGGAATACATCATTGGCTTTGAGGGAATTATTGGAATCAATTGTTCGTTTACTAAAATGTTTATCTCCCCAAGATATACACTTTGCCGCAATGTTAGAATTGTGGAGTTTAAGGTGACAATGGTATCGAGGAAAGCATTGGAATCAACTCTGGTGGGACTCAACATGCTTACCTCATCCAGATATGCACTTTGCTGCAGTCTCCGCTTTTCAGCCAACATGAGTCACTGGGTTTGATCATATATTTACCTCCAAATCTGGATTTACTCAAAATGCTGATCTCGTCGAGATATGAACTTTGCCTCAATATGACAGTTTAGAATACAAGTCTCAATGGCATTGAGACAATCTCTGGAAACAAAGCGGGAGGGAGTGACATCATGAACTTGGTGAAAGATTCACTTTTAGAAACTGAACGGCATTCACTTAATCCTGAAATGTCAAATTTTTGGGGATATCATTGCAGAAAAGGTCGGAAAGAACGCTGGAGTAGCTTGAAATGCCTATCTCATCTTGCTGTGGAACTTCGCGGAAGATCAGACTTTTGGCAAAAGTGACTGATAGTCATTCAGCAACTCTTTGGAAATCTCTGTTGATCTAACCAGAATTCATCGCGCATTCAGATACTGACTGCAATGTCAGGTTTTCAGAAGGAACACCTCAAAGGCATTGAGGAAATTATTGGAATCAAATGTGGGTTGACTAAAATGCTTATCTCACCGAGATATGCACTTTGCAGCAATATCATTGTTTTGGCAGTAAAGTGTCAATGGCATTGAGAGAATCTTTGGAAACAAAGGTGGGGGAGTCAAATGATTCACTCTGGGAAATATTCACTTTTGCAAAATGAACACCATTCCCTATACACTGGAATTCCAGATTTTTGTTGGTATCGTTGAGGAAATCGTCAGAAAGACTTCTGGATAAGCTCAAAATGATTATCTGATCTACTTTTGGAACTTGACGAAAAATCAGACTTTTTGCCGTAGAGACTCATTGGCATTTGGCAACTCTATGGAAATCTATGTTGATCTACCCACAATGCTTCTCGCAGTTAGACCATGAGTGCAATATCAGATCTTCAGCAGGAATACATCATTGGCTTTGAGGGAATTATTGGAATCAATTGTTCGTTTACTAAAATGTTTATCTCCCCAAGATATACACTTTGCCGCAATGTTAGAATTGTGGAGTTTAAGGTGACAATGGTATTGAGGAAAACATTGGAATCAACTCTGGTGGGACTCAACATGCTTACCTCATCCAGATATGCACTTTGCTGCAGTCTCCGCTTTTCAGCCAACATGAGTTACTGGGTTTGATCATATATTTACCTCCAAATCTGGATTTACTCAAAATGCTGATCTCGTCGAGATATGAACTTTGCCTCAATATGACAGTTTGGAATAGAAGTCTCAATGGCATTGAGACAATCTCTGGAAACAAAGCGGGATGGAGTGACATCATGAACTTGGTGAAAGATTCACTTTTTGAAACTGAAAAGCATTCACTTAATCCTGAAATGTCAAATTTTTGGAGATATCATTGCAGAAAAGGTCGGAAAGAACTCTGGAGTAGCTTGAAATGCCTATCTCATCTAGCTGTGGAACTTGGCGGAAGATCAGACTTTTGGCAAAAGAGACTGATAGTCATTCAGCAACTCTTTGGAAATCTCTGTTGATCTAACCAGAATTCATCGCGCATTCAGATACTGACTGCATTGTCAGGTTTTCAGAAGGAACACCTCAAAGGCATTGAGGAAATTATTGGAATCAAATGTGGGTTGACTAAAATGCTTATCTCACCGAGATATGCACTTTGCAGCAATATCATTGTTTTGGCAGTAAAGTGTCAATGGCATTGAGAGAATCTTTGGAAACAATGGTGGAGGAGTCAAATGATTCACTCTGGGAAATATTCACTTTTGCAAAGTGAACACCATTCCCTATATACAGGAATTCCAGATTTTTGTTGGTATCGTTGAGGAAATCTTCAGAAAGACTTCTGGATAAGCTCAAAATGACAATCTGATCTTCTTTTGGAACTTGACGAAAAATCAGACGTTTTGCCGAAGAGACTCATTGGCATTCAGCAACTCTATGGAATTCTATGTTGATCTACCCACAATGCTTCTCGCAGTTAGACCATGAGTGCAATATCAGATCTTCAGCAGGAATACATCATTGGCTTTGAGGGAATTATTGGAATCAATTGTGCGTTTACTAAAATGTTCATCTCCCCAAGATATACAATTTGCCGCAATGTTAGAATTGTGGAGTTTAAGGTGACAATGGTGTTGAGGAAAACATTGGAATCAACTCTGGTGGGACTCAACATGCTTACCTGATCCAGATATGCACTTTGCTGCAGTCTCCGCTTTTCAGCCAACATGAGTTACTGGGTTTGATCATATATTTACCTCCAAATCTGGATTTACTCAAAATGCTGATCTCGTCGAGATATGAACTTTGCCTCAATATGACAGTTTGGAATAGAAGTCTCAATGGCATTGAGACAATCTCTGGAAACAAAGCGGGATGGAGTGACATCATGAACTTGGTGAAAGATTCACTTTTTGAAACTGAAAAGCATTCACTTAATCCTGAAATGTCAAATTTTTGGAGATATCATTGCAGAAAAGGTCGGAAAGAACTCTGGAGTAGATTGAAATGCCTATCTCATCTAGCTGTGGAACTTGGCGGAAGATCAGACTTTTGGCAAAAGAGACTGATAGTCATTCAGCAACTCTTTGGAAATCTCTGTTGATCTAACCAGAATTCATCGCGCATTCAGATACTGACTGCAATGTCAGGTTTTCAGAAGGAACACCTCAAAGGCATTGAGGAAATTATTGGAATCAAATGTGGGTTGACTAAAATGCTTATCTCACCGAGATATGCACTTTGCAGCAATATCATTGTTTTGGCAGTAAAGTGTCAATGGCATTGAGAGAATCTTTGGAAACAAAGGTGGAGGAGTCAAATGATTCACTCTGGGAAATATTCACTTTTGCAAAATGAACACCATTCCCTGTATACTGGAATTCCAGATTTTTGTTGGTATCGTTGAGGAAATCGTCAGAAAGACTTCTGGATAAGCTCAAAATGATTATCTGATCTACTTTTGGAACTTGACGAAAAATCAGACTTTTTGCCGTAGAGACTCATTGGCATTTGGCAACTCTATGGAAATCTATGTTGATCTACCCACAATGCTTCTCGCAGTTAGACCATGAGTGCAATATCAGATCTTCAGCAGGAATACATCATTGGCTTTGAGGGAATTATTGGAATCAATTGTGCGTTCACTAAAATGTTTATCTCCCCAAGATATACACTTTGCCGCAATGTTAGAATTGTGGAGTTTAAGGTGACAATGGTATTGAGGAAAACATTGGAATCAACTCTGGTGGGACTCAACATGCTTACCTCATCCAGATATGCACTTTGCTGCAGTCTCCGCTTTTCAGCCAACATGAGTTACTGGGTTTGATCATATATTTACCTCCAAATCTGGATTTACTCAAAATGCTGATCTCGTCGAGATATGAACTTTGCCTCAATATGACAGTTTGGAATAGAAGTCTCAATGGCATTGAGACAATCTCTGGAAACAAAGCGGGATGGAGTGACATCATGAACTTGGTGAAAGATTCACTTTTTGAAACTGAAAAGCATTCACTTAATCCTGAAATATCAATTTTTTGGAGATATCATTGCAGAAAAGGTCGGAAAGAACTCTGGAGTAGCTTGAAATGCCTATCTCATCTAGCTGTGGAACTTGGCGGAAGATCAGACTTTTGGCAAAAGAGACTGATAGTCATTCAGCAACTCTTTGGAAATCTCTGTTGATCTTACCAGAATTCATCGCGCATTCAGATACTGACTGCAATGTCAGGTTTACAGAAGGAACACCTCAAAGGCATTGAGGAAATTATTGGAATCAAATGTGGGTTGACTAAAATGCTTATCTCACCGAGATATGCACTTTGCAGCAATATCATTGTTTTGGCAGTAAAGTGTCAATGGCATTGAGAGAATCTTTGGAAACAAAGGTGGAGGAGTCAAATGATTCACTCTGGGAAATATTCACTTTTGCAAAGTGAACACCATTCCCTATATACAGGAATTCCAGATTTTTGTTGGTATCGTTGAGGAAATCTTCAGAAAGACTTCTGGATAAGCTCAAAATGACAATCTGATCTTCTTTTGGAACTTGACGAAAAATCAGACGTTTTGCCGAAGAGACTCATTGGCATTCAGCAACTCTATGGAATTCTATGTTGATCTACCCACAATGCTTCTCGCAGTTAGACCATGAGTGCAATATCAGATCTTCAGCAGGAATACATCATTGGCTTTGAGGGAATTATTGGAATCAATTGTGCGTTTACTAAAATGTTCATCTCCCCAAGATATACAATTTGCCGCAATGTTAGAATTGTGGAGTTTAAGGTGACAATGGTGTTGAGGAAAACATTGGAATCAACTCTGGTGGGACTCAACATGCTTACCTGATCCAGATATGCACTTTGCTGCAGTCTCCGCTTTTCAGCCAACATGAGTTACTGGGTTTGATCATATATTTACCTCCAAATCTGGATTTACTCAAAATGCTGATCTCGTCGAGATATGAACTTTGCCTCAATATGACAGTTTGGAATAGAAGTCTCAATGGCATTGAGACAATCTCTGGAAACAAAGCGGGATGGAGTGACATCATGAACTTGGTGAAAGATTCACTTTTTGAAACTGAAAAGCATTCACTTAATCCTGAAATGTCAAATTTTTGGAGATATCATTGCAGAAAAGGTCGGAAAGAACTCTGGAGTAGATTGAAATGCCTATCTCATCTAGCTGTGGAACTTGGCGGAAGATCAGACTTTTGGCAAAAGAGACTGATAGTCATTCAGCAACTCTTTGGAAATCTCTGTTGATCTAACCAGAATTCATCGCGCATTCAGATACTGACTGCAATGTCAGGTTTTCAGAAGGAACACCTCAAAGGCATTGAGGAAATTATTGGAATCAAATGTGGGTTGACTAAAATGCTTATCTCACCGAGATATGCACTTTGCAGCAATATCATTGTTTTGGCAGTAAAGTGTCAATGGCATTGAGAGAATCTTTGGAAACAAAGGTGGAGGAGTCAAATGATTCACTCTGGGAAATATTCACTTTTGCAAAATGAACACCATTCCCTGTATACTGGAATTCCAGATTTTTGTTGGTATCGTTGAGGAAATCGTCAGAAAGACTTCTGGATAAGCTCAAAATGATTATCTGATCTACTTTTGGAACTTGACGAAAAATCAGACTTTTTGCCGTAGAGACTCATTGGCATTTGGCAACTCTATGGAAATCTATGTTGATCTACCCACAATGCTTCTCGCAGTTAGACCATGAGTGCAATATCAGATCTTCAGCAGGAATACATCATTGGCTTTGAGGGAATTATTGGAATCAATTGTGCGTTCACTAAAATGTTTATCTCCCCAAGATATACACTTTGCCGCAATGTTAGAATTGTGGAGTTTAAGGTGACAATGGTATTGAGGAAAACATTGGAATCAACTCTGGTGGGACTCAACATGCTTACCTCATCCAGATATGCACTTTGCTGCAGTCTCCGCTTTTCAGCCAACATGAGTTACTGGGTTTGATCATATATTTACCTCCAAATCTGGATTTACTCAAAATGCTGATCTCGTCGAGATATGAACTTTGCCTCAATATGACAGTTTGGAATAGAAGTCTCAATGGCATTGAGACAATCTCTGGAAACAAAGCGGGATGGAGTGACATCATGAACTTGGTGAAAGATTCACTTTTTGAAACTGAAAAGCATTCACTTAATCCTGAAATATCAATTTTTTGGAGATATCATTGCAGAAAAGGTCGGAAAGAACTCTGGAGTAGCTTGAAATGCCTATCTCATCTAGCTGTGGAACTTGGCGGAAGATCAGACTTTTGGCAAAAGAGACTGATAGTCATTCAGCAACTCTTTGGAAATCTCTGTTGATCTTACCAGAATTCATCGCGCATTCAGATACTGACTGCAATGTCAGGTTTACAGAAGGAACACCTCAAAGGCATTGAGGAAATTATTGGAATCAAATGTGGGTTGACTAAAATGCTTATCTCACCGAGATATGCACTTTGCAGCAATATCATTGTTTTGGCAGTAAAGTGTCAATGGCATTGAGAGAATCTTTGGAAACAAAGGTGGAGGAGTCAAATGATTCACTCTGGGAAATATTCACTTTTGCAAAATGAACACCATTCCCTGTATACTGGAATTCCAGATTTTTGTTGGTATCGTTGAGGAAATCGTCAGAAAGACTTCTGGATAAGCTGAAAATGACTATCTGATCTTCTTTTGGAACTTGTCGAAAAATCAGACATTTTGCCGAAGAGACTCTTTGGCATTCAGCAACTCTATGGAATTCTATGTTGATCTACCCACAATGCTTCGCGCAGTTAGACCGTGAGGGCAATATCAGATCATCAGCAGGAAAACATCATTGGCTTTGAGGGAATTATTGGAATCAATTGTGCGTTCACTAAAATGTTTATATCCCCAAGATATACACTTTGCCGCAATGTTAGAATTGTGGAGTTTAAGGTGACAATGGTATTGAGGAAAACATTGGAATCAACTCTGGTGGGACTCAACATGCTTACCTCATCCAGATATGCACTTTGCTGCAGTCTCCGCTTTTCAGCCAACATGAGTCACTGGGTTTGATCATATATTTACCTCCAAATCTGGATTTACTCAAAATGCTGATCTCGTCGAGATATGAACTTTGCCTCAATATGACAGTTTGGAATACAAGTCTCAATGGCATTGAGACAATCTCTGGAAACAAAGCGGGAGGGAGTGACATCATGAACTTGGTGAAAGATTCACTTTTAGAAACTGAACGGCATTCACAATCCTGAAATGTCAAATTTTTGGGGATATCATTGCAGAAAAGGTCGGAAAGAACGCTGGAGTAGCTTGAAATGCCTATCTCATCTTGCTGTGGAACTTGGCGGAAGATCAGACTTTTGGCAAAAGAGACTTATAGTCATTCAGCAACTCTTTCGAAATCTCTGTTGATCTAACCAGAATTCATCGCGCATTCAGATACTGACTGCAATGTCAGGTTTTCAGAAGGAACACCTCAAAGGCATTGAGGAAATTATTGGAATCAAATGTGGGTTGACTAAAATGCTAATCCCACCGAGATATGCACTTTTCAGCAATATCATTGTTTTGGCAGTAAAGTGTCAATGGCATTGAGAGAATCTTTGGAAACAAAGGTGGGGGAGTCAAATGATTCACTCTGGGAAATATTCACTTTTGCAAAATGAACACCATTCCCTATACACTGGAATTCCAGATTTTTGTTGGTATCGTTGAGGAAATCGTCAGAAAGACTTCTGGATAAGCTCAAAATGATTATCTGATCTACTTTTGGAACTTGACGAAAAATCAGACTTTTTGCCGTAGAGACTCATTGGCATTTGGCAACTCTATGGAAATCTATGTTGATCTACCCACAATGCTTCTCGCAGTTAGACCATGAGTGCAATATCAGATCTTCAGCAGGAATACATCATTGGCTTTGAGGGAATTATTGGAATCAATTGTTCGTTTACTAAAATGTTTATCTCCCCAAGATATACACTTTGCCGCAATGTTAGAATTGTGGAGTTTAAGGTGACAATGGTATTGAGGAAAACATTGGAATCAACTCTGGTGGGACTCAACATGCTTACCTCATCCAGATATGCACTTTGCTGCAGTCTCCTCTTTTCAGCCATCATGAGTCACTGGGTTTGATCATATATTTACCTCCAAATCTGGATTTACTCAAAATGCTGATCTCGTCGAGATATGAACTTTGCCTCAATATGACAGTTTGGAATAGAAGTCTCAATGGCATTGAGACAATCTCTGGAAACAAAGCGGGATGGAGTGACATCATGAACTTGGTGAAAGATTCACTTTTTGAAACTGAAAAGCTTTCACTTAATCCTGAAATGTCAAATTTTTGGAGATATCATTGCAGAAAAGGTCGGAAAGAACTCTGGAGTAGCTTGAAATGCCTATCTCATCTAGCTGTGGAACTTGGCGGAAGATCAGACTTTTGGCAAAAGAGACTGATAGTCATTCAGCAACTCTTTGGAAATCTCTGTTGATCTTACCAGAATTCATCGCGCATTCAGATACTGACTGCAATGTCAGGTTTTCAGAAGGAACACCTCAAAGGCATTGAGGAAATTATTGGAATCAAATGTGGGTTGACTAAAATGCTTATCTCACCGAGATATGCACTTTGCAGCAATATCATTGTTTTGGCAGTAAAGTGTCAATGGCATTGAGAGAATCTTTGGAAACAAAGGTGGAGGAGTCAAATGATTCACTCTGGGAAATATTCACTTTTGCAAAATGAACACCATTCCCTGTATACTGGAATTCCAGATTTTTGTTGGCATCGTTGAGGAAATCGTCAGAAAGACTTCTGGATAAGCTGAAAATGACTATCTGATCTTCTTTTGGAACTTGTCGAAAAATCAGACCTTTTGCCGAAGTGACTCTTTGGCATTCAGCAACTCTATGGAATTCTATGTTGATCTACCCACAATGCTTCGCGCATTTAGACCGTGAGGGCAATATCAGATCATCAGCAGGAAAACATCATTGGCTTTGAGGGAATTATTGGAATCAATTGTGCGTTCACTAAAATGTTTATATCCCCAAGATATACACTTTGCCGCAATGTTAGAATTGTGGAGTTTAAGGTGACAATGGTATTGAGGAAAACATTGGAATCAACTCTGGTGGGACTCAACATGCTTACCTCATCCAGATATGCACTTTGCTGCAGTCTCCGCTTTTCAGCCAACATGAGTCACTGGGTTTGATCATATATTTACCTCCAAATCTGGATTTACTAAAAATGCTGATCTCGTCGAGATATGAACTTTGCCTCAATATGACAGTTTAGAATACAAGTCTCAATGGCATTGAGACAATCTCTGGAAACAAAGCGGGAGGGAGTGACATCATGAACTTGGTGAAAGATTCACTTTTAGAAACTGAACGGCATTCACTTAATCCTGAAATGTCAAATTTTTGGGGATATCATTGCAGAAAAGGTCGGAAAGAACTCTGGAGTAGCTTGAAATGCCTATCTCATCTTGCTGTGGAACTTGGCGGAAGATCAGACTTTTGGCAAAAGTGACTGATAGTCATTCAGCAACTCTTTGGAAATCTCTGTTGATCTTACCAGAATTCATCGCGCATTCAGATACTGACTGCAATGTCAGGTTTTCAGAAGGAACACCTCAAAGGCATTGAGGAAATTATTGGACTCAAATGTGTGTTGACTAAAATGCTTATCTCACCGAGATATGCACTTTGCAGCAATATCATTGTTTTGGCAGTAAAGTGTCAATGGCATTGAGAGAATCTTTGGAAACAAAGGTGGGGGAGTCAAATGATTCACTCTGGGCAATATTCACTTTTGCAAAATGAACACCATTCCCTATACACTGGAATTCCAGATTTTTGTTGGTATCGTTGAGGAAATCGTCAGAAAGACTTCTGGATAAGCTCAAAATGATTATCTGATCTACTTTTGGAACTTGACGAAAAATCAGACTTTTTGCCGTAGAGACTCATTGGCATTTGGCAACTCTATGGAAATCTATGTTGATCTACCCACAATGCTTCTCGCAGTTAGACCATGAGTGCAATATCAGATCTTCAGCAGGAATACATCATTGGCTTTGAGGGAATTATTGGAATCAATTGTTCGTTTACTAAAATGTTCATCTCCCCAAGATATACACTTTGCCGCAATGTTAGAATTGTGGAGTTTAAGGTGACAATGGTATTGAGGAAAACATTGGAATCAACTCTGGTGGGACTCAACATGCTTACCTCATCCAGATATGCACTTTGCTGCAGTCTCCGCTTTTCAGCCAACATGAGTCACTGGGTTTGATCATATATTTACCTCCAAATCTGGATTTACTCAAAATGCTGATCTCGTCGAGATATGAACTTTGCCTCAATATGACAGTTTAGAATACAAGTCTCAATGCCATTGAGACAATCTCTGGAAACAAAGCGGGAGGGAGTGACATCATGAACTTGGTGAAAGATTCACTTTTTGAAACTGAAAAGCATTCACTTAATCCTGAAATGTCAAATTTTTGGGGATATCATTGCAGAAAAGGTCGGAAAGAACGCTGGAGTAGCTTGAAATGCCTATCTCATCTAGCTGTGGAACTTGGCGGAAGATCAGACTTTTGGCAAAAGAGACTTATAGTCATTCAGCAACTCTTTCGAAATCTCTGTTGATCTAACCAGAATTCATCGCGCATTCAGATACTGACTGCAATGTCAGGTTTTCAGAAGGAACACCTCAAAGGCATTGAGGAAATTATTGGAATCAAATGTGGGTTGACTAAAATGCTAATCTCACCGAGATATGCACTTTGCAGCAATATCATTGTTTTGGCAGTAAAGTGTCAATGGCATTGAGAGAATCTTTGGAAACAAAGGTGGGGGAGTCAAATGACTCACTCTGGGAAATATTCACTTTTGCAAAATGAACACCATTCCCTATACACTGGAATTCCAGATTTTTTTGGTATCGTTGAGGAAATCGTCAGAAAGACTTCTGGAAAAGCTCAAAATGATTATCTGATCTACTTTTGGAACTTGACGAAAAATCAGACTTTTTGCCGTAGAGACTCATTGGCATTTGGCAACTCTATGGAAATCTATGTTGATCTACCCACAATGCTTCTCGCAGTTAGACCATGAGTGCAATATCAGATCTTCAGCAGGAATACATCATTGGCTTTGAGCGAATTATTGGAATCAATTGTTCGTTTACTAAAATGTTTATCTCCCCAAGATATACACTTTGCCGCAATGTTAGAATTGTGGAGTTTAAGGTGACAATGGTATTGAGGAAAACATTGGAATCAACTCTGGTGGGACTCAACATGCTTACCTCATCCAGATATGCACTTTGCTGCAGTCTCCTCTTTTCAGCCATCATGAGTCACTGGGTTTGATCATATATTTACCTCCAAATCTGGATTTACTCAAAATGCTGATCTCGTCGAGATATGAACTTTGCCTCAATATGACAGTTTGGAATAGAAGTCTCAATGGCATTGAGACAATCTCTGGAAACAAAGCGGGATGGAGTGACATCATGAACTTGGTGAAAGATTCACTTTTTGAAACTGAAAAGCTTTCACTTAATCCTGAAATGTCAAATTTTTGGAGATATCATTGCAGAAAAGGTCGGAAAGAACTCTGGAGTAGCTTGAAATGCCTATCTCATCTAGCTGTGGAATTGGCGGAAGATCAGACTTTTGGCAAAAGAGACTGATAGTCATTCAGCAACTCTTTGGAAATCTCTGTTGATCTTACCAGAATTCATCGCGCATTCAGATACTGACTGCAATGTCAGGTTTTCAGAAGGAACACCTCAAAGGCATTGAGGAAATTATTGGAATCAAATGTGGGTTGACTAAAATGCTTATCTCACCGAGATATGCACTTTGCAGCAATATCATTGTTTTGGCAGTAAAGTGTCAATGGCATTGAGAGAATCTTTGGAAACAAAGGTGGAGGAGTCAAATGATTCACTCTGGGAAATATTCACTTTTGCAAAATGAACACCATTCCCTGTATACTGGAATTCCAGATTTTTGTTGGTATCGTTGAGGAAATCGTCAGAAAGACTTCTGGATAAGCTGAAAATGACTATCTGATCTTCTTTTGGAACTTGTCGAAAAATCAGACATTTTGCCGAAGAGACTCTTTGGCATTCAGCAACTCTATGGAATTCTATGTTGATCTACCCACAATGCTTCGCGCATTTAGACCGTGAGGGCAATATCAGATCATCAGCAGGAAAACATCATTGGCTTTGAGGGAATTATTGGAATCAATTGTGCGTTCACTAAAATGTTTATCTCCCCAAGATATACACTTTGCCGCAATGTTAGAATTGTGGAGTTTAAGGTGACAATGGTATTGAGGAAAACATTGGAATCAACTCTGGTGGGACTCAACATGCTTACCTCATCCAGATATGCACTTTGCTGCAGTCTCCGCTTTTCAGCCAACATGAGTTACTGGGTTTGATCATATATTTACCTCCAAATCTGGATTTACTCAAAATGCTGATCTCGTCGAGATATGAACTTTGCCTCAATATGACAGTTTAGAATAGAAGTCTCAATGGCATTGAGACAATCTCTGGAAACAAAGCGGAATGGAGTGACATCATGAACTTGGTGAAAGATTCACTTTTTGAAACTGAAAAGCATTCACTTAATCCTGAAATGTCAAATTTTTGGAGATATCATTGCAGAAAAGGTCGGAAAGAACTCTGGAGTAGCTTGAAATGCCTATCTCATCTAGCTGTGGAACTTGGCGGAAGATCAGACTTTTGGCAAAAGAGACTGATAGTCATTCAGCAACTCTTTGGAAATCTCTGTTGATCTAACCAGAATTCATCGCGCATTCAGATACTGACTGCATTGTCAGGTTTTCAGAAGGAACACCTCAAAGGCATTGAGGAAATTATTGGAATCAAATGTGGGTTGACTGAAATGCTTATCTCACCGAGATATGCACTTTGCAGCAATATCATTGTTTTGGCAGTAAAGTGTCAATGGCATTGAGAGAATCTTTGGAAACAAAGGTGGAGGAGTCAAATGATTCACTCTGGGAAATATTCACTTTTGCAAAATGAACACCATTCCCTGTATACTGGAATTCCAGATTTTTGTTGGTATCGTTGAGGAAATCGTCAGAAAGACTTCTGGATAAGCTGAAAATGACTATCTGATCTTCTTTTGGAACTTGTCGAAAAATCAGACGTTTTGCCGAAGAGACTCATTGGCATTCAGCAACTCTATGGAATTCTATGTTGATCTACCCACAATGCTTCGCGCAGTTAGACCGTGAGGGCAATATCAGATCATCAGCAGGAAAACATCATTGGCTTTGAGGGAATTATTGGAATCAATTGTGCGTTCACTAAAATGTTTATCTCCCCAAGATATACACTTTGCCGCAATGTTAGAATTGTGGAGTTTAAGGTGACAATGGTATTGAGGAAAACATTGGAATCAACTCTGGTGGGACTCAACATGCTTACCTCATCCAGATATGCACTTTGCTGCAGTCTCCGCTTTTCAGCCCACATGAGTTACTGGGTTTGATCATATATTTACCTCCAAATCTGGATTTACTCAAAATGCTGATCTCGTCGAGATATGAACTTTGCCTCAATATGACAGTTTGGAATAGAAGTCTCAATGGCATTGAGACAATCTCTGGAAACAAAGCGGAATGGAGTGACATCATGAACTTGGTGAAAGATTCACTTTTTGAAACTGAAAAGCATTCACTTAATCCTGAAATGTCAAATTTTTGGGGATATCATTGCAGAAAAGGTCGGAAAGAACTCTGGAGTAGCTTGAAATGCCTATCTCATCTAGCTGTGGAACTTGGCGGAAGATCAGACTTTTGGCAAAAGAGACTGATAGTCATTCAGCAACTCTTTCGAAATCTCTGTTGATCTAACCAGAATTCATCGCGCATTCAGATACTGACTGCAATGTCAGGTTTTCAGAAGGAACACCTCAAAGGCATTGAGGAAATTATTGGAATGAAATGTGGGTTGACTAAAATGCTTATCTCACCGAGATATGCACTTTGCAGCAATATCATTGTTTTGGCAGTAAAGTGTCAATGGCATTGAGAGAATCTTTGGAAACAAAGGTGGGGGAGTCAAATGATTCACTCTGGGAAATATTCACTTTTGCAAAATTAACACCATTCCCTATACACTGGAATTCCAGATTTTTGTTGGTATCGTTGAGGAAATCGTCAGAAAGACTTCTGGATAACCTCAAAATGATTATCTGATCTACTTTAGGAACTTGACGAAAAATCAGACTTTTTGCCGTAGAGACTCATTGGCATTTGGCAACTCTATGGAAATCTATGTTGATCTACCCACAATGCTTCTCGCAGTTAGACCATGAGTGCAATATCAGATCTTCAGCAGGAATACATCATTGGCTTTGAGGGAATTATTGGAATCAATTGTTCGTTTACTAAAATGTTTATCTCCCCAAGATATACACTTTGCCGCAATGTTAGAATTGTGGAGTTTAAGGTGACAATGGTATTGAGGAAAACATTGGAATCAACTCTGGTGGGACTCAACATGCTTACCTCATCCAGATATGCACTTTGCTGCAGTCTCCTCTTTTCTGCCATCATGAGTCACTGGGTTTGATCATATATTTACCTCCAAATCTGGATTTACTCAAAATGCTGATCTCGTCGAGATATGAACTTTGCCTCAATATGACAGTTTGGAATAGAAGTCTCAATGGCATTGAGACAATCTCTGGAAACAAAGCGGGATGGAGTGACATCATGAACTTGGTGAAAGATTCACTTTTTGAAACTGAAAAGCTTTCACTTAATCCTGAAATGTCAAATTTTTGGAGATATCATTGCAGAAAGGTCGGAAAGAACTCTGGAGTAGCTTGAAATGCCTATCTCATCTAGCTGTGGAACTTGGCGGAAGATCAGACTTTTGGCAAAAGAGACTGATAGTCATTCAACAACTCTTTGGAAATCTCTGTTGACCTTACCAGAATTCATCGCGCATTCAGATACTGACTGCAATGTCAGGTTTTCAGAAGGAACACCTCAAAGGCATTGAGGAAATTATTGGAATCAAATGTGGGTTGTCTAAAATGCTTATCTCACCGAGATATGCACTTTGCAGCAATATCATTGTTTTGGCAGTAAAGTGTCAATGGCATTGAGAGAATCTTTGGAAACAATGGTGGAGGAGTCAAATGATTCACTCTGGGAAATATTCACTTTTGCAAAGTGAACACCATTCCCTATATACTGGAATTCCAGATTTTTGTTGGTATCGTTGAGGAAATCGTCAGAAAGACTTCTGGATAAGCTCAAAATGATTATCTGATCTACTTTTGGAACTTGACGAAAAATCAGACTTTTTGCCGTAGAGACTCATTGGCATTTGGCAACTCTATGGAAATCTATGTTGATCTACCCACAATGCTTCGCGCAGTTAGACCATGAGGGCAATATCAGATCTTCAGCAGGAATACATCATTGGCTTTGAGGGAATTATTGGAATCAATTGTTCGTTTACTAAAATGTTCATCTCCCCAAGATATACACTTTGCCGCAATGTTAGAATTGTGGAGTTTAAGGTGACAATGGTATTGAGGAAAACATTGGAATCAACTCTGGTGGGACTCAACATGCTTACCTCATCCAGATATGCACTTTGCTGCAGTCTCCGCTTTTCAGCCAACATGAGTTACTGGGTTTGATCATATATTTACCTCCAAATCTGGATTTACTCAAAATGCTGATCTCGTCGAGATATGAACTTTGCCTCAATATGACAGTTTGGAATAGAAGTCTCAATGGCATTGAGACAATCTCTGGAAACAAAGCGGGAGGGAGTGACATCATGAACTTGGTGAAAGATTCACTTTTTGAAACTGAAAAGCATTCACTTAATCCTGAAATGTCAAATTTTTGGAGATATCATTGCAGAAAAGGTCGGAAAGAACTCTGGAGTAGCTTGAAATGCCTATCTCATCTAGCTGTGGAATTGGCGGAAGATCAGACTTTTGGCAAAAGAGACTGATAGTCATTCAGCAACTCTTTGGAAATCTCTGTTGATCTAACCAGAATTCATCGCGCATTCAGATACTGACTGCAATGTCAGGTTTTCAGAAGGAACACCTCAAAGGCATTGAGGAAATTATTGGAATGAAATGTGTGTTGACTAAAATGCTTATCTCACCGAGATATGCACTTTGCAGCAATATCATTGTTTTGGCAGTAAAGTGTCAATGGCATTGAGAGAATCTTTGGAAACAAAGGTGGGGGAGTCAAATGATTCACTCTGGGAAATATTCACTTTTGCAAAATTAACACCATTCCCTATACACTGGAATTCCAGATTTTTGTTGGTATCGTTGAGGAAATCGTCAGAAAGACTTCTGGATAAGCTGAAAATGACTATCTGATCTTCTTTTGGAACTTGTCGAAAAATCAGACATTTTGCCGAAGAGACTCTTTGGCATTTGGCAACTCTATGGAAATCTATGTTGATCTACCAACAATGCTTCTCGCAGTTAGACCATGAGTGCAATATCAGATCTTCAGCAGGAATACATCATTGGCTTTGAGGGAATTATTGGAATCAATTGTTCGTTTACTAAAATGTTTATCTCCCCAAGATATACACTTTGCCGCAATGTTAGAATTGTGGAGTTTAAGGTGACAATGGTATTGAGGAAAACATTGGAATCAGCTCTGGTGGGACTCAACATGCTTACCTCATCCAGATATGCACTTTGCTGCAGTCTCCTCTTTTCAGCCAACATGAGTCACTGGGTTTGATCATATATTTACCTCCAAATCTGGATTTACTCAAAATGCTGATCTCGTCGAGATATGAACTTTGCCTCAATATGACAGTTTGGAATAGAAGTCTCAATGGCATTGAGACAATCTCTGGAAACAAAGCGGGATGGAGTGACATCATGAACTTGGTGAAAGATTCACTTTTTGAAACTGAAAAGCATTCACTTAATCCTGAAATATCAATTTTTTGGAGATATCATTGCAGAAAAGGTCGGAAAGAACTCTGGAGTAGCTTGAAATGCCTATCTCATCTAGCTGTGGAACTTGGCGGAAGATCAGACTTTTGGCAAAAGAGACTTATAGTCATTCAGCAACTCTTTGGAAATCTCTGTTGATCTTACCAGAATTCATCGCGCATTCAGATACTGACTGCAATGTCAGGTTTTCAGAAGGAACACCTCAAAGGCATTGAGGAAATTATTGGAATCAAATGTGGGTTGACTAAAATGCTTATCTCACCGAGATATGCACTTTGCAGCAATATCATTGTTTTGGCAGTAAAGTGTCAATGGCATTGAGAGAATCTTTGGAAACAAAGGTGGAGGAGTCAAATGATTCACTCTGGGAAATATTCACTTTTGCAAAATGAACACCATTCCCTGTATACTGGAATTCCAGATTTTTGTTGGTATCGTTGAGGAAATCGTCAGAAAGACTTCTGGATAAGCTGAAAATGACTATCTGATCTTCTTTTGGAACTTGTCGAAAAATCAGACATTTTGCCGAAGAGACTCTTTGGCATTCAGCAACTCTATGGAATTCTATGTTGATCTACCCACAATGCTTCGCGCATTTAGACCGTGAGGGCAATATCAGATCATCAGCAGGAAAACATCATTGGCTTTGAGGGAATTATTGGAATCAATTGTGCGTTCACTAAAATGTTTATATCCCCAAGATATACACTTTGCCGCAATGTTAGAATTGTGGAGTTTAAGGTGACAATGGTATTGAGGAAAACATTGGAATCAACTCTGGTGGGACTCAACATGCTTACCTCATCCAGATATGCACTTTGCTGCAGTCTCCGCTTTTCAGCCAACATGAGTCACTGGGTTTGATCATATATTTACCTCCAAATCTGGATTTACTAAAAATGCTGATCTCGTCGAGATATGAACTTTGCCTCAATATGACAGTTTAGAATACAAGTCTCAATGGCATTGAGACAATCTCTGGAAACAAAGCGGGAGGGAGTGACATCATGAACTTGGTGAAAGATTCACTTTTAGAAACTGAACGGCATTCACTTAATCCTGAAATGTCAAATTTTTGGGGATATCATTGCAGAAAAGGTCGGAAAGAACTCTGGAGTAGCTTGAAATGCCTATCTCATCTTGCTGTGGAACTTGGCGGAAGATCAGACTTTTGGCAAAAGTGACTGATAGTCATTCAGCAACTCTTTGGAAATCTCTGTTGATCTTACCAGAATTCATCGCGCATTCAGATACTGACTGCAATGTCAGGTTTTCAGAAGGAACACCTCAAAGGCATTGAGGAAATTATTGGACTCAAATGTGTGTTGACTAAAATGCTTATCTCACCGAGATATGCACTTTGCAGCAATATCATTGTTTTGGCAGTAAAGTGTCAATGGCATTGAGAGAATCTTTGGAAACAAAGGTGGGGGAGTCAAATGATTCACTCTGGGCAATATTCCCTTTTGCAAAATGAACACCATTCCCTATACACTGGAATTCCAGATTTTTGTTGGTATCGTTGAGGAAATCGTCAGAAAGACTTCTGGATAAGCTGAAAATGATTATCTGATCTACTTTTGGAATTTGACGAAAAATCAGACTTTTTGCCGTAGAGACTCATTGGCATTTGGCAACTCTATGGAAATCTATGTTGATCTACCCACAATGCTTCTCGCAGTTAGACCATGAGTGCAATATCAGATCTTCAGCAGGAATACATCATTGGCTTTGAGGGAATTATTGGAATCAATTGTTCGTTTACTAAAATGTTCATCTCCCCAAGATATACACTTTGCCGCAATGTTAGAATTGTGGAGTTTAAGGTGACAATGGTATTGAGGAAAACATTGGAATCAACTCTGGTGGGACTCAACATGCTTACCTCATCCAGATATGCACTTTGCTGCAGTCTCCGCTTTTCAGCCAACATGAGTCACTGGGTTTGATCATATATTTACCTCCAAATCTGGATTTACTCAAAATGCTGATCTCGTCGAGATATGAACTTTGCCTCAATATGACAGTTTGGAATACAAGTCTCAATGGCATTGAAACAATCTCTGGAAACAAAGCGGGAGGGAGTGACATCATGAACTTGGTGAAAGATTCACTTTTTGAAACTGAAAAGCATTCACTTAATCCTGAAATGTCAAATTTTTGGGGATATCATTGCAGAAAAGGTCGGAAAGAACGCTGGAGTAGCTTGAAATGCCTATCTCATCTAGCTGTGGAACTTGGCAGAAGATCAGACTTTTGGCAAAAGAGACTTATAGTCATTCAGCAACTCTTTCGAAATCTCTGTTGATCTAACCAGAATTCATCGCGCATTCAGATACTGACTGCAATGTCAGGTTTTCAGAAGGAACACCTCAAAGGCATTGAGGAAATTATTGGAATCAAATGTGGGTTGACTAAAATGCTAATCTCACCGAGATATGCACTTTGCAGCAATATCATTGTTTTGGCAGTAAAGTGTCAATGGCATTGAGAGAATCTTTGGAAACAAAGGTGGAGGAGTCAAATGATTCACTCTGGGAAATATTCACTTTTGCAAAATGAACACCATTCCCTGTATACTGGAATTCCAGATTTTTGTTGGTATCGTTGAGGAAATCGTCAGAAAGACTTCTGGATAAGCTGAAAATGACTATCTGATCTTCTTTTGGAACTTGTCGAAAAATCAGACATTTTGCCGAAGAGACTCTTTGGCATTCAGCAACTCTATGGAATTCTATGTTGATCTACCCACAATGCTTCGCGCATTTAGACCGTGAGGGCAATATCAGATCATCAGCAGGAAAACATCATTGGCTTTGAGGGAATTATTGGAATCAATTGTGCGTTCACTAAAATGTTTATATCCCCAAGATATACACTTTGCCGCAATGTTAGAATTGTGGAGTTTAAGGTGACAATGGTATTGAGGAAAACATTGGAATCAACTCTGGTGGGACTCAACATGCTTACCTCATCCAGATATGCACTTTGCTGCAGTCTCCGCTTTTCAGCCAACATGAGTCACTGGGTTTGATCATATATTTACCTCCAAATCTGGATTTACTCAAAATGCTGATCTCGTCGAGATATGAACTTTGCCTCAATATGACAGTTTGGAATAGAAGTCTCAATGGCATTGAGACAATCTCTGGAAACAAAGCGGGATGGAGTGACATCATGAACTTGGTGAAAGATTCACTTTTTGAAACTGAAAAGCATTCACTTAATCCTGAAATATCAATTTTTTGGAGATATCATTGCAGAAAAGGTCGGAAAGAACTCTGGAGTAGCTTGAAATGCCTATCTCATCTAGCTGTGGAACTTGGCGGAAGATCAGACTTTTGGCAAAAGAGACTTATAGTCATTCAGCAACTCTTTGGAAATCTCTGTTGATCTTACCAGAATTCATCGCGCATTCAGATACTGACTGCAATGTCAGGTTTTCAGAAGGAACACCTCAAAGGCATTGAGGAAATTATTGGAATCAAATGTGGGTTGACTAAAATGCTTATCTCACCGAGATATGCACTTTGCAGCAATATCATTGTTTTGGCAGTAAAGTGTCAATGGCATTGAGAGAATCTTTGGAAACAAAGGTGGAGGAGTCAAATGATTCACTCTGGGAAATATTCACTTTTGCAAAATGAACACCATTCCCTGTATACTGGAATTCCAGATTTTTGTTGGTATCGTTGAGGAAATCGTCAGAAAGACTTCTGGATAAGCTGAAAATGACTATCTGATCTTCTTTTGGAACTTGTCGAAAAATCAGACATTTTGCCGAAGAGACTCTTTGGCATTCAGCAACTCTATGGAATTCTATGTTGATCTACCCACAATGCTTCGCGCATTTAGACCGTGAGGGCAATATCAGATCATCAGCAGGAAAACATCATTGGCTTTGAGGGAATTATTGGAATCAATTGTGCGTTCACTAAAATGTTTATATCCCCAAGATATACACTTTGCCGCAATGTTAGAATTGTGGAGTTTAAGGTGACAATGGTATTGAGGAAAACATTGGAATCAACTCTGGTGGGACTCAACATGCTTACCTCATCCAGATATGCACTTTGCTGCAGTCTCCGCTTTTCAGCCAACATGAGTCACTGGGTTTGATCATATATTTACCTCCAAATCTGGATTTACTAAAAATGCTGATCTCGTCGAGATATGAACTTTGCCTCAATATGACAGTTTAGAATACAAGTCTCAATGGCATTGAAACAATCTCTGGAAACAAAGCGGGAGGGAGTGACATCATGAACTTGGTGAAAGATTCACTTTTAGAAACTGAACGGCATTCACTTAATCCTGAAATGTCAAATTTTTGGGGATATCATTGCAGAAAAGGTCGGAAAGAACTCTGGAGTAGCTTGAAATGCCTATCTCATCTTGCTGTGGAACTTGGCGGAAGATCAGACTTTTGGCAAAAGTGACTGATAGTCATTCAGCAACTCTTTGGAAATCTCTGTTGATCTTACCAGAATTCATCGCGCATTCAGATACTGACTGCAATGTCAGGTTTTCAGAAGGAACACCTCAAAGGCATTGAGGAAATTATTGGACTCAAATGTGTGTTGACTAAAATGCTTATCTCACCGAGATATGCACTTTGCAGCAATATCATTGTTTTGGCAGTAAAGTGTCAATGGCATTGAGAGAATCTTTGGAAACAAAGGTGGGGGAGTCAAATGATTCACTCTGGGCAATATTCCCTTTTGCAAAATGAACACCATTCCCTATACACTGGAATTCCAGATTTTTGTTGGTATCGTTGAGGAAATCGTCAGAAAGACTTCTGGATAAGCTGAAAATGATTATCTGATCTACTTTTGGAATTTGACGAAAAATCAGACTTTTTGCCGTAGAGACTCATTGGCATTTGGCAACTCTATGGAAATCTATGTTGATCTACCCACAATGCTTCTCGCAGTTAGACCATGAGTGCAATATCAGATCTTCAGCAGGAATACATCATTGGCTTTGAGGGAATTATTGGAATCAATTGTTCGTTTACTAAAATGTTCATCTCCCCAAGATATACACTTTGCCGCAATGTTAGAATTGTGGAGTTTAAGGTGACAATGGTATTGAGGAAAACATTGGAATCAACTCTGGTGGGACTCAACATGCTTACCTCATCCAGATATGCACTTTGCTGCAGTCTCCGCTTTTCAGCCAACATGAGTCACTGGGTTTGATCATATATTTACCTCCAAATCTGGATTTACTCAAAATGCTGATCTCGTCGAGATATGAACTTTGCCTCAATATGACAGTTTGGAATACAAGTCTCAATGGCATTGAAACAATCTCTGGAAACAAAGCGGGAGGGAGTGACATCATGAACTTGGTGAAAGATTCACTTTTTGAAACTGAAAAGCATTCACTTAATCCTGAAATGTCAAATTTTTGGGGATATCATTGCAGAAAAGGTCGGAAAGAACGCTGGAGTAGCTTGAAATGCCTATCTCATCTAGCTGTGGAACTTGGCAGAAGATCAGACTTTTGGCAAAAGAGACTTATAGTCATTCAGCAACTCTTTCGAAATCTCTGTTGATCTAACCAGAATTCATCGCGCATTCAGATACTGACTGCAATGTCAGGTTTTCAGAAGGAACACCTCAAAGGCATTGAGGAAATTATTGGAATCAAATGTGGGTTGACTAAAATGCTAATCTCACCGAGATATGCACTTTGCAGCAATATCATTGTTTTGGCAGTAAAGTGTCAATGGCATTGAGAGAATCTTTGGAAACAAAGGTGGAGGAGTCAAATGATTCACTCTGGGAAATATTCACTTTTGCAAAATGAACACCATTCCCTGTATACTGGAATTCCAGATTTTTGTTGGTATCGTTGAGGAAATCGTCAGAAAGACTTCTGGATAAGCTGAAAATGACTATCTGATCTTCTTTTGGAACTTGTCGAAAAATCAGACATTTTGCCGAAGAGACTCTTTGGCATTCAGCAACTCTATGGAATTCTATGTTGATCTACCCACAATGCTTCGCGCATTTAGACCGTGAGGGCAATATCAGATCATCAGCAGGAAAACATCATTGGCTTTGAGGGAATTATTGGAATCAATTGTGCGTTCACTAAAATGTTTATATCCCCAAGATATACACTTTGCCGCAATGTTAGAATTGTGGAGTTTAAGGTGACAATGGTATTGAGGAAAACATTGGAATCAACTCTGGTGGGACTCAACATGCTTACCTCATCCAGATATGCACTTTGCTGCAGTCTCCGCTTTTCAGCCAACATGAGTCACTGGGTTTGATCATATATTTACCTCCAAATCTGGATTTACTCAAAATGCTGATCTCGTCGAGATATGAACTTTGCCTCAATATGACAGTTTGGAATAGAAGTCTCAATGGCATTGAGACAATCTCTGGAAACAAAGCGGGATGGAGTGACATCATGAACTTGGTGAAAGATTCACTTTTTGAAACTGAAAAGCATTCACTTAATCCTGAAATATCAATTTTTTGGAGATATCATTGCAGAAAAGGTCGGAAAGAACTCTGGAGTAGCTTGAAATGCCTATCTCATCTAGCTGTGGAACTTGGCGGAAGATCAGACTTTTGGCAAAAGAGACTTATAGTCATTCAGCAACTCTTTGGAAATCTCTGTTGATCTTACCAGAATTCATCGCGCATTCAGATACTGACTGCAATGTCAGGTTTTCAGAAGGAACACCTCAAAGGCATTGAGGAAATTATTGGAATCAAATGTGGGTTGACTAAAATGCTTATCTCACCGAGATATGCACTTTGCAGCAATATCATTGTTTTGGCAGTAAAGTGTCAATGGCATTGAGAGAATCTTTGGAAACAAAGGTGGAGGAGTCAAATGATTCACTCTGGGAAATATTCACTTTTGCAAAATGAACACCATTCCCTGTATACTGGAATTCCAGATTTTTGTTGGTATCGTTGAGGAAATCGTCAGAAAGACTTCTGGATAAGCTGAAAATGACTATCTGATCTTCTTTTGGAACTTGTCGAAAAATCAGACATTTTGCCGAAGAGACTCTTTGGCATTCAGCAACTCTATGGAATTCTATGTTGATCTACCCACAATGCTTCGCGCATTTAGACCGTGAGGGCAATATCAGATCATCAGCAGGAAAACATCATTGGCTTTGAGGGAATTATTGGAATCAATTGTGCGTTCACTAAAATGTTTATATCCCCAAGATATACACTTTGCCGCAATGTTAGAATTGTGGAGTTTAAGGTGACAATGGTATTGAGGAAAACATTGGAATCAACTCTGGTGGGACTCAACATGCTTACCTCATCCAGATATGCACTTTGCTGCAGTCTCCGCTTTTCAGCCAACATGAGTCACTGGGTTTGATCATATATTTACCTCCAAATCTGGATTTACTCAAAATGCTGATCTCGTCGAGATATGAACTTTGCCTCAATATGACAGTTTAGAATACAAGTCTCAATGGCATTGAGACAATCTCTGGAAACAAAGCGGGAGGGAGTGACATCATGAACTTGGTGAAAGATTCACTTTTTGAAACTGAAAAGCATTCACTTAATCCTGAAATGTCAAATTTTTGGGGATATCATTGCAGAAAAGATCGGAAAGAACGCTGGAGTAGCTTGAAATGCCTATCTCATCTAGCTGTGGAAATTGGCGGAAGATCAGACTTTTGGCAAAAGAGACTGATAGTCATTCAGCAACTCTTTGGAAATCTCTGTTGATCTAACCAGAATTCATCGCGCATTCAGATACTGACTGCATTGTCAGGTTTTCAGAAGGAACACCTCAAAGGCATTGAGGAAATTATTGGAATCAAATGTGGGTTGACTGAAATGCTTATCTCACCGAGATATGCACTTTGCAGCAATATCATTGTTTTGGCAGTAAAGTGTCAATGGCATTGAGAGAATCTTTGGAAACAAAGGTGGAGGAGTCAAATGATTCACTCTGGGAAATATTCACTTTTGCAAAATGAACACCATTCCCTGTATACTGGAATTCCAGATTTTTGTTGGTATCGTTGAGGAAATCGTCAGAAAGACTTCTGGATAAGCTCAAAATGACTATCTGATCTTCTTTTGGAACTTGTCGAAAAATCAGACGTTTTGCCGAAGAGACTCTTTGGCATTCAGCAACTCTATGGAATTCTATGTTGATCTACCCACAATGCTTCGCGCAGTTAGACCGTGAGGGCAATATCAGATCATCAGCAGGAAAACATCATTGGCTTTGAGGGAATTATTGGAATCAATTGTGCGTTCACTAAAATGTTTATCTCCCCAAGATATACACTTTGCCGCAATGTTAGAATTGTGGAGTTTAAGGTGACAATGGTATTGAGGAAAACATTGGAATCAACTCTGGTGGGACTCAACATGCTTACCTCATCCAGATATGCACTTTGCTGCAGTCTCCGCTTTTCAGCCAACATGAGTCACTGGGTTTGATCATATATTTACCTCCAAATCTGGATTTACTCAAAATGCTGATCTCGTCGAGATATGAACTTTGCCTCAATATGACAGTTTAGAATACAAGTCTCAATGGCATTGAGACAATCTCTGGAAACAAAGCGGGATGGAGTGACATCATGAACTTGGTGAAAGATTCACTTTTTGAAACTGAAAAGCATTCACTTAATCCTGAAATGTCAAATTTTTGGGGATATCATTGCAGAAAAGGTCGGAAAGAACGCTGGAGTAGCTTGAAATGCCTATCTCATCTAGCTGTGGAACTTGGCGGAAGATCAGACTTTTGGCAAAAGAGACTGATAGTCATTCAGCAACTCTTTGGAAATCTCTGTTGATCTAACCAGAATTCATCGCGCATTCAGATACTGACTGCAATGTCAGGTTTTCAGAAGGAACACCTCAAAGGCATGGAGGAAATTATTGGAATCAAATGTGGGTTGACTAAAATGCTTATCTCACCGAGATATGCACTTTGCAGCAATATCATTGTTTTGGCAGTAAAGTGTCAATGGCATTGAGAGAATCTTTGGAAACAAAGGTGGGGGAGTCAAATGATTCACTCTGGGAAATATTCACTTTTGCAAAATTAACACCATTCCCTATACACTGGAATTCCAGATTTTTGTTGGTATCGTTGAGGAAATCGTCAGAAAGACTTCTGGATAAGCTCAAAATGATTATCTGATCTACTTTTGGAACTTGACGAAAAATCAGACTTTTTGCCGTAGAGACTCTTTGGCATTTGGCAACTCTATGGAAATCTATGTTGATCTACCAACAATGCTTCTCGCAGTTTGACCATGAGTGCAATATCAGATCTTCAGCAGGAATACATCATTGGCTTTGAGGGAATTATTGGAATCAATTGTTCGTTTACTAAAATGTTTATCTCCCCAAGATATACACTTTGCCGCAATGTTAGAATTGTGGAGTTTAAGGTGACAATGGTATCGAGGAAAGCATTGGAATCAACTCTGGTGGGACTCAACATGCTTACCTCATCCAGATATGCACTTTGCTGCAGTCTCCGCTTTTCAGCCAACATGAGTCACTGGGTTTGATCATATATTTACCTCCAAATCTGGATTTACTCAAAATGCTGATCTCGTCGAGATATGAACTTTGCCTCAATATGACAGTTTAGAATACAAGTCTCAATGGCATTGAGACAATCTCTGGAAACAAAGCGGGAGGGAGTGACATCATGAACTTGGTGAAAGATTCACTTTTAGAAACTGAACGGCATTCACTTAATCCTGAAATGTCAAATTTTTGGGGATATCATTGCAGAAAAGGTCGGAAAGAACGCTGGAGTAGCTTGAAATGCCTATCTCATCTTGCTGTGGAACTTCGCGGAAGATCAGACTTTTGGCAAAAGTGACTGATAGTCATTCAGCAACTCTTTGGAAATCTCTGTTGATCTAACCAGAATTCATCGCGCATTCAGATACTGACTGCAATGTCAGGTTTTCAGAAGGAACACCTCAAAGGCATTGAGGAAATTATTGGAATCAAATGTGGGTTGACTAAAATGCTTATCTCACCGAGATATGCACTTTTCAGCAATATCATTGTTTTGGCAGTAAAGTGTCAATGGCATTGAGAGAATCTTTGGAAACAAAGGTGGGGGAGTCAAATGATTCACTCTGGGAAATATTCACTTTTGCAAAATGAACACCATTCCCTATACACTGGAATTCCAGATTTTTGTTGGTATCGTTGAGGAAATCGTCAGAAAGACTTCTGGATAAGCTCAAAATGATTATCTGATCTACTTTTGGAACTTGACGAAAAATCAGACTTTTTGCCGTAGAGACTCATTGGCATTTGGCAACTCTATGGAAATCTATGTTGATCTACCCACAATGCTTCTCGCAGTTAGACCATGAGTGCAATATCAGATCTTCAGCAGGAATACATCATTGGCTTTGAGGGAATTATTGGAATCAATTGTTCGTTTACTAAAATGTTTATCTCCCCAAGATATACACTTTGCCGCAATGTTAGAATTGTGGAGTTTAAGGTGACAATGGTATTGAGGAAAACATTGGAATCAACTCTGGTGGGACTCAACATGCTTACCTCATCCAGATATGCACTTTGCTGCAGTCTCCGCTTTTCAGCCAACATGAGTTACTGGGTTTGATCATATATTTACCTCCAAATCTGGATTTACTCAAAATGCTGATCTCGTCGAGATATGAACTTTGCCTCAATATGACAGTTTGGAATAGAAGTCTCAATGGCATTGAGACAATCTCTGGAAACAAAGCGGGATGGAGTGACATCATGAACTTGGTGAAAGATTCACTTTTTGAAACTGAAAAGCATTCACTTAATCCTGAAATGTCAAATTTTTGGAGATATCATTGCAGAAAAGGTCGGAAAGAACTCTGGAGTAGCTTGAAATGCCTATCTCATCTAGCTGTGGAACTTCGCGGAAGATCAGACTTTTGGCAAAAGTGACTGATAGTCATTCAGCAACTCTTTGGAAATCTCTGTTGATCTAACCAGAATTCATCGCGCATTCAGATACTGACTGCAATGTCAGGTTTTCAGAAGGAACACCTCAAAGGCATTGAGGAAATTATTGGAATCAAATGTGGGTTGACTAAAATGCTTATCTCACCGAGATATGCACTTTTCAGCAATATCATTGTTTTGGCAGTAAAGTGTCAATGGCATTGAGAGAATCTTTGGAAACAAAGGTGGGGGAGTCAAATGATTCACTCTGGGAAATATTCACTTTTGCAAAATGAACACCATTCCCTATACACTGGAATTCCAGATTTTTGTTGGTATCGTTGAGGAAATCGTCAGAAAGACTTCTGGATAAGCTCAAAATGATTATCTGATCTACTTTTGGAACTTGACGAAAAATCAGACTTTTTGCCGTAGAGACTCATTGGCATTTGGCAACTCTATGGAAATCTATGTTGATCTACCCACAATGCTTCTCGCAGTTAGACCATGAGTGCAATATCAGATCTTCAGCAGGAATACATCATTGGCTTTGAGGGAATTATTGGAATCAATTGTTCGTTTACTAAAATGTTTATCTCCCCAAGATATACACTTTGCCGCAATGTTAGAATTGTGGAGTTTAAGGTGACAATGGTATTGAGGAAAACATTGGAATCAACTCTGGTGGGACTCAACATGCTTACCTCATCCAGATATGCACTTTGCTGCAGTCTCCGCTTTTCAGCCAACATGAGTTACTGGGTTTGATCATATATTTACCTCCAAATCTGGATTTACTCAAAATGCTGATCTCGTCGAGATATGAACTTTGCCTCAATATGACAGTTTGGAATAGAAGTCTCAATGGCATTGAGACAATCTCTGGAAACAAAGCCGGATGGAGAGACATCATGAACTTGGTGAAAGATTCACTTTTTGAAACTGAAAAGCATTCACTTAATCCTGAAATGTCAAATTTTTGGAGATATCATTGCAGAAAAGGTCGGAAAGAACTCTGGAGTAGCTTGAAATGCCTATCTCATCTAGCTGTGGAACTTGGCGGAAGATCAGACTTTTGGCAAAAGAGACTGATAGTCATTCAGCAACTCTTTGGAAATCTCTGTTGATCTAACCAGAATTCATCGCGCATTCAGATACTGACTGCATTGTCAGGTTTTCAGAAGGAACACCTCAAAGGCATTGAGGAAATTATTGGAATCAAATGTGGGTTGACTAAAATGCTTATCTCACCGAGATATGCACTTTGCAGCAATATCATTGTTTTGGCAGTAAAGTGTCAATGGCATTGAGAGAATCTTTGGAAACAATGGTGGAGGAGTCAAATGATTCACTCTGGGAAATATTCACTTTTGCAAAGTGAACACCATTCCCTATATACAGGAATTCCAGATTTTTGTTGGTATCGTTGAGGAAATCTTCAGAAAGACTTCTGGATAAGCTCAAAATGACTATCTGATCTTCGTTTGGAACTTGACGAAAAATCAGACGTTTTGCCGAAGAGACTCATTGGCATTCAGCAACTCTATGGAATTCTATGTTGATCTACCCACAATGCTTCGCGCAGTTAGACCATGAGTGCAATATCAGATCTTCAGCAGGAATACATCATTGGCTTTGAGGGAATTATTGGAATCAATTGTGCGTTTACTAAAATGTTCATCTCCCCAAGATATACAATTTGCCGCAATGTTAGAATTGTGGAGTTTAAGGTGACAATGGTATTGAGGAAAACATTGGAATCAACTCTGGTGGGACTCAACATGCTTACCTGATCCAGATATGCACTTTGCTGCAGTCTCCGCTTTTCAGCCAACATGAGTTACTGGGTTTGATCATATATTTACCTCCAAATCTGGATTTACTCAAAATGCTGATCTCGTCGAGATATGAACTTTGCCTCAATATGACAGTTTGGAATAGAAGTCTCAATGGCATTGAGACAATCTCTGGAAACAAAGCGGGATGGAGTGACATCATGAACTTGGTGAAAGATTCACTTTTTGAAACTGAAAAGCATTCACTTAATCCTGAAATGTCAAATTTTTGGAGATATCATTGCAGAAAAGGTCGGAAAGAACTCTGGAGTAGCTTGAAATGCCTATCTCATCTAGCTGTGGAACTTGGCGGAAGATCAGACTTTTGGCAAAAGAGACTGATAGTCATTCAGCAACTCTTTGGAAATCTCTGTTGATCTAACCAGAATTCATCGCGCATTCAGATACTGACTGCATTGTCAGGTTTTCAGAAGGAACACCTCAAAGGCATTGAGGAAATTATTGGAATCAAATGTGGGTTGACTAAAATGCTTATCTCACCGAGATATGCCCTTTGCAGCAATATCATTGTTTTGGCAGTAAAGTGTCAATGGCATTGAGAGAATCTTTGGAAACAAAGGTGGAGGAGTCAAATGATTCACTCTGGGAAATATTCACTTTTGCAAAATTAACACCATTCCCTGTATACTGGAATTCCAGATTTTTGTTGGTATCGTTGAGGAAATCGTCAGAAAGACTTCTGGATAAGCTCAAAATGATTATCTGATCTACTTTTGGAACTTGACGAAAAATCAGACTTTTTGCCGTAGAGACTCATTGGCATTTGGCAACTCTATGGAAATCTATGTTGATCTACCCACAATGCTTCTCGCAGTTAGACCATGAGTGCAATATCAGATCTTCAGCAGGAATACATCATTGGCTTTGAGGGAATTATTGGAATCAATTGTGCGTTCACTAAAATGTTTATCTCCCCAAGATATACACTTTGCCGCAATGTTAGAATTGTGGAGTTTAAGGTGACAATGGTATTGAGGAAAACATTGGAATCAACTCTGGTGGGACTCAACATGCTTACCTCATCCAGATATGCACTTTGCTGCAGTCTCCGCTTTTCAGCCAACATGAGTTACTGGGTTTGATCATATATTTACCTCCAAATCTGGATTTACTCAAAATGCTGATCTCGTCGAGATATGAACTTTGCCTCAATATGACAGTTTGGAATAGAAGTCTCAATGGCATTGAGACAATCTCTGGAAACAAAGCGGGATGGAGTGACATCATGAACTTGGTGAAAGATTCACTTTTAGAAACTGAACGGCATTCACAATCCTGAAACGTCAAATTTTTGGGGATATCATTGCAGAAAAGGTCGGAAAGAACGCTGGAGTAGCTTGAAATGCCTATCTCATCTTGCTGTGGAACTTGGCGGAAGATCAGACTTTTGGCAAAAGAGACTTATAGTCATTCAGCAACTCTTTCGAAATCTCTGTTGATCTAACCAGAATTCATCGCGCATTCAGATACTGACTGCAAAGTCAGGTTTTCAGAAGGAACACCTCAAAGGCATTGAGGAAATTATTGGAATCAAATGTGGGTTGACTAAAATGCTAATCTCACCGAGATATGCACTTTTCAGCAATATCATTGTTTTGGCAGTAAAGTGTCAATGGCATTGAGAGAATCTTTGGAAACAAAGGTGGGGGAGTCAAATGATTCACTCTGGGAAATATTCACTTTTGCAAAATGAACACCATTCCCTATACACTGGAATTCCAGATTTTTGTTGGTATCGTTGAGGAAATCGTCAGAAAGACTTCTGGATAAGCTCAAAATGATTATCTGATCTACTTTTGGAACTTGACGAAAAATCAGACTTTTTGCCGTAGAGACTCATTGGCATTTGGCAACTCTATGGAAATCTATGTTGATCTACCCACAATGCTTCTCGCAGTTAGACCATGAGTGCAATATCAGATCTTCAGCAGGAATACATCATTGGCTTTGAGGGAATTATTGGAATCAATTGTTCGTTTACTAAAATGTTTATCTCCCCAAGATATACACTTTGCCGCAATGTTAGAATTGTGGAGTTTAAGGTGACAATGGTATTGAGGAAAACATTGGAATCAACTCTGGTGGGACTCAACATGCTTACCTCATCCAGATATGCACTTTGCTGCAGTCTCCTCTTTTCAGCCATCATGAGTCACTGGGTTTGATCATATATTTACCTCCAAATCTGGATTTACTCAAAATGCTGATCTCGTCGAGATATGAACTTTGCCTCAATATGACAGTTTGGAATAGAAGTCTCAATGGCATTGAGACAATCTCTGGAAACAAAGCGGGATGGAGTGACATCATGAACTTGGTGAAAGATTCACTTTTTGAAACTGAAAAGCTTTCACTTAATCCTGAAATGTCAAATTTTTGGAGATATCATTGCAGAAAAGGTCGGAAAGAACTCTGGAGTAGCTTGAAATGCCTATCTCATCTAGCTGTGGAACTTGGCGGAAGATCAGACTTTTGGCAAAAGAGACTGATAGTCATTCAGCAACTCTTTGGAAATCTCTGTTGATCTTACCAGAATTCATCGCGCATTCAGATACTGACTGCAATGTCAGGTTTT
Organism: Carcharhinus amblyrhynchos; assembly: GCF_965287045.1. Taxonomy (NCBI): domain Eukaryota; kingdom Metazoa; phylum Chordata; class Chondrichthyes; order Carcharhiniformes; family Carcharhinidae; genus Carcharhinus; species Carcharhinus amblyrhynchos. The sequence continues at coordinate 18,780,376 of NC_137330.1, forward strand.
CAGAAGGAACACCTCAAAGGCATTGAGGAAATTATTGGAATCAAATGTGGGTTGACTAAAATGCTTATCTCACCGAGATATGCACTTTGCAGCAATATCATTGTTTTGGCAGTAAAGTGTCAATGGCATTGAGAGAATCTTTGGAAACAAAGGTGGAGGAGTCAAATGATTCACTCTGGGAAATATTCACTTTTGCAAAATGAACACCATTCCCTGTATACTGGAATTCCAGATTTTTGTTGGCATCGTTGAGGAAATCGTCAGAAAGACTTCTGGATAAGCTGAAAATGACTATCTGATCTTCTTTTGGAACTTGTCGAAAAATCAGACATTTTGCCGAAGAGACTCTTTGGCATTCAGCAACTCTATGGAATTCTATGTTGATCTACCCACAATGCTTCGCGCATTTAGACCGTGAGGGCAATATCAGATCATCAGCAGGAAAACATCATTGGCTTTGAGGGAATTATTGGAATCAATTGTGCGTTCACTAAAATGTTTATATCCCCAAGATATACACTTTGCCGCAATGTTAGAATTGTGGAGTTTAAGGTGACAATGGTATTGAGGAAAACATTGGAATCAACTCTGGTGGGACTCAACATGCTTACCTCATCCAGATATGCACTTTGCTGCAGTCTCCGCTTTTCAGCCAACATGAGTCACTGGGTTTGATCATATATTTACCTCCAAATCTGGATTTACTAAAAATGCTGATCTCGTCGAGATATGAACTTTGCCTCAATATGACAGTTTAGAATACAAGTCTCAATGGCATTGAGACAATCTCTGGAAACAAAGCGGGAGGGAGTGACATCATGAACTTGGTGAAAGATTCACTTTTAGAAACTGAACGGCATTCACTTAATCCTGAAATGTCAAATTTTTGGGGATATCATTGCAGAAAAGGTCGGAAAGAACTCTGGAGTAGCTTGAAATGCCTATCTCATCTTGCTGTGGAACTTGGCGGAAGATCAGACTTTTGGCAAAAGTGACTGATAGTCATTCAGCAACTCTTTGGAAATCTCTGTTGATCTTACCAGAATTCATCGCGCATTCAGATACTGACTGCAATGTCAGGTTTTCAGAAGGAACACCTCAAAGGCATTGAGGAAATTATTGGACTCAAATGTGTGTTGACTAAAATGCTTATCTCACCGAGATATGCACTTTTCAGCAATATCATTGTTTTGGCAGTAAAGTGTCAATGGCATTGAGAGAATCTTTGGAAACAAAGGTGGGGGAGTCAAATGATTCACTCTGGGAAATATTCACTTTTGCAAAATGAACACCATTCCCTATACACTGGAATTCCAGATTTTTGTTGGTATCGTTGAGGAAATCGTCAGAAAGACTTCTGGATAAGCTCAAAATGATTATCTGATCTACTTTTGGAACTTGACGAAAAATCAGACTTTTTGCCGTAGAGACTCATTGGCATTTGGCAACTCTATGGAAATCTATGTTGATCTACCCACAATGCTTCTCGCAGTTAGACCATGAGTGCAATATCAGATCTTCAGCAGGAATACATCATTGGCTTTGAGGGAATTATTGGAATCAATTGTTCGTTTACTAAAATGTTTATCTCCCCAAGATATACACTTTGCCGCAATGTTAGAATTGTGGAGTTTAAGGTGACAATGGTATTGAGGAAAACATTGGAATCAACTCTGGTGGGACTCAACATGCTTACCTCATCCAGATATGCACTTTGCTGCAGTCTCCTCTTTTCAGCCATCATGAGTCACTGGGTTTGATCATATATTTACCTCCAAATCTGGATTTACTCAAAATGCTGATCTCGTCGAGATATGAACTTTGCCTCAATATGACAGTTTGGAATAGAAGTCTCAATGGCATTGAGACAATCTCTGGAAACAAAGCGGGATGGAGTGACATCATGAACTTGGTGAAAGATTCACTTTTTGAAACTGAAAAGCTTTCACTTAATCCTGAAATGTCAAATTTTTGGAGATATCATTGCAGAAAAGGTCGGAAAGAACTCTGGAGTAGCTTGAAATGCCTATCTCATCTAGCTGTGGAACTTGGCGGAAGATCAGACTTTTGGCAAAAGAGACTGATAGTCATTCAGCAACTCTTTGGAAATCTCTGTTGATCTTACCAGAATTCATCGCGCATTCAGATACTGACTGCAATGTCAGGTTTTCAGAAGGAACACCTCAAAGGCATTGAGGAAATTATTGGAATCAAATGTGGGTTGACTAAAATGCTTATCTCACCGAGATATGCACTTTGCAGCAATATCATTGTTTTGGCAGTAAAGTGTCAATGGCATTGAGAGAATCTTTGGAAACAAAGGTGGAGGAGTCAAATGATTCACTCTGGGAAATATTCACTTTTGCAAAATGAACACCATTCCCTGTATACTGGAATTCCAGATTTTTGTTGGCATCGTTGAGGAAATCGTCAGAAAGACTTCTGGATAAGCTGAAAATGACTATCTGATCTTCTTTTGGAACTTGTCGAAAAATCAGACATTTTGCCGAAGAGACTCTTTGGCATTCAGCAACTCTATGGAATTCTATGTTGATCTACCCACAATGCTTCGCGCATTTAGACCGTGAGGGCAATATCAGATCATCAGCAGGAAAACATCATTGGCTTTGAGGGAATTATTGGAATCAATTGTGCGTTCACTAAAATGTTTATATCCCCAAGATATACACTTTGCCGCAATGTTAGAATTGTGGAGTTTAAGGTGACAATGGTATTGAGGAAAACATTGGAATCAACTCTGGTGGGACTCAACATGCTTACCTCATCCAGATATGCACTTTGCTGCAGTCTCCGCTTTTCAGCCAACATGAGTCACTGGGTTTGATCATATATTTACCTCCAAATCTGGATTTACTAAAAATGCTGATCTCGTCGAGATATGAACTTTGCCTCAATATGACAGTTTAGAATACAAGTCTCAATGGCATTGAGACAATCTCTGGAAACAAAGCGGGAGGGAGTGACATCATGAACTTGGTGAAAGATTCACTTTTAGAAACTGAACGGCATTCACTTAATCCTGAAATGTCAAATTTTTGGGGATATCATTGCAGAAAAGGTCGGAAAGAACTCTGGAGTAGCTTGAAATGCCTATCTCATCTTGCTGTGGAACTTGGCGGAAGATCAGACTTTTGGCAAAAGTGACTGATAGTCATTCAGCAACTCTTTCGAAATCTCTGTTGATCTAACCAGAATTCATCGCGCATTCAGATACTGACTGCAATGTCAGGTTTTCAGAAGGAACACCTCAAAGGCATTGAGGAAATTATTGGAATCAAATGTGGGTTGACTAAAATGCTAATCTCACCGAGATATGCACTTTGCAGCAATATCATTGTTTTGGCAGTAAAGTGTCAATGGCATTGAGAGAATCTTTGGAAACAAAGGTGGGGGAGTCAAATGACTCACTCTGGGAAATATTCACTTTTGCAAAATGAACACCATTCCCTATACACTGGAATTCCAGATTTTTTTGGTATCGTTGAGGAAATCGTCAGAAAGACTTCTGGAAAAGCTCAAAATGATTATCTGATCTACTTTTGGAACTTGACGAAAAATCAGACTTTTTGCCGTAGAGACTCATTGGCATTTGGCAACTCTATGGAAATCTATGTTGATCTACCCACAATGCTTCTCGCAGTTAGACCATGAGTGCAATATCAGATCTTCAGCAGGAATACATCATTGGCTTTGAGCGAATTATTGGAATCAATTGTTCGTTTACTAAAATGTTTATCTCCCCAAGATATACACTTTGCCGCAATGTTAGAATTGTGGAGTTTAAGGTGACAATGGTATTGAGGAAAACATTGGAATCAACTCTGGTGGGACTCAACATGCTTACCTCATCCAGATATGCACTTTGCTGCAGTCTCCTCTTTTCAGCCATCATGAGTCACTGGGTTTGATCATATATTTACCTCCAAATCTGGATTTACTCAAAATGCTGATCTCGTCGAGATATGAACTTTGCCTCAATATGACAGTTTGGAATAGAAGTCTCAATGGCATTGAGACAATCTCTGGAAACAAAGCGGGATGGAGTGACATCATGAACTTGGTGAAAGATTCACTTTTTGAAACTGAAAAGCTTTCACTTAATCCTGAAATGTCAAATTTTTGGAGATATCATTGCAGAAAAGGTCGGAAAGAACTCTGGAGTAGCTTGAAATGCCTATCTCATCTAGCTGTGGAATTGGCGGAAGATCAGACTTTTGGCAAAAGAGACTGATAGTCATTCAGCAACTCTTTGGAAATCTCTGTTGATCTTACCAGAATTCATCGCGCATTCAGATACTGACTGCAATGTCAGGTTTTCAGAAGGAACACCTCAAAGGCATTGAGGAAATTATTGGAATCAAATGTGGGTTGACTAAAATGCTTATCTCACCGAGATATGCACTTTGCAGCAATATCATTGTTTTGGCAGTAAAGTGTCAATGGCATTGAGAGAATCTTTGGAAACAAAGGTGGAGGAGTCAAATGATTCACTCTGGGAAATATTCACTTTTGCAAAATGAACACCATTCCCTGTATACTGGAATTCCAGATTTTTGTTGGTATCGTTGAGGAAATCGTCAGAAAGACTTCTGGATAAGCTGAAAATGACTATCTGATCTTCTTTTGGAACTTGTCGAAAAATCAGACATTTTGCCGAAGAGACTCTTTGGCATTCAGCAACTCTATGGAATTCTATGTTGATCTACCCACAATGCTTCGCGCATTTAGACCGTGAGGGCAATATCAGATCATCAGCAGGAAAACATCATTGGCTTTGAGGGAATTATTGGAATCAATTGTGCGTTCACTAAAATGTTTATCTCCCCAAGATATACACTTTGCCGCAATGTTAGAATTCTGGAGTTTAAGGTGACAATGGTATTGAGGAAAACATTGGAATCAACTCTGGTGGGACTCAACATGCTTACCTCATCCAGATATGCACTTTGCTGCAGTCTCCGCTTTTCAGCCAACATGAGTTACTGGGTTTGATCATATATTTACCTCCAAATCTGGATTTACTCAAAATGCTGATCTCGTCGAGATATGAACTTTGCCTCAATATGACAGTTTAGAATAGAAGTCTCAATGGCATTGAGACAATCTCTGGAAACAAAGCGGAATGGAGTGACATCATGAACTTGGTGAAAGATTCACTTTTTGAAACTGAAAAGCATTCACTTAATCCTGAAATGTCAAATTTTTGGAGATATCATTGCAGAAAAGGTCGGAAAGAACTCTGGAGTAGCTTGAAATGCCTATCTCATCTAGCTGTGGAACTTGGCGGAAGATCAGACTTTTGGCAAAAGAGACTGATAGTCATTCAGCAACTCTTTGGAAATCTCTGTTGATCTAACCAGAATTCATCGCGCATTCAGATACTGACTGCATTGTCAGGTTTTCAGAAGGAACACCTCAAAGGCATTGAGGAAATTATTGGAATCAAATGTGGGTTGACTGAAATGCTTATCTCACCGAGATATGCACTTTGCAGCAATATCATTGTTTTGGCAGTAAAGTGTCAATGGCATTGAGAGAATCTTTGGAAACAAAGGTGGAGGAGTCAAATGATTCACTCTGGGAAATATTCACTTTTGCAAAATGAACACCATTCCCTGTATACTGGAATTCCAGATTTTTGTTGGTATCGTTGAGGAAATCGTCAGAAAGACTTCTGGATAAGCTGAAAATGACTATCTGATCTTCTTTTGGAACTTGTCGAAAAATCAGACGTTTTGCCGAAGAGACTCATTGGCATTCAGCAACTCTATGGAATTCTATGTTGATCTACCCACAATGCTTCGCGCAGTTAGACCGTGAGGGCAATATCAGATCATCAGCAGGAAAACATCATTGGCTTTGAGGGAATTATTGGAATCAATTGTGCGTTCACTAAAATGTTTATCTCCCCAAGATATACACTTTGCCGCAATGTTAGAATTGTGGAGTTTAAGGTGACAATGGTATTGAGGAAAACATTGGAATCAACTCTGGTGGGACTCAACATGCTTACCTCATCCAGATATGCACTTTGCTGCAGTCTCCGCTTTTCAGCCCACATGAGTTACTGGGTTTGATCATATATTTACCTCCAAATCTGGATTTACTCAAAATGCTGATCTCGTCGAGATATGAACTTTGCCTCAATATGACAGTTTGGAATAGAAGTCTCAATGGCATTGAGACAATCTCTGGAAACAAAGCGGAATGGAGTGACATCATGAACTTGGTGAAAGATTCACTTTTTGAAACTGAAAAGCATTCACTTAATCCTGAAATGTCAAATTTTTGGAGATATCATTGCAGAAAAGGTCGGAAAGAACTCTGGAGTAGCTTGAAATGCCTATCTCATCTAGCTGTGGAACTTGGCGGAAGATCAGACTTTTGGCAAAAGAGACTGATAGTCATTCAGCAACTCTTTCGAAATCTCTGTTGATCTAACCAGAATTCATCGCGCATTCAGATACTGACTGCAATGTCAGGTTTTCAGAAGGAACACCTCAAAGGCATTGAGGAAATTATTGGAATGAAATGTGGGTTGACTAAAATGCTTATCTCACCGAGATATGCACTTTGCAGCAATATCATTGTTTTGGCAGTAAAGTGTCAATGGCATTGAGAGAATCTTTGGAAACAAAGGTGGGGGAGTCAAATGATTCACTCTGGGAAATATTCACTTTTGCAAAATTAACACCATTCCCTATACACTGGAATTCCAGATTTTTGTTGGTATCGTTGAGGAAATCGTCAGAAAGACTTCTGGATAAGCTCAAAATGATTATCTGATCTACTTTAGGAACTTGACGAAAAATCAGACTTTTTGCCGTAGAGACTCATTGGCATTTGGCAACTCTATGGAAATCTATGTTGATCTACCCACAATGCTTCTCGCAGTTAGACCATGAGTGCAATATCAGATCTTCAGCAGGAATACATCATTGGCTTTGAGGGAATTATTGGAATCAATTGTTCGTTTACTAAAATGTTTATCTCCCCAAGATATACACTTTGCCGCAATGTTAGAATTGTGGAGTTTAAGGTGACAATGGTATTGAGGAAAACATTGGAATCAACTCTGGTGGGACTCAACATGCTTACCTCATCCAGATATGCACTTTGCTGCAGTCTCCTCTTTTCTGCCATCATGAGTCACTGGGTTTGATCATATATTTACCTCCAAATCTGGATTTACTCAAAATGCTGATCTCGTCGAGATATGAACTTTGCCTCAATATGACAGTTTGGAATAGAAGTCTCAATGGCATTGAGACAATCTCTGGAAACAAAGCGGGATGGAGTGACATCATGAACTTGGTGAAAGATTCACTTTTTGAAACTGAAAAGCTTTCACTTAATCCTGAAATGTCAAATTTTTGGAGATATCATTGCAGAAAGGTCGGAAAGAACTCTGGAGTAGCTTGAAATGCCTATCTCATCTAGCTGTGGAACTTGGCGGAAGATCAGACTTTTGGCAAAAGAGACTGATAGTCATTCAACAACTCTTTGGAAATCTCTGTTGACCTTACCAGAATTCATCGCGCATTCAGATACTGACTGCAATGTCAGGTTTTCAGAAGGAACACCTCAAAGGCATTGAGGAAATTATTGGAATCAAATGTGGGTTGTCTAAAATGCTTATCTCACCGAGATATGCACTTTGCAGCAATATCATTGTTTTGGCAGTAAAGTGTCAATGGCATTGAGAGAATCTTTGGAAACAATGGTGGAGGAGTCAAATGATTCACTCTGGGAAATATTCACTTTTGCAAAGTGAACACCATTCCCTATATACTGGAATTCCAGATTTTTGTTGGTATCGTTGAGGAAATCGTCAGAAAGACTTCTGGATAAGCTCAAAATGATTATCTGATCTACTTTTGGAACTTGACGAAAAATCAGACTTTTTGCCGTAGAGACTCATTGGCATTTGGCAACTCTATGGAAATCTATGTTGATCTACCCACAATGCTTCGCGCAGTTAGACCATGAGGGCAATATCAGATCTTCAGCAGGAATACATCATTGGCTTTGAGGGAATTATTGGAATCAATTGTTCGTTTACTAAAATGTTCATCTCCCCAAGATATACACTTTGCCGCAATGTTAGAATTGTGGAGTTTAAGGTGACAATGGTATTGAGGAAAACATTGGAATCAACTCTGGTGGGACTCAACATGCTTACCTCATCCAGATATGCACTTTGCTGCAGTCTCCGCTTTTCAGCCAACATGAGTTACTGGGTTTGATCATATATTTACCTCCAAATCTGGATTTACTCAAAATGCTGATCTCGTCGAGATATGAACTTTGCCTCAATATGACAGTTTGGAATAGAAGTCTCAATGGCATTGAGACAATCTCTGGAAACAAAGCGGGAGGGAGTGACATCATGAACTTGGTGAAAGATTCACTTTTTGAAACTGAAAAGCATTCACTTAATCCTGAAATGTCAAATTTTTGGAGATATCATTGCAGAAAAGGTCGGAAAGAACTCTGGAGTAGCTTGAAATGCCTATCTCATCTAGCTGTGGAATTGGCGGAAGATCAGACTTTTGGCAAAAGAGACTGATAGTCATTCAGCAACTCTTTGGAAATCTCTGTTGATCTAACCAGAATTCATCGCGCATTCAGATACTGACTGCAATGTCAGGTTTTCAGAAGGAACACCTCAAAGGCATTGAGGAAATTATTGGAATGAAATGTGGGTTGACTAAAATGCTTATCTCACCGAGATATGCACTTTGCAGCAATATCATTGTTTTGGCAGTAAAGTGTCAATGGCATTGAGAGAATCTTTGGAAACAAAGGTGGGGGAGTCAAATGATTCACTCTGGGAAATATTCACTTTTGCAAAATTAACACCATTCCCTATACACTGGAATTCCAGATTTTTGTTGGTATCGTTGAGGAAATCGTCAGAAAGACTTCTGGATAAGCTGAAAATGACTATCTGATCTTCTTTTGGAACTTGTCGAAAAATCAGACATTTTGCCGAAGAGACTCTTTGGCATTTGGCAACTCTATGGAAATCTATGTTGATCTACCAACAATGCTTCTCGCAGTTAGACCATGAGTGCAATATCAGATCTTCAGCAGGAATACATCATTGGCTTTGAGGGAATTATTGGAATCAATTGTTCGTTTACTAAAATGTTTATCTCCCCAAGATATACACTTTGCCGCAATGTTAGAATTGTGGAGTTTAAGGTGACAATGGTATTGAGGATAACATTGGAATCAGCTCTGGTGGGACTCAACATGCTTACCTCATCCAGATATGCACTTTGCTGCAGTCTCCTCTTTTCAGCCAACATGAGTCACTGGGTTTGATCATATATTTACCTCCAAATCTGGATTTACTCAAAATGCTGATCTCGTCGAGATATGAACTTTGCCTCAATATGACAGTTTGGAATAGAAGTCTCAATGGCATTGAGACAATCTCTGGAAACAAAGCGGGATGGAGTGACATCATGAACTTGGTGAAAGATTCACTTTTTGAAACTGAAAAGCATTCACTTAATCCTGAAATATCAATTTTTTGGAGATATCATTGCAGAAAAGGTCGGAAAGAACTCTGGAGTAGCTTGAAATGCCTATCTCATCTAGCTGTGGAACTTGGCGGAAGATCAGACTTTTGGCAAAAGAGACTTATAGTCATTCAGCAACTCTTTGGAAATCTCTGTTGATCTTACCAGAATTCATCGCGCATTCAGATACTGACTGCAATGTCAGGTTTTCAGAAGGAACACCTCAAAGGCATTGAGGAAATTATTGGAATCAAATGTGGGTTGACTAAAATGCTTATCTCACCGAGATATGCACTTTGCAGCAATATCATTGTTTTGGCAGTAAAGTGTCAATGGCATTGAGAGAATCTTTGGAAACAAAGGTGGGGGAGTCAAATGATTCACTCTGGGAAATATTCACTTTTGCAAAATTAACACCATTCCCTATACACTGGAATTCCAGATTTTTGTTGGTATCGTTGAGGAAATCGTCAGAAAGACTTCTGGATAAGCTCAAAATGATTATCTGATCTACTTTTGGAACTTGACGAAAAATCAGACTTTTTGCCGTAGAGACTCTTTGGCATTTGGCAACTCTATGGAAATCTATGTTGATCTACCAACAATGCTTCTCGCAGTTTGACCATGAGTGCAATATCAGATCTTCAGCAGGAATACATCATTGGCTTTGAGGGAATTATTGGAATCAATTGTTCGTTTACTAAAATGTTTATCTCCCCAAGATATACACTTTGCCGCAATGTTAGAATTGTGGAGTTTAAGGTGACAATGGTATCGAGGAAAGCATTGGAATCAACTCTGGTGGGACTCAACATGCTTACCTCATCCAGATATGCACTTTGCTGCAGTCTCCGCTTTTCAGCCAACATGAGTCACTGGGTTTGATCATATATTTACCTCCAAATCTGGATTTACTCAAAATGCTGATCTCGTCGAGATATGAACTTTGCCTCAATATGACAGTTTAGAATACAAGTCTCAATGGCATTGAGACAATCTCTGGAAACAAAGCGGGAGGGAGTGACATCATGAACTTGGTGAAAGATTCACTTTTAGAAACTGAACGGCATTCACTTAATCCTGAAATGTCAAATTTTTGGGGATATCATTGCAGAAAAGGTCGGAAAGAACGCTGGAGTAGCTTGAAATGCCTATCTCATCTTGCTGTGGAACTTCGCGGAAGATCAGACTTTTGGCAAAAGTGACTGATAGTCATTCAGCAACTCTTTGGAAATCTCTGTTGATCTAACCAGAATTCATCGCGCATTCAGATACTGACTGCAATGTCAGGTTTTCAGAAGGAACACCTCAAAGGCATTGAGGAAATTATTGGAATCAAATGTGGGTTGACTAAAATGCTTATCTCACCGAGATATGCACTTTTCAGCAATATCATTGTTTTGGCAGTAAAGTGTCAATGGCATTGAGAGAATCTTTGGAAACAAAGGTGGGGGAGTCAAATGATTCACTCTGGGAAATATTCACTTTTGCAAAATGAACACCATTCCCTATACACTGGAATTCCAGATTTTTGTTGGTATCGTTGAGGAAATCGTCAGAAAGACTTCTGGATAAGCTCAAAATGATTATCTGATCTACTTTTGGAACTTGACGAAAAATCAGACTTTTTGCCGTAGAGACTCATTGGCATTTGGCAACTCTATGGAAATCTATGTTGATCTACCCACAATGCTTCTCGCAGTTAGACCATGAGTGCAATATCAGATCTTCAGCAGGAATACATCATTGGCTTTGAGGGAATTATTGGAATCAATTGTTCGTTTACTAAAATGTTTATCTCCCCAAGATATACACTTTGCCGCAATGTTAGAATTGTGGAGTTTAAGGTGACAATGGTATTGAGGAAAACATTGGAATCAACTCTGGTGGGACTCAACATGCTTACCTCATCCAGATATGCACTTTGCTGCAGTCTCCGCTTTTCAGCCAACATGAGTTACTGGGTTTGATCATATATTTACCTCCAAATCTGGATTTACTCAAAATGCTGATCTCGTCGAGATATGAACTTTGCCTCAATATGACAGTTTGGAATAGAAGTCTCAATGGCATTGAGACAATCTCTGGAAACAAAGCGGGATGGAGTGACATCATGAACTTGGTGAAAGATTCACTTTTTGAAACTGAAAAGCATTCACTTAATCCTGAAATGTCAAATTTTTGGAGATATCATTGCAGAAAAGGTCGGAAAGAACTCTGGAGTAGCTTGAAATGCCTATCTCATCTAGCTGTGGAACTTCGCGGAAGATCAGACTTTTGGCAAAAGTGACTGATAGTCATTCAGCAACTCTTTGGAAATCTCTGTTGATCTAACCAGAATTCATCGCGCATTCAGATACTGACTGCAATGTCAGGTTTTCAGAAGGAACACCTCAAAGGCATTGAGGAAATTATTGGAATCAAATGTGGGTTGACTAAAATGCTTATCTCACCGAGATATGCACTTTTCAGCAATATCATTGTTTTGGCAGTAAAGTGTCAATGGCATTGAGAGAATCTTTGGAAACAAAGGTGGGGGAGTCAAATGATTCACTCTGGGAAATATTCACTTTTGCAAAATGAACACCATTCCCTATACACTGGAATTCCAGATTTTTGTTAGTATCGTTGAGGAAATCGTCAGAAAGACTTCTGGATAAGCTCAAAATGATTATCTGATCTACTTTTGGAACTTGACGAAAAATCAGACTTTTTGCCGTAGAGACTCATTGGCATTTGGCAACTCTATGGAAATCTATGTTGATCTACCCACAATGCTTCTCGCAGTTAGACCATGAGTGCAATATCAGATCTTCAGCAGGAATACATCATTGGCTTTGAGGGAATTATTGGAATCAATTGTTCGTTTACTAAAATGTTTATCTCCCCAAGATATACACTTTGCCGCAATGTTAGAATTGTGGAGTTTAAGGTGACAATGGTATTGAGGAAAACATTGGAATCAACTCTGGTGGGACTCAACATGCTTACCTCATCCAGATATGCACTTTGCTGCAGTCTCCGCTTTTCAGCCAACATGAGTTACTGGGATTGATCATATATTTACCTCCAAATCTGGATTTACTCAAAATGCTGATCTCGTCGAGATATGAACTTTGCCTCAATATGACAGTTTGGAATAGAAGTCTCAATGGCATTGAGACAATCTCTGGAAACAAAGCCGGATGGAGTGACATCATGAACTTGGTGAAAGATTCACTTTTTGAAACTGAAAAGCATTCACTTAATCCTGAAATGTCAAATTTTTGGAGATATCATTGCAGAAAAGGTCGGAAAGAACTCTGGAGTAGCTTGAAATGCCTATCTCATCTAGCTGTGGAACTTGGCGGAAGATCAGACTTTTGGCAAAAGAGACTGATAGTCATTCAGCAACTCTTTGGAAATCTCTGTTGATCTAACCAGAATTCATCGCGCATTCAGATACTGACTGCATTGTCAGGTTTTCAGAAGGAACACCTCAAAGGCATTGAGGAAATTATTGGAATCAAATGTGGGTTGACTAAAATGCTTATCTCACCGAGATATGCACTTTGCAGCAATATCATTGTTTTGGCAGTAAAGTGTCAATGGCATTGAGAGAATCTTTGGAAACAATGGTGGAGGAGTCAAATGATTCACTCTGGGAAATATTCACTTTTGCAAAGTGAACACCATTCCCTATATACAGGAATTCCAGATTTTTGTTGGTATCGTTGAGGAAATCTTCAGAAAGACTTCTGGATAAGCTCAAAATGACAATCTGATCTTCGTTTGGAACTTGACGAAAAATCAGACGTTTTGCCGAAGAGACTCATTGGCATTCAGCAACTCTATGGAATTCTATGTTGATCTACCCACAATGCTTCGCGCAGTTAGACCATGAGTGCAATATCAGATCTTCAGCAGGAATACATCATTGGCTTTGAGGGAATTATTGGAATCAATTGTGCGTTTACTAAAATGTTCATCTCCCCAAGATATACAATTTGCCGCAATGTTAGAATTGTGGAGTTTAAGGTGACAATGGTATTGAGGAAAACATTGGAATCAACTCTGGTGGGACTCAACATGCTTACCTGATCCAGATATGCACTTTGCTGCAGTCTCCGCTTTTCAGCCAACATGAGTTACAGGGTTTGATCATATATTTACCTCCAAATCTGGATTTACTCAAAATGCTGATCTCGTCGAGATATGAACTTTGCCTCAATATGACAGTTTGGAATAGAAGTCTCAATGGCATTGAGACAATCTCTGGAAACAAAGCGGGATGGAGTGACATCATGAACTTGGTGAAAGATTCACTTTTTGAAACTGAAAAGCATTCACTTAATCCTGAAATGTCAAATTTTTGGAGATATCATTGCAGAAAAGGTCGGAAAGAACTCTGGAGTAGCTTGAAATGCCTATCTCATCTAGCTGTGGAACTTGGCGGAAGATCAGACTTTTGGCAAAAGAGACTGATAGTCATTCAGCAACTCTTTGGAAATCTCTGTTGATCTAACCAGAATTCATCGCGCATTCAGATACTGACTGCATTGTCAGGTTTTCAGAAGGAACACCTCAAAGGCATTGAGGAAATTATTGGAATCAAATGTGGGTTGACTAAAATGCTTATCTCACCGAGATATGCCCTTTGCAGCAATATCATTGTTTTGGCAGTAAAGTGTCAATGGCATTGAGAGAATCTTTGGAAACAAAGGTGGAGGAGTCAAATGATTCACTCTGGGAAATATTCACTTTTGCAAAATGAACACCATTCCCTGTATACTGGAATTCCAGATTTTTGTTGGTATCGTTGAGGAAATCGTCAGAAAGACTTCTGGATAAGCTCAAAATGATTATCTGATCTACTTTTGGAACTTGACGAAAAATCAGACTTTTTGCCGTAGAGACTCATTGGCATTTGGCAACTCTATGGAAATCTATGTTGATCTACCCACAATGCTTCTCGCAGTTAGACCATGAGTGCAATATCAGATCTTCAGCAGGAATACATCATTGGCTTTGAGGGAATTATTGGAATCAATTGTGCGTTCACTAAAATGTTTATCTCCCCAAGATATACACTTTGCCGCAATGTTAGAATTGTGGAGTTTAAGGTGACAATGGTATTGAGGAAAACATTGGAATCAACTCTGGTGGGACTCAACATGCTTACCTCATCCAGATATGCACTTTGCTGCAGTCTCCGCTTTTCAGCCAACATGAGTTACTGGGTTTGATCATATATTTACCTCCAAATCTGGATTTACTGAAAATGCTGATCTCGTCGAGATATGAACTTTGCCTCAATATGACAGTTTGGAATAGAAGTCTCAATGGCATTGAGACAATCTCTGGAAACAAAGCGGGATGGAGTGACATCATGAACTTGGTGAAAGATTCACTTTTTGAATCTGAAAAGCATTCACTTAATCCTGAAATATCAATTTTTTGGAGATATCATTGCAGAAAAGGTCGGAAAGAACTCTGGAGTAGCTTGAAATGCCTATCTCATCTAGCTGTGGAACTTGGCGGAAGATCAGACTTTTGGCAAAAGAGACTGATAGTCATTCAGCAACTCTTTGGAAATCTCTGTTGATCTTACCAGAATTCATCGCGCATTCAGATACTGACTGCAATGTCAGGTTTTCAGAAGGAACACCTCAAAGGCATTGAGGAAATTATTGGAATCAAATGTGGGTTGACTAAAATGCTTATCTCACCGAGATATGCACTTTGCAGCAATATCATTGTTTTGGCAGTAAAGTGTCAATGGCATTGAGAGAATCTTTGGAAACAAAGGTGGAGGAGTCAAATGATTCACTCTGGGAAATATTCACTTTTGCAAAATGAACACCATTCCCTGTATACTGGAATTCCAGATTTTTGTTGGTATCGTTGAGGAAATCGTCAGAAAGACTTCTGGATAAGCTCAAAATGACTATCTGATCTTCTTTTGGAACTTGTCGAAAAATCAGACATTTTGCCGAAGAGACTCTTTGGCATTCAGCAACTCTATGGAATTCTATGTTGATCTACCCACAATGCTTCGCGCAGTTAGACCGTGAGGGCAATATCAGATCATCAGCAGGAAAACATCATTGGCTTTGAGGGAATTATTGGAATCAATTGTGCGTTCACTAAAATGTTTATATCCCCAAGATATACACTTTGCCGCAATGTTAGAATTGTGGAGTTTAAGGTGACAATGGTATTGAGGAAAACATTGGAATCAACTCTGGTGGGACTCAACATGCTTACCTCATCCAGATATGCACTTTGCTGCAGTCTCCGCTTTTCAGCCAACATGAGTCACTGGGTTTGATCATATATTTACCTCCAAATCTGGATTTACTCAAAATGCTGATCTTGTCGAGATATGAACTTTGCCTCAATATGACAGTTTAGAATACAAGTCTCAATGGCATTGAGACAATCTCTGGAAACAAAGCGGGAGGGAGTGACATCATGAACTTGGTGAAAGATTCACTTTTAGAAACTGAAGGGCATTCACAATCCTGAAACGTCAAATTTTTGGGGATATCATTGCAGAAAAGGTCGGAAAGAACGCTGGAGTAGCTTGAAATGCCTATCTCATCTTGCTGTGGAACTTGGCGGAAGATCAGACTTTTGGCAAAAGAGACTTATAGTCATTCAGCAACTCTTTCGAAATCTCTGTTGATCTAACCAGAATTCATCGCGCATTCAGATACTGACTGCAATGTCAGGTTTTCAGAAGGAACACCTCAAAGGCATTGAGGAAATTATTGGAATCAAATGTGGGTTGACTAAAATGCTAATCTCACCGAGATATGCACTTTTCAGCAATATCATTGTTTTGGCAGTAAAGTGTCAATGGCATTGAGAGAATCTTTGGAAACAAAGGTGGGGGAGTCAAATGATTCACTCTGGGAAATATTCACTTTTGCAAAATGAACACCATTCCCTATACACTGGAATTCCAGATTTTTGTTGGTATCGTTGAGGAAATCGTCAGAAAGACTTCTGGATAAGCTCAAAATGATTATCTGATCTACTTTTGGAACTTGACGAAAAATCAGACTTTTTGCCGTAGAGACTCATTGGCATTTGGCAACTCTATGGAAATCTATGTTGATCTACCCACAATGCTTCTCGCAGTTAGACCATGAGTGCAATATCAGATCTTCAGCAGGAATACATCATTGGCTTTGAGGGAACTATTGGAATCAATTGTTCGTTTACTAAAATGTTTATCTCCCCAAGATATACACTTTGCCGCAATGTTAGAATTGTGGAGTTTAAGGTGACAATGGTATTGAGGAAAACATTGGAATCAACTCTGGTGGGACTCAACATGCTTACCTCATCCAGATATGCACTTTGCTGCAGTCTCCTCTTTTCAGCCATCATGAGTCACTGGGTTTGATCATATATTTACCTCCAAATCTGGATTTACTCAAAATGCTGATCTCGTCGAGATATGAACTTTGCCTCAATATGACAGTTTGGAATAGAAGTCTCAATGGCATTGAGACAATCTCTGGAAACAAAGCGGGATGGAGTGACATCATGAACTTGGTGAAAGATTCACTTTTTGAAACTGAAAAGCTTTCACTTAATCCTGAAATGTCAAATTTTTGGAGATATCATTGCAGAAAAGGTCGGAAAGAACTCTGGAGTAGCTTGAAATGCCTATCTCATCTAGCTGTGGAACTTGGCGGAAGATCAGACTTTTGGCAAAAGAGACTGATAGTCATTCAGCAACTCTTTGGAAATCTCTGTTGATCTTACCAGAATTCATCGCGCATTCAGATACTGACTGCAATGTCAGGTTTTCAGAAGGAACACCTCAAAGGCATTGAGGAAATTATTGGAATCAAATGTGGGTTGACTAAAATGCTTATCTCACCGAGATATGCACTTTGCAGCAATATCATTGTTTTGGCAGTAAAGTGTCAATGGCATTGAGAGAATCTTTGGAAACAAAGGTGGAGGAGTCAAATGATTCACTCTGGGAAATATTCACTTTTGCAAAATGAACACCATTCCCTGTATACTGGAATTCCAGATTTTTGTTGGCATCGTTGAGGAAATCGTCAGAAAGACTTCTGGATAAGCTGAAAATGACTATCTGATCTTCTTTTGGAACTTGTCGAAAAATCAGACATTTTGCCGAAGAGACTCTTTGGCATTCAGCAACTCTATGGAATTCTATGTTGATCTACCCACAATGCTTCGCGCATTTAGACCGTGAGGGCAATATCAGATCATCAGCAGGAAAACATCATTGGCTTTGAGGGAATTATTGGAATCAATTGTGCGTTCACTAAAATGTTTATATCCCCAAGATATACACTTTGCCGCAATGTTAGAATTGTGGAGTTTAAGGTGACAATGGTATTGAGGAAAACATTGGAATCAACTCTGGTGGGACTCAACATGCTTACCTCATCCAGATATGCACTTTGCTGCAGTCTCCGCTTTTCAGCCAACATGAGTCACTGGGTTTGATCATATATTTACCTCCAAATCTGGATTTACTAAAAATGCTGATCTCGTCGAGATATGAACTTTGCCTCAATATGACAGTTTAGAATACAAGTCTCAATGGCATTGAGACAATCTCTGGAAACAAAGCGGGAGGGAGTGACATCATGAACTTGGTGAAAGATTCACTTTTAGAAACTGAACGGCATTCACTTAATCCTGAAATGTCAAATTTTTGGGGATATCATTGCAGAAAAGGTCGGAAAGAACTCTGGAGTAGCTTGAAATGCCTATCTCATCTTGCTGTGGAACTTGGCGGAAGATCAGACTTTTGGCAAAAGTGACTGATAGTCATTCAGCAACTCTTTGGAAATCTCTGTTGATCTTACCAGAATTCATCGCGCATTCAGATACTGACTGCAATGTCAGGTTTTCAGAAGGAACACCTCAAAGGCATTGAGGAAATTATTGGACTCAAATGTGTGTTGACTAAAATGCTTATCTCACCGAGATATGCACTTTGCAGCAATATCATTGTTTTGGCAGTAAAGTGTCAATGGCATTGAGAGAATCTTTGGAAACAAAGGTGGGGGAGTCAAATGATTCACTCTGGGCAATATTCACTTTTGCAAAATGAACACCATTCCCTATACACTGGAATTCCAGATTTTTGTTGGTATCGTTGAGGAAATCGTCAGAAAGACTTCTGGATAAGCTCAAAATGATTATCTGATCTACTTTTGGAACTTGACGAAAAATCAGACTTTTTGCCGTAGAGACTCATTGGCATTTGGCAACTCTATGGAAATCTATGTTGATCTACCCACAATGCTTCTCGCAGTTAGACCATGAGTGCAATATCAGATCTTCAGCAGGAATACATCATTGGCTTTGAGGGAATTATTGGAATCAATTGTTCGTTTACTAAAATGTTCATCTCCCCAAGATATAAACTTTGCCGCAATGTTAGAATTGTGGAGTTTAAGGTGACAATGGTATTGAGGAAAACATTGGAATCAACTCTGGTGGGACTCAACATGCTTACCTCATCCAGATATGCACTTTGCTGCAGTCTCCTCTTTTCTGCCATCATGAGTCACTGGGTTTGATCATATATTTACCTCCAAATCTGGATTTACTCAAAATGCTGATCTCGTCGAGATATGAACTTTGCCTCAATATGACAGTTTGGAATAGAAGTCTCAATGGCATTGAGACAATCTCTGGAAACAAAGCGGGATGGAGTGACATCATGAACTTGGTGAAAGATTCACTTTTTGAAACTGAAAAGCTTTCACTTAATCCTGAAATGTCAAATTTTTGGAGATATCATTGCAGAAAGGTCGGAAAGAACTCTGGAGTAGCTTGAAATGCCTATCTCATCTAGCTGTGGAACTTGGCGGAAGATCAGACTTTTGGCAAAAGAGACTGATAGTCATTCAACAACTCTTTGGAAATCTCTGTTGACCTTACCAGAATTCATCGCGCATTCAGATACTGACTGCAATGTCAGGTTTTCAGAAGGAACACCTCAAAGGCATTGAGGAAATTATTGGAATCAAATGTGGGTTGTCTAAAATGCTTATCTCACCGAGATATGCACTTTGCAGCAATATCATTGTTTTGGCAGTAAAGTGTCAATGGCATTGAGAGAATCTTTGGAAACAATGGTGGAGGAGTCAAATGATTCACTCTGGGAAATATTCACTTTTGCAAAGTGAACACCATTCCCTATATACTGGAATTCCAGATTTTTGTTGGTATCGTTGAGGAAATCGTCAGAAAGACTTCTGGATAAGCTCAAAATGATTATCTGATCTACTTTTGGAACTTGACGAAAAATCAGACTTTTTGCCGTAGAGACTCATTGGCATTTGGCAACTCTATGGAAATCTATGTTGATCTACCCACAATGCTTCGCGCAGTTAGACCATGAGGGCAATATCAGATCTTCAGCAGGAATACATCATTGGCTTTGAGGGAATTATTGGAATCAATTGTTCGTTTACTAAAATGTTCATCTCCCCAAGATATACACTTTGCCGCAATGTTAGAATTGTGGAGTTTAAGGTGACAATGGTATTGAGGAAAACATTGGAATCAACTCTGGTGGGACTCAACATGCTTACCTCATCCAGATATGCACTTTGCTGCAGTCTCCGCTTTTCAGCCAACATGAGTTACTGGGTTTGATCATATATTTACCTCCAAATCTGGATTTACTCAAAATGCTGATCTCGTCGAGATATGAACTTTGCCTCAATATGACAGTTTGGAATAGAAGTCTCAATGGCATTGAGACAATCTCTGGAAACAAAGCGGGAGGGAGTGACATCATGAACTTGGTGAAAGATTCACTTTTTGAAACTGAAAAGCATTCACTTAATCCTGAAATGTCAAATTTTTGGAGATATCATTGCAGAAAAGGTCGGAAAGAACTCTGGAGTAGCTTGAAATGCCTATCTCATCTAGCTGTGGAATTGGCGGAAGATCAGACTTTTGGCAAAAGAGACTGATAGTCATTCAGCAACTCTTTGGAAATCTCTGTTGATCTAACCAGAATTCATCGCGCATTCAGATACTGACTGCAATGTCAGGTTTTCAGAAGGAACACCTCAAAGGCATTGAGGAAATTATTGGAATGAAATGTGGGTTGACTAAAATGCTTATCTCACCGAGATATGCACTTTGCAGCAATATCATTGTTTTGGCAGTAAAGTGTCAATGGCATTGAGAGAATCTTTGGAAACAAAGGTGGGGGAGTCAAATGATTCACTCTGGGAAATATTCACTTTTGCAAAATTAACACCATTCCCTATACACTGGAATTCCAGATTTTTGTTGGTATCGTTGAGGAAATCGTCAGAAAGACTTCTGGATAAGCTGAAAATGACTATCTGATCTTCTTTTGGAACTTGTCGAAAAATCAGACATTTTGCCGAAGAGACTCTTTGGCATTTGGCAACTCTATGGAAATCTATGTTGATCTACCAACAATGCTTCTCGCAGTTAGACCATGAGTGCAATATCAGATCTTCAGCAGGAATACATCATTGGCTTTGAGGGAATTATTGGAATCAATTGTTCGTTTACTAAAATGTTTATCTCCCCAAGATATACACTTTGCCGCAATGTTAGAATTGTGGAGTTTAAGGTGACAATGGTATTGAGGATAACATTGGAATCAGCTCTGGTGGGACTCAACATGCTTACCTCATCCAGATATGCACTTTGCTGCAGTCTCCTCTTTTCAGCCAACATGAGTCACTGGGTTTGATCATATATTTACCTCCAAATCTGGATTTACTCAAAATGCTGATCTCGTCGAGATATGAACTTTGCCTCAATATGACAGTTTGGAATAGAAGTCTCAATGGCATTGAGACAATCTCTGGAAACAAAGCGGGATGGAGTGACATCATGAACTTGGTGAAAGATTCACTTTTTGAAACTGAAAAGCATTCACTTAATCCTGAAATATCAATTTTTTGGAGATATCATTGCAGAAAAGGTCGGAAAGAACTCTGGAGTAGCTTGAAATGCCTATCTCATCTAGCTGTGGAACTTGGCGGAAGATCAGACTTTTGGCAAAAGAGACTTATAGTCATTCAGCAACTCTTTGGAAATCTCTGTTGATCTTACCAGAATTCATCGCGCATTCAGATACTGACTGCAATGTCAGGTTTTCAGAAGGAACACCTCAAAGGCATTGAGGAAATTATTGGAATCAAATGTGGGTTGACTAAAATGCTTATCTCACCGAGATATGCACTTTGCAGCAATATCATTGTTTTGGCAGTAAAGTGTCAATGGCATTGAGAGAATCTTTGGAAACAAAGGTGGGGGAGTCAAATGATTCACTCTGGGAAATATTCACTTTTGCAAAATTAACACCATTCCCTATACACTGGAATTCCAGATTTTTGTTGGTATCGTTGAGGAAATCGTCAGAAAGACTTCTGGATAAGCTCAAAATGATTATCTGATCTACTTTTGGAACTTGACGAAAAATCAGACTTTTTGCCGTAGAGACTCTTTGGCATTTGGCAACTCTATGGAAATCTATGTTGATCTACCAACAATGCTTCTCGCAGTTTGACCATGAGTGCAATATCAGATCTTCAGCAGGAATACATCATTGGCTTTGAGGGAATTATTGGAATCAATTGTTCGTTTACTAAAATGTTTATCTCCCCAAGATATACACTTTGCCGCAATGTTAGAATTGTGGAGTTTAAGGTGACAATGGTATCGAGGAAAGCATTGGAATCAACTCTGGTGGGACTCAACATGCTTACCTCATCCAGATATGCACTTTGCTGCAGTCTCCGCTTTTCAGCCAACATGAGTCACTGGGTTTGATCATATATTTACCTCCAAATCTGGATTTACTCAAAATGCTGATCTCGTCGAGATATGAACTTTGCCTCAATATGACAGTTTAGAATACAAGTCTCAATGGCATTGAGACAATCTCTGGAAACAAAGCGGGAGGGAGTGACATCATGAACTTGGTGAAAGATTCACTTTTAGAAACTGAACGGCATTCACTTAATCCTGAAATGTCAAATTTTTGGGGATATCATTGCAGAAAAGGTCGGAAAGAACGCTGGAGTAGCTTGAAATGCCTATCTCATCTTGCTGTGGAACTTCGCGGAAGATCAGACTTTTGGCAAAAGTGACTGATAGTCATTCAGCAACTCTTTGGAAATCTCTGTTGATCTAACCAGAATTCATCGCGCATTCAGATACTGACTGCAATGTCAGGTTTTCAGAAGGAACACCTCAAAGGCATTGAGGAAATTATTGGAATCAAATGTGGGTTGACTAAAATGCTTATCTCACCGAGATATGCACTTTTCAGCAATATCATTGTTTTGGCAGTAAAGTGTCAATGGCATTGAGAGAATCTTTGGAAACAAAGGTGGGGGAGTCAAATGATTCACTCTGGGAAATATTCACTTTTGCAAAATGAACACCATTCCCTATACACTGGAATTCCAGATTTTTGTTGGTATCGTTGAGGAAATCGTCAGAAAGACTTCTGGATAAGCTCAAAATGATTATCTGATCTACTTTTGGAACTTGACGAAAAATCAGACTTTTTGCCGTAGAGACTCATTGGCATTTGGCAACTCTATGGAAATCTATGTTGATCTACCCACAATGCTTCTCGCAGTTAGACCATGAGTGCAATATCAGATCTTCAGCAGGAATACATCATTGGCTTTGAGGGAATTATTGGAATCAATTGTTCGTTTACTAAAATGTTTATCTCCCCAAGATATACACTTTGCCGCAATGTTAGAATTGTGGAGTTTAAGGTGACAATGGTATTGAGGAAAACATTGGAATCAACTCTGGTGGGACTCAACATGCTTACCTCATCCAGATATGCACTTTGCTGCAGTCTCCGCTTTTCAGCCAACATGAGTTACTGGGTTTGATCATATATTTACCTCCAAATCTGGATTTACTCAAAATGCTGATCTCGTCGAGATATGAACTTTGCCTCAATATGACAGTTTGGAATAGAAGTCTCAATGGCATTGAGACAATCTCTGGAAACAAAGCGGGATGGAGTGACATCATGAACTTGGTGAAAGATTCACTTTTTGAAACTGAAAAGCATTCACTTAATCCTGAAATGTCAAATTTTTGGAGATATCATTGCAGAAAAGGTCGGAAAGAACTCTGGAGTAGCTTGAAATGCCTATCTCATCTAGCTGTGGAACTTCGCGGAAGATCAGACTTTTGGCAAAAGTGACTGATAGTCATTCAGCAACTCTTTGGAAATCTCTGTTGATCTAACCAGAATTCATCGCGCATTCAGATACTGACTGCAATGTCAGGTTTTCAGAAGGAACACCTCAAAGGCATTGAGGAAATTATTGGAATCAAATGTGGGTTGACTAAAATGCTTATCTCACCGAGATATGCACTTTTCAGCAATATCATTGTTTTGGCAGTAAAGTGTCAATGGCATTGAGAGAATCTTTGGAAACAAAGGTGGGGGAGTCAAATGATTCACTCTGGGAAATATTCACTTTTGCAAAATGAACACCATTCCCTATACACTGGAATTCCAGATTTTTGTTAGTATCGTTGAGGAAATCGTCAGAAAGACTTCTGGATAAGCTCAAAATGATTATCTGATCTACTTTTGGAACTTGACGAAAAATCAGACTTTTTGCCGTAGAGACTCATTGGCATTTGGCAACTCTATGGAAATCTATGTTGATCTACCCACAATGCTTCTCGCAGTTAGACCATGAGTGCAATATCAGATCTTCAGCAGGAATACATCATTGGCTTTGAGGGAATTATTGGAATCAATTGTTCGTTTACTAAAATGTTTATCTCCCCAAGATATACACTTTGCCGCAATGTTAGAATTGTGGAGTTTAAGGTGACAATGGTATTGAGGAAAACATTGGAATCAACTCTGGTGGGACTCAACATGCTTACCTCATCCAGATATGCACTTTGCTGCAGTCTCCGCTTTTCAGCCAACATGAGTTACTGGGATTGATCATATATTTACCTCCAAATCTGGATTTACTCAAAATGCTGATCTCGTCGAGATATGAACTTTGCCTCAATATGACAGTTTGGAATAGAAGTCTCAATGGCATTGAGACAATCTCTGGAAACAAAGCCGGATGGAGTGACATCATGAACTTGGTGAAAGATTCACTTTTTGAAACTGAAAAGCATTCACTTAATCCTGAAATGTCAAATTTTTGGAGATATCATTGCAGAAAAGGTCGGAAAGAACTCTGGAGTAGCTTGAAATGCCTATCTCATCTAGCTGTGGAACTTGGCGGAAGATCAGACTTTTGGCAAAAGAGACTGATAGTCATTCAGCAACTCTTTGGAAATCTCTGTTGATCTAACCAGAATTCATCGCGCATTCAGATACTGACTGCATTGTCAGGTTTTCAGAAGGAACACCTCAAAGGCATTGAGGAAATTATTGGAATCAAATGTGGGTTGACTAAAATGCTTATCTCACCGAGATATGCACTTTGCAGCAATATCATTGTTTTGGCAGTAAAGTGTCAATGGCATTGAGAGAATCTTTGGAAACAATGGTGGAGGAGTCAAATGATTCACTCTGGGAAATATTCACTTTTGCAAAGTGAACACCATTCCCTATATACAGGAATTCCAGATTTTTGTTGGTATCGTTGAGGAAATCTTCAGAAAGACTTCTGGATAAGCTCAAAATGACAATCTGATCTTCGTTTGGAACTTGACGAAAAATCAGACGTTTTGCCGAAGAGACTCATTGGCATTCAGCAACTCTATGGAATTCTATGTTGATCTACCCACAATGCTTCGCGCAGTTAGACCATGAGTGCAATATCAGATCTTCAGCAGGAATACATCATTGGCTTTGAGGGAATTATTGGAATCAATTGTGCGTTTACTAAAATGTTCATCTCCCCAAGATATACAATTTGCCGCAATGTTAGAATTGTGGAGTTTAAGGTGACAATGGTATTGAGGAAAACATTGGAATCAACTCTGGTGGGACTCAACATGCTTACCTGATCCAGATATGCACTTTGCTGCAGTCTCCGCTTTTCAGCCAACATGAGTTACAGGGTTTGATCATATATTTACCTCCAAATCTGGATTTACTCAAAATGCTGATCTCGTCGAGATATGAACTTTGCCTCAATATGACAGTTTGGAATAGAAGTCTCAATGGCATTGAGACAATCTCTGGAAACAAAGCGGGATGGAGTGACATCATGAACTTGGTGAAAGATTCACTTTTTGAAACTGAAAAGCATTCACTTAATCCTGAAATGTCAAATTTTTGGAGATATCATTGCAGAAAAGGTCGGAAAGAACTCTGGAGTAGCTTGAAATGCCTATCTCATCTAGCTGTGGAACTTGGCGGAAGATCAGACTTTTGGCAAAAGAGACTGATAGTCATTCAGCAACTCTTTGGAAATCTCTGTTGATCTAACCAGAATTCATCGCGCATTCAGATACTGACTGCATTGTCAGGTTTTCAGAAGGAACACCTCAAAGGCATTGAGGAAATTATTGGAATCAAATGTGGGTTGACTAAAATGCTTATCTCACCGAGATATGCCCTTTGCAGCAATATCATTGTTTTGGCAGTAAAGTGTCAATGGCATTGAGAGAATCTTTGGAAACAAAGGTGGAGGAGTCAAATGATTCACTCTGGGAAATATTCACTTTTGCAAAATGAACACCATTCCCTGTATACTGGAATTCCAGATTTTTGTTGGTATCGTTGAGGAAATCGTCAGAAAGACTTCTGGATAAGCTCAAAATGATTATCTGATCTACTTTTGGAACTTGACGAAAAATCAGACTTTTTGCCGTAGAGACTCATTGGCATTTGGCAACTCTATGGAAATCTATGTTGATCTACCCACAATGCTTCTCGCAGTTAGACCATGAGTGCAATATCAGATCTTCAGCAGGAATACATCATTGGCTTTGAGGGAATTATTGGAATCAATTGTGCGTTCACTAAAATGTTTATCTCCCCAAGATATACACTTTGCCGCAATGTTAGAATTGTGGAGTTTAAGGTGACAATGGTATTGAGGAAAACATTGGAATCAACTCTGGTGGGACTCAACATGCTTACCTCATCCAGATATGCACTTTGCTGCAGTCTCCGCTTTTCAGCCAACATGAGTTACTGGGTTTGATCATATATTTACCTCCAAATCTGGATTTACTGAAAATGCTGATCTCGTCGAGATATGAACTTTGCCTCAATATGACAGTTTGGAATAGAAGTCTCAATGGCATTGAGACAATCTCTGGAAACAAAGCGGGATGGAGTGACATCATGAACTTGGTGAAAGATTCACTTTTTGAATCTGAAAAGCATTCACTTAATCCTGAAATATCAATTTTTTGGAGATATCATTGCAGAAAAGGTCGGAAAGAACTCTGGAGTAGCTTGAAATGCCTATCTCATCTAGCTGTGGAACTTGGCGGAAGATCAGACTTTTGGCAAAAGAGACTGATAGTCATTCAGCAACTCTTTGGAAATCTCTGTTGATCTTACCAGAATTCATCGCGCATTCAGATACTGACTGCAATGTCAGGTTTTCAGAAGGAACACCTCAAAGGCATTGAGGAAATTATTGGAATCAAATGTGGGTTGACTAAAATGCTTATCTCACCGAGATATGCACTTTGCAGCAATATCATTGTTTTGGCAGTAAAGTGTCAATGGCATTGAGAGAATCTTTGGAAACAAAGGTGGAGGAGTCAAATGATTCACTCTGGGAAATATTCACTTTTGCAAAATGAACACCATTCCCTGTATACTGGAATTCCAGATTTTTGTTGGTATCGTTGAGGAAATCGTCAGAAAGACTTCTGGATAAGCTCAAAATGACTATCTGATCTTCTTTTGGAACTTGTCGAAAAATCAGACATTTTGCCGAAGAGACTCTTTGGCATTCAGCAACTCTATGGAATTCTATGTTGATCTACCCACAATGCTTCGCGCAGTTAGACCGTGAGGGCAATATCAGATCATCAGCAGGAAAACATCATTGGCTTTGAGGGAATTATTGGAATCAATTGTGCGTTCACTAAAATGTTTATATCCCCAAGATATACACTTTGCCGCAATGTTAGAATTGTGGAGTTTAAGGTGACAATGGTATTGAGGAAAACATTGGAATCAACTCTGGTGGGACTCAACATGCTTACCTCATCCAGATATGCACTTTGCTGCAGTCTCCGCTTTTCAGCCAACATGAGTCACTGGGTTTGATCATATATTTACCTCCAAATCTGGATTTACTCAAAATGCTGATCTTGTCGAGATATGAACTTTGCCTCAATATGACAGTTTAGAATACAAGTCTCAATGGCATTGAGACAATCTCTGGAAACAAAGCGGGAGGGAGTGACATCATGAACTTGGTGAAAGATTCACTTTTAGAAACTGAAGGGCATTCACAATCCTGAAACGTCAAATTTTTGGGGATATCATTGCAGAAAAGGTCGGAAAGAACGCTGGAGTAGCTTGAAATGCCTATCTCATCTTGCTGTGGAACTTGGCGGAAGATCAGACTTTTGGCAAAAGAGACTTATAGTCATTCAGCAACTCTTTCGAAATCTCTGTTGATCTAACCAGAATTCATCGCGCATTCAGATACTGACTGCAATGTCAGGTTTTCAGAAGGAACACCTCAAAGGCATTGAGGAAATTATTGGAATCAAATGTGGGTTGACTAAAATGCTAATCTCACCGAGATATGCACTTTTCAGCAATATCATTGTTTTGGCAGTAAAGTGTCAATGGCATTGAGAGAATCTTTGGAAACAAAGGTGGGGGAGTCAAATGATTCACTCTGGGAAATATTCACTTTTGCAAAATGAACACCATTCCCTATACACTGGAATTCCAGATTTTTGTTGGTATCGTTGAGGAAATCGTCAGAAAGACTTCTGGATAAGCTCAAAATGATTATCTGATCTACTTTTGGAACTTGACGAAAAATCAGACTTTTTGCCGTAGAGACTCATTGGCATTTGGCAACTCTATGGAAATCTATGTTGATCTACCCACAATGCTTCTCGCAGTTAGACCATGAGTGCAATATCAGATCTTCAGCAGGAATACATCATTGGCTTTGAGGGAATTATTGGAATCAATTGTTCGTTTACTAAAATGTTTATCTCCCCAAGATATACACTTTGCCGCAATGTTAGAATTGTGGAGTTTAAGGTGACAATGGTATTGAGGAAAACATTGGAATCAACTCTGGTGGGACTCAACATGCTTACCTCATCCAGATATGCACTTTGCTGCAGTCTCCTCTTTTCAGCCATCATGAGTCACTGGGTTTGATCATATATTTACCTCCAAATCTGGATTTACTCAAAATGCTGATCTCGTCGAGATATGAACTTTGCCTCAATATGACAGTTTGGAATAGAAGTCTCAATGGCATTGAGACAATCTCTGGAAACAAAGCGGGATGGAGTGACATCATGAACTTGGTGAAAGATTCACTTTTTGAAACTGAAAAGCTTTCACTTAATCCTGAAATGTCAAATTTTTGGAGATATCATTGCAGAAAAGGTCGGAAAGAACTCTGGAGTAGCTTGAAATGCCTATCTCATCTAGCTGTGGAACTTGGCGGAAGATCAGACTTTTGGCAAAAGAGACTGATAGTCATTCAGCAACTCTTTGGAAATCTCTGTTGATCTTACCAGAATTCATCGCGCATTCAGATACTGACTGCAATGTCAGGTTTTCAGAAGGAACACCTCAAAGGCATTGAGGAAATTATTGGAATCAAATGTGGGTTGACTAAAATGCTTATCTCACCGAGATATGCACTTTGCAGCAATATCATTGTTTTGGCAGTAAAGTGTCAATGGCATTGAGAGAATCTTTGGAAACAAAGGTGGAGGAGTCAAATGATTCACTCTGGGAAATATTCACTTTTGCAAAATGAACACCATTCCCTGTATACTGGAATTCCAGATTTTTGTTGGCATCGTTGAGGAAATCGTCAGAAAGACTTCTGGATAAGCTGAAAATGACTATCTGATCTTCTTTTGGAACTTGTCGAAAAATCAGACATTTTGCCGAAGAGACTCTTTGGCATTCAGCAACTCTATGGAATTCTATGTTGATCTACCCACAATGCTTCGCGCATTTAGACCGTGAGGGCAATATCAGATCATCAGCAGGAAAACATCATTGGCTTTGAGGGAATTATTGGAATCAATTGTGCGTTCACTAAAATGTTTATATCCCCAAGATATACACTTTGCCGCAATGTTAGAATTGTGGAGTTTAAGGTGACAATGGTATTGAGGAAAACATTGGAATCAACTCTGGTGGGACTCAACATGCTTACCTCATCCAGATATGCACTTTGCTGCAGTCTCCGCTTTTCAGCCAACATGAGTCACTGGGTTTGATCATATATTTACCTCCAAATCTGGATTTACTAAAAATGCTGATCTCGTCGAGATATGAACTTTGCCTCAATATGACAGTTTAGAATACAAGTCTCAATGGCATTGAGACAATCTCTGGAAACAAAGCGGGAGGGAGTGACATCATGAACTTGGTGAAAGATTCACTTTTAGAAACTGAACGGCATTCACTTAATCCTGAAATGTCAAATTTTTGGGGATATCATTGCAGAAAAGGTCGGAAAGAACTCTGGAGTAGCTTGAAATGCCTATCTCATCTTGCTGTGGAACTTGGCGGAAGATCAGACTTTTGGCAAAAGTGACTGATAGTCATTCAGCAACTCTTTGGAAATCTCTGTTGATCTTACCAGAATTCATCGCGCATTCAGATACTGACTGCAATGTCAGGTTTTCAGAAGGAACACCTCAAAGGCATTGAGGAAATTATTGGACTCAAATGTGTGTTGACTAAAATGCTTATCTCACCGAGATATGCACTTTGCAGCAATATCATTGTTTTGGCAGTAAAGTGTCAATGGCATTGAGAGAATCTTTGGAAACAAAGGTGGGGGAGTCAAATGATTCACTCTGGGCAATATTCACTTTTGCAAAATGAACACCATTCCCTATACACTGGAATTCCAGATTTTTGTTGGTATCGTTGAGGAAATCGTCAGAAAGACTTCTGGATAAGCTCAAAATGATTATCTGATCTACTTTTGGAACTTGACGAAAAATCAGACTTTTTGCCGTAGAGACTCATTGGCATTTGGCAACTCTATGGAAATCTATGTTGATCTACCCACAATGCTTCTCGCAGTTAGACCATGAGTGCAATATCAGATCTTCAGCAGGAATACATCATTGGCTTTGAGGGAATTATTGGAATCAATTGTTCGTTTACTAAAATGTTCATCTCCCCAAGATATAAACTTTGCCGCAATGTTAGAATTGTGGAGTTTAAGGTGACAATGGTATTGAGGAAAACATTGGAATCAACTCTGGTGGGACTCAACATGCTTACCTCATCCAGATATGCACTTTGCTGCAGTCTCCGCTTTTCAGCCAACATGAGTCACTGGGTTTGATCATATATTTACCTCCAAATCTGGATTTACTCAAAATGCTGATCTCGTCGAGATATGAACTTTGCCTCAATATGACAGTTTAGAATACAAGTCTCAATGGCATTGAGACAATCTCTGGAAACAAAGCGGGAGGGAGTGACATCATGAACTTGGTGAAAGATTCACTTTTTGAAACTGAAAAGCATTCACTTAATCCTGAAATGTCAAATTTTTGGGGATATCATTGCAGAAAAGGTCGGAAAGAACGCTGGAGTAGCTTGAAATGCCTATCTCATCTAGCTGTGGAACTTGGCGGAAGATCAGACTTTTGGCAAAAGAGACTTATAGTCATTCAGCAACTCTTTCGAAATCTCTGTTGATCTAACCAGAATTCATCGCGCATTCAGATACTGACTGCAATGTCAGGTTTTCAGAAGGAACACCTCAAAGGCATTGAGGAAATTATTGGAATCAAATGTGGGTTGACTAAAATGCTAATCTCACCGAGATATGCACTTTGCAGCAATATCATTGTTTTGGCAGTAAAGTGTCAATGGCATTGAGAGAATCTTTGGAAACAAAGGTCGGGGAGTCAAATGATTCACTCTGGGAAATATTCACTTTTGCAAAATGAACACCATTCCCTATACACTGGAATTCCAGATTTTTGTTGGTATCGTTGAGGAAATCGTCAGAAAGACTTCTGGATAAGCTCAAAATGATTATCTGATCTACTTTTGGAACTTGACGAAAAATCAGACTTTTTGCCGTAGAGACTCATTGGCATTTGGCAACTCTATGGAAATCTATGTTGATCTACCCACAATGCTTCTCGCAGTTAGACCATGAGTGCAATATCAGATCTTCAGCAGGAATACATCATTGGCTTTGAGGGAATTATTGGAATCAATTGTTCGTTTACTAAAATGTTTATCTCCCCAAGATATACACTTTGCCGCAATGTTAGAATTGTGGAGTTTAAGGTGACAATGGTATTGAGGAAAACATTGGAATCAACTCTGGTGGGACTCAACATGCTTACCTCATCCAGATATGCACTTTGCTGCAGTCTCCTCTTTTCAGCCATCATGAGTCACTGGGTTTGATCATATATTTACCTCCAAATCTGGATTTACTCAAAATGCTGATCTCGTCGAGATATGAACTTTGCCTCAATATGACAGTTTGGAATAGAAGTCTCAATGGCATTGAGACAATCTCTGGAAACAAAGCGGGATGGAGTGACATCATGAACTTGGTGAAAGATTCACTTTTTGAAACTGAAAAGCTTTCACTTAATCCTGAAATGTCAAATTTTTGGAGATATCATTGCAGAAAAGGTCGGAAAGAACTCTGGAGTAGCTTGAAATGCCTATCTCATCTAGCTGTGGAACTTGGCGGAAGTTCAGACTTTTGGCAAAAGAGACTGATAGTCATTCAGCAACTCTTTGGAAATCTCTGTTGATCTTACCAGAATTCATCGCGCATTCAGATACTGACTGCAATGTCAGGTTTTCAGAAGGAACACCTCAAAGGCATTGAGGAAATTATTGGAATCAAATGTGGGTTGACTAAAATGCTTATCTCACCGAGATATGCACTTTGCAGCAATATCATTGTTTTGGCAGTAAAGTGTCAATGGCATTGAGAGAATCTTTGGAAACAAAGGTGGAGGAGTCAAATGATTCACTCTGGGAAATATTCACTTTTGCAAAATGAACACCATTCCCTGTATACTGGAATTCCAGATTTTTGTTGGCATCGTTGAGGAAATCGTCAGAAAGACTTCTGGATACGCTGAAAATGACTATCTGATCTTCTTTTGGAACTTGTCGAAAAATCAGACATTTTGCCGAAGAGACTCTTTGGCATTCAGCAACTCTATGGAATTCTATGTTGATCTACCCACAATGCTTCGCGCATTTAGACCGTGAGGGCAATATCAGATCATCAGCAGGAAAACATCATTGGCTTTGAGGGAATTATTGGAATCAATTGTGCGTTCACTAAAATGTTTATATCCCCAAGATATACACTTTGCCGCAATGTTAGAATTGTGGAGTTTAAGGTGACAATGGTATTGAGGAAAACATTGGAATCAACTCTGGTGGGACTCAACATGCTTACCTCATCCAGATATGCACTTTGCTGCAGTCTCCGCTTTTCAGCCAACATGAGTCACTGGGTTTGATCATATATTTACCTCCAAATCTGGATTTACTAAAAATGCTGATCTCGTCGAGATATGAACTTTGCCTCAATATGACAGTTTAGAATACAAGTCTCAATGGCATTGAGACAATCTCTGGAAACAAAGCGGGAGGGAGTGACATCATGAACTTGGTGAAAGATTCACTTTTAGAAACTGAACGGCATTCACTTAATCCTGAAATGTCAAATTTTTGGGGATATCATTGCAGAAAAGGTCGGAAAGAACTCTGGAGTAGCTTGAAATGCCTATCTCATCTTGCTGTGGAACTTGGCGGAAGATCAGACTTTTGGCAAAAGTGACTGATAGTCATTCAGCAACTCTTTGGAAATCTCTGTTGATCTTACCAGAATTCATCGCGCATTCAGATACTGACTGCAATGTCAGCTTTTCAGAAGGAACACCTCAAAGGCATTGAGGAAATTATTGGAATCAAATGTGGGTTGACTAAAATGCTAATCTCACCGAGATATGCACTTTGCAGCAATATCATTGTTTTGGCAGTAAAGTGTCAATGGCATTGAGAGAATCTTTGGAAACAAAGGTGGGGGAGTCAAATGATTCACTCTGGGAAATATTCACTTTTGCAAAATGAACACCATTCCCTATACACTGGAATTCCAGATTTTTGTTGGTATCGTTGAGGAAATCGTCAGAAAGACTTCTGGATAAGCTCAAAATGATTATCTGATCTACTTTTGGAACTTGACGAAAAATCAGACTTTTTGCCGTAGAGACTCATTGGCATTTGGCAACTCTATGGAAATCTATGTTGATCTACCCACAATGCTTCTCGCAGTTAGACCATGAGTGCAATATCAGATCTTCAGCAGGAATACATCATTGGCTTTGAGGGAATTATTGGAATCAATTGTGCGTTCACTAAAATGTTTATCTCCCCAAGATAT
Organism: Carcharhinus amblyrhynchos; assembly: GCF_965287045.1. NCBI lineage: Eukaryota > Metazoa > Chordata > Chondrichthyes > Carcharhiniformes > Carcharhinidae > Carcharhinus > Carcharhinus amblyrhynchos. The sequence continues at coordinate 18,814,517 of NC_137330.1, forward strand.
ACACTTTGCCGCAATGTTAGAATTGTGGAGTTTAAGGTGACAATGGTATTGAGGAAAACATTGGAATCAACTCTGGTGGGACTCAACATGCTTACCTCATCCAGATATGCACTTTGCTGCAGTCTCCGCTTTTCAGCCAACATGAGTTACTGGGTTTGATCATATATTTACCTCCAAATCTGGATTTACTCAAAATGCTGATCTCGTCGAGATATGAACTTTGCCTCAATATGACAGTTTGGAATAGAAGTCTCAATGGCATTGAGACAATCTCTGGAAACAAAGCGGAATGGAGTGACATCATGAACTTGGTGAAAGATTCACTTTTTGAAACTGAAAAACATTCACTTAATCCTGAAATGTCAAATTTTAGGAGATATCATTGCAGAAAAGGTCGGAAAGAACTCTGGAGTAGCTTGAAATGCCTATCTCATCTAGCTGTGGAACTTGGCGGAAGATCAGACTTTTGGCAAAAGAGACTGATAGTCATTCAGCAACTCTTTCGAAATCTCTGTTGATCTAACCAGAATTCATCGCGCATTCAGATACTGACTGCAATGTCAGGTTTTCAGAAGGAACACCTCAAAGGCATTGAGGAAATTATTGGAATGAAATGTGGGTTGACTAAAATGCTTATCTCACCGAGATATGCACTTTGCAGCAATATCATTGTTTTGGCAGTAAAGTGTCAATGGCATTGAGAGAATCTTTGGAAACAAAGGTGGGGGAGTCAAATGATTCACTCTGGGAAATATTCACTTTTGCAAAATTAACACCATTCCCTATACACTGGAATTCCAGATTTTTGTTGGTATCGTTGAGGAAATCGTCAGAAAGACTTCTGGATAAGCTGAAAATGACTATCTGATCTTCTTTTGGAACTTGTCGAAAAATCAGACATTTTGCCGAAGAGACTCTTTGGCATTTGGCAACTCTATGGAAATCTATGTTGATCTACCAACAATGCTTCTCGCAGTTAGACCATGAGTGCAATATCAGATCTTCAGCAGGAATACATCATTGGCTTTGAGGGAATTATTGGAATCAATTGTTCGTTTACTAAAATGTTTATCTCCCCAAGATATACACTTTGCCGCAATGTTAGAATTGTGGAGTTTAAGGTGACAATGGTATTGAGGAAAACATTGGAATCAGCTCTGGTGGGACTCAACATGCTTACCTCATCCAGATATGCACTTTGCTGCAGTCTCCTCTTTTCAGCCAACATGAGTCACTGGGTTTGATCATATATTTACCTCCAAATCTGGATTTACTCAAAATGCTGATCTCGTCGAGATATGAACTTTGCCTCAATATGACAGTTTGGAATAGAAGTCTCAATGGCATTGAGACAATCTCTGGAAACAAAGCGGGATGGAGTGACATCATGAACTTGGTGAAAGATTCACTTTTTGAAACTGAAAAGCATTCACTTAATCCTGAAATATCAATTTTTTGGAGATATCATTGCAGAAAAGGTCGGAAAGAACTCTGGAGTAGCTTGAAATGCCTATCTCATCTAGCTGTGGAACTTGGCGGAAGATCAGACTTTTGGCAAAAGAGACTGATAGTCATTCAGCAACTCTTTGGAAATCTCTGTTGATCTTACCAGAATTCATCGCGCATTCAGATACTGACTGCAATGTCAGGTTTTCAGAAGGAACACCTCAAAGGCATTGAGGAAATTATTGGAATCAAATGTGGGTTGACTAAAATGCTTATCTCACCGAGATATGCACTTTGCAGCAATATCATTGTTTTGGCAGTAAAGTGTCAATGGCATTGAGAGAATCTTTGGAAACAAAGGTGGAGGAGTCAAATGATTCACTCTGGGAAATATTCACTTTTGCAAAATGAACACCATTCCCTGTATACTGGAATTCCAGATTTTTGTTGGTATCGTTGAGGAAATCGTCAGAAAGACTTCTGGATAAGCTGAAAATGACTATCTGATCTTCTTTTGGAACTTGTCGAAAAATCAGACATTTTGCCGAAGAGACTCTTTGGCATTCAGCAACTCTATGGAATTCTATGTTGATCTACCCACAATGCTTCGCGCATTTAGACCGTGAGGGCAATATCAGATCATCAGCAGGAAAACATCATTGGCTTTGAGGGAATTATTGGAATCAATTGTGCGTTCACTAAAATGTTTATATCCCCAAGATATACACTTTGCCGCAATGTTAGAATTGTGGAGTTTAAGGTGACAATGGTATTGAGGAAAACATTGGAATCAACTCTGGTGGGACTCAACATGCTTACCTCATCCAGATATGCACTTTGCTGCAGTCTCCGCTTTTCAGCCAACATGAGTCACTGGGTTTGATCATATATTTACCTCCAAATCTGGATTTACTAAAAATGCTGATCTCGTCGAGATATGAACTTTGCCTCAATATGACAGTTTAGAATACAAGTCTCAATGGCATTGAGACAATCTCTGGAAACAAAGCGGGAGGGAGTGACATCATGAACTTGGTGAAAGATTCACTTTTAGAAACTGAACGGCATTCACTTAATCCTGAAATGTCAAATTTTTGGGGATATCATTGCAGAAAAGGTCGGAAAGAACTCTGGAGTAGCTTGAAATGCCTATCTCATCTTGCTGTGGAACTTGGCGGAAGATCAGACTTTTGGCAAAAGTGACTGATAGTCATTCAGCAACTCTTTGGAAATCTCTGTTGATCTAACCAGAATTCATCGCGCATTCAGATACTGACTGCAATGTCAGGTTTTCAGAAGGAACACCTCAAAGGCATTGAGGAAATTATTGGAATCAAATGTGGGTTGACTAAAATGCTAATCTCACCGAGATATGCACTTTGCAGCAATATCATTGTTTTGGCAGTAAAGTGTCAATGGCATTGAGAGAATCTTTGGAAACAAAGGTGGGGGAGTCAAATGATTCACTCTGGGAAATATTCACTTTTGCAAAATGAACACCATTCCCTGTACACTGGAATTCCAGATTTTTGTTGGTATCGTTGAGGAAATCGTCAGAAAGACTTCTGGATAAGCTCAAAATGATTATCTGATCTACTTTTGGAACTTGACGAAAAATCAGACTTTTTGCCGTCGAGACTCATTGGCATTTGGCAACTCTATGGAAATCTATGTTGATCTACCCACAATGCTTCTCGCAGTTAGACCATGAGTGCAATATCAGATCTTCAGCAGGAATACATCATTGGCTTTGAGGGAATTATTGGAATCAATTGTTCGTTTACTAAAATGTTTATCTCCCCAAGATATACACTTTGCCGCAATGTTAGAATTGTGGAGTTTAAGGTGACAATGGTATTGAGGAAAACATTGGAATCAACTCTGGTGGGACTCAACATGCTTACCTCATCCAGATATGCACTTTGCTGCAGTCTCCTCTTTTCAGCCATCATGAGTCACTGGGTTTGATCATATATTTACCTCCAAATCTGGATTTACTCAAAATGCTGATCTCGTCGAGATATGAACTTTGCCTCAATATGACAGTTTGGAATAGAAGTCTCAATGGCATTGAGACAATCTCTGGAAACAAAGCGGGATGGAGTGACATCATGAACTTGGTGAAAGATTCACTTTTTGAAACTGAAAAGCTTTCACTTAATCCTGAAATGTCAAATTTTTGGAGATATCATTGCAGAAAAGGTCGGAAAGAACTCTGGAGTAGCTTGAAATGCCTATCTCATCTAGCTGTGGAACTTGGCGGAAGATCAGACTTTTGGCAAAAGAGACTGATAGTCATTCAGCAACTCTTTGGAAATCTCTGTTGATCTTACCAGAATTCATCGCGCATTCAGATACTGACTGCAATGTCAGGTTTTCAGAAGGAACACCTCAAAGGCATTGAGGAAATTATTGGAATCAAATGTGGGTTGACTAAAATGCTTATCTCACCGAGATATGCACTTTGCAGCAATATCATTGTTTTGGCAGTAAAGTGTCAATGGCATTGAGAGAATCTTTGGAAACAAAGGTGGAGGAGTCAAATGATTCACTCTGGGAAATATTCACTTTTGCAAAATGAACACCATTCCCTGTATACTGGAATTCCAGATTTTTGTTGGTATCGTTGAGGAAATCGTCAGAAAGACTTCTGGATAAGCTGAAAATGACTATCTGATCTTCTTTTGGAACTTGTCGAAAAATCAGACATTTTGCCGAAGAGACTCTTTGGCATTCAGCAACTCTATGGAATTCTATGTTGATCTACCCACAATGCTTCGCGCATTTAGACCGTGAGGGCAATATCAGATCATCAGCAGGAAAACATCATTGGCTTTGAGGGAATTATTGGAATCAATTGTGCGTTCACTAAAATGTTTATATCCCCAAGATATACACTTTGCCGCAATGTTAGAATTGTGGAGTTTAAGGTGACAATGGTATTGAGGAAAACATTGGAATCAACTCTGGTGGGACTCAACATGCTTACCTCATCCAGATATGCACTTTGCTGCAGTCTCCGCTTTTCAGCCAACATGAGTCACTGGGTTTGATCATATATTTACCTCCAAATCTGGATTTACTAAAAATGCTGATCTCGTCGAGATATGAACTTTGCCTCAATATGACAGTTTAGAATACAAGTCTCAATGGCATTGAGACAATCTCTGGAAACAAAGCGGGAGGGAGTGACATCATGAACTTGGTGAAAGATTCACTTTTAGAAACTGAACGGCATTCACTTAATCCTGAAATGTCAAATTTTTGGGGATATCATTGCAGAAAAGGTCGGAAAGAACTCTGGAGTAGCTTGAAATGCCTATCTCATCTTGCTGTGGAACTTGGCGGAAGATCAGACTTTTGGCAAAAGTGACTGATAGTCATTCAGCAACTCTTTGGAAATCTCTGTTGATCTTACCAGAATTCATCGCGCATTCAGATACTGACTGCAATGTCAGGTTTTCAGAAGGAACACCTCAAAGGCATTGAGGAAATTATTGGACTCAAATGTGTGTTGACTAAAATGCTTATCTCACCGAGATATGCACTTTGCAGCAATATCATTGTTTTGGCAGTAAAGTGTCAATGGCATTGAGAGAATCTTTGGAAACAAAGGTGGGGGAGTCAAATGATTCGCTCTGGGCAATATTCACTTTTGCAAAATGAACACCATTCCCTATACACTGGAATTCCAGATTTTTGTTGGTATCGTTGAGGAAATCGTCAGAAAGACTTCTGGATAAGCTCAAAATGATTATCTGATCTACTTTTGGAACTTGACGAAAAATCAGACTTTTTGCCGTAGAGACTCATTGGCATTTGGCAACTCTATGGAAATCTATGTTGATCTACCCACAATGCTTCTCGCAGTTAGACCATGAGTGCAATATCAGATCTTCAGCAGGAATACATCATTGGCTTTGAGGGAATTATTGGAATCAATTGTTCGTTTACTAAAATGTTCATCTCCCCAAGATATACACTTTGCCGCAATGTTAGAATTGTGGAGTTTAAGGTGACAATGGTATTGAGGAAAACATTGGAATCAACTCTGGTGGGACTCAACATGCTTACCTCATCCAGATATGCACTTTGCTGCAGTCTCCGCTTTTCAGCCAACATGAGTCACTGGGTTTGATCATATATTTACCTCCAAATCTGGATTTACTCAAAATGCTGATCTCGTCGAGATATGAACTTTGCCTCAATATGACAGTTTAGAATACAAGTCTCAATGGCATTGAGACAATCTCTGGAAACAAAGCGGGAGGGAGTGACATCATGAACTTGGTGAAAGATTCACTTTTTGAAACTGAAAAGCATTCACTTAATCCTGAAATGTCAAATTTTTGGGGATATCATTGCAGAAAAGGTCGGAAAGAACGCTGGAGTAGCTTGAAATGCCTATCTCATCTAGCTGTGGAACTTGGCGGAAGATCAGACTTTTGGCAAAAGAGACTTATAGTCATTCAGCAACTCTTTCGAAATCTCTGTTGATCTAACCAGAATTCATCGCGCATTCAGATACTGACTGCAATGTCAGGTTTTCAGAAGGAACACCTCAAAGGCATTGAGGAAATTATTGGAATCAAATGTGGGTTGACTAAAATGCTAATCTCACCGAGATATGCACTTTGCAGCAATATCATTGTTTTGGCAGTAAAGTGTCAATGGCATTGAGAGAATCTTTGGAAACAAAGGTGGGGGAGTCAAATGATTCACTCTGGGAAATATTCACTTTTGCAAAATGAACACCATTCCCTATACACTGGAATTCCAGATTTTTGTTGGTATCGTTGAGGAAATCGTCAGAAAGACTTCTGGATAAGCTCAAAATGATTATCTGATCTACTTTAGGAACTTGACGAAAAATCAGACTTTTTGCCGTAGAGACTCATTGGCATTTGGCAACTCTATGGAAATCTATGTTGATCTACCCACAATGCTTCTCGCAGTTAGACCATGAGTGCAATATCAGATCTTCAGCAGGAATACATCATTGGCTTTGAGGGAATTATTGGAATCAATTGTGCGTTCACTAAAATGTTTATCTCCCCAAGATATACACTTTGCCGCAATGTTAGAATTGTGGAGTTTAAGGTGACAATGGTATTGAGGAAAACATTGGAATCAACTCTGGTGGGACTCAACATGCTTACCTCATCCAGATATGCACTTTGCTGCAGTCTCCTCTTTTCAGCCATCATGAGTCACTGGGTTTGATCATATATTTACCTCCAAATCTGGATTTACTCAAAATGCTGATCTCGTCGAGATATGAACTTTGCCTCAATATGACAGTTTGGAATAGAAGTCTCAATGGCATTGAGACAATCTCTGGAAACAAAGCGGGATGGAGTGACATCATGAACTTGGTGAAAGATTCACTTTTTGAAACTGAAAAGCTTTCACTTAATCCTGAAATGTCAAATTTTTGGAGATATCATTGCAGAAAAGGTCGGAAAGAACTCTGGAGTAGCTTGAAATGCCTATCTCATCTAGCTGTGGAACTTGGCGGAAGATCAGACTTTTGGCAAAAGAGACTGATAGTCATTCAGCAACTCTTTGGAAATCTCTGTTGATCTTACCAGAATTCATCGCGCATTCAGATACTGACTGCAATGTCAGGTTTTCAGAAGGAACACCTCAAAGGCATTGAGGAAATTATTGGAATCAAATGTGGGTTGACTAAAATGCTTATCTCACCGAGATATGCACTTTGCAGCAATATCATTGTTTTGGCAGTAAAGTGTCAATGGCATTGAGAGAATCTTTGGAAACAAAGGTGGAGGAGTCAAATGATTCACTCTGGGAAATATTCACTTTTGCAAAATGAACACCATTCCCTGTATACTGGAATTCCAGATTTTTGTTGGTATCGTTGAGGAAATCGTCAGAAAGACTTCTGGATAAGCTGAAAATGACTATCTGATCTTCTTTTGGAACTTGTCGAAAAATCAGACATTTTGCCGAAGAGACTCTTTGGCATTCAGCAACTCTATGGAATTCTATGTTGATCTACCCACAATGCTTCGCGCATTTAGACCGTGAGGGCAATATCAGATCATCAGCAGGAAAACATCATTGGCTTTGAGGGAATTATTGGAATCAATTGTGCGTTCACTAAAATGTTTATATCCCCAAGATATACACTTTGCCGCAATGTTAGAATTGTGGAGTTTAAGGTGACAATGGTATTGAGGAAAACATTGGAATCAACTCTGGTGGGACTCAACATGCTTACCTCATCCAGATATGCACTTTGCTGCAGTCTCCGCTTTTCAGCCAACATGAGTCACTGGGTTTGATCATATATTTACCTCCAAATCTGGATTTACTAAAAATGCTGATCTCGTCGAGATATGAACTTTGCCTCAATATGACAGTTTAGAATACAAGTCTCAATGGCATTGAGACAATCTCTGGAAACAAAGCGGGAGGGAGTGACATCATGAACTTGGTGAAAGATTCACTTTTAGAAACTGAACGGCATTCACTTAATCCTGAAATGTCAAATTTTTGGGGATATCATTGCAGAAAAGGTCGGAAAGAACTCTGGAGTAGCTTGAAATGCCTATCTCATCTTGCTGTGGAACTTGGCGGAAGATCAGACTTTTGGCAAAAGTGACTGATAGTCATTCAGCAACTCTTTGGAAATCTCTGTTGATCTTACCAGAATTCATCGCGCATTCAGATACTGACTGCAATGTCAGGTTTTCAGAAGGAACACCTCAAAGGCATTGAGGAAATTATTGGACTCAAATGTGTGTTGACTAAAATGCTTATCTCACCGAGATATGCACTTTGCAGCAATATCATTGTTTTGGCAGTAAAGTGTCAATGGCATTGAGAGAATCTTTGGAAACAAAGGTGGGGGAGTCAAATGATTCGCTCTGGGCAATATTCACTTTTGCAAAATGAACACCATTCCCTATACACTGGAATTCCAGATTTTTGTTGGTATCGTTGAGGAAATCGTCAGAAAGACTTCTGGATAAGCTCAAAATGATTATCTGATCTACTTTTGGAACTTGACGAAAAATCAGACTTTTTGCCGTAGAGACTCATTGGCATTTGGCAACTCTATGGAAATCTATGTTGATCTACCCACAATGCTTCTCGCAGTTAGACCATGAGTGCAATATCAGATCTTCAGCAGGAATACATCATTGGCTTTGAGGGAATTATTGGAATCAATTGTTCGTTTACTAAAATGTTCATCTCCCCAAGATATACACTTTGCCGCAATGTTAGAATTGTGGAGTTTAAGGTGACAATGGTATTGAGGAAAACATTGGAATCAACTCTGGTGGGACTCAACATGCTTACCTCATCCAGATATGCACTTTGCTGCAGTCTCCGCTTTTCAGCCAACATGAGTCACTGGGTTTGATCATATATTTACCTCCAAATCTGGATTTACTCAAAATGCTGATCTCGTCGAGATATGAACTTTGCCTCAATATGACAGTTTAGAATACAAGTCTCAATGGCATTGAGACAATCTCTGGAAACAAAGCGGGAGGGAGTGACATCATGAACTTGGTGAAAGATTCACTTTTTGAAACTGAAAAGCATTCACTTAATCCTGAAATGTCAAATTTTTGGGGATATCATTGCAGAAAAGGTCGGAAAGAACGCTGGAGTAGCTTGAAATGCCTATCTCATCTAGCTGTGGAACTTGGCGGAAGATCAGACTTTTGGCAAAAGAGACTTATAGTCATTCAGCAACTCTTTCGAAATCTCTGTTGATCTAACCAGAATTCATCGCGCATTCAGATACTGACTGCAATGTCAGGTTTTCAGAAGGAACACCTCAAAGGCATTGAGGAAATTATTGGAATCAAATGTGGGTTGACTAAAATGCTAATCTCACCGAGATATGCACTTTGCAGCAATATCATTGTTTTGGCAGTAAAGTGTCAATGGCATTGAGAGAATCTTTGGAAACAAAGGTGGGGGAGTCAAATGATTCACTCTGGGAAATATTCACTTTTGCAAAATGAACACCATTCCCTATACACTGGAATTCCAGATTTTTGTTGGTATCGTTGAGGAAATCGTCAGAAAGACTTCTGGATAAGCTCAAAATGATTATCTGATCTACTTTAGGAACTTGACGAAAAATCAGACTTTTTGCCGTAGAGACTCATTGGCATTTGGCAACTCTATGGAAATCTATGTTGATCTACCCACAATGCTTCTCGCAGTTAGACCATGAGTGCAATATCAGATCTTCAGCAGGAATACATCATTGGCTTTGAGGGAATTATTGGAATCAATTGTGCGTTCACTAAAATGTTTATCTCCCCAAGATATACACTTTGCCGCAATGTTAGAATTGTGGAGTTTAAGGTGACAATGGTATTGAGGAAAACATTGGAATCAACTCTGGTGGGACTCAACATGCTTACCTCATCCAGATATGCACTTTGCTGCAGTCTCCTCTTTTCAGCCATCATGAGTCACTGGGTTTGATCATATATTTACCTCCAAATCTGGATTTACTCAAAATGCTGATCTCGTCGAGATATGAACTTTGCCTCAATATGACAGTTTGGAATAGAAGTCTCAATGGCATTGAGACAATCTCTGGAAACAAAGCGGGATGGAGTGACATCATGAACTTGGTGAAAGATTCACTTTTTGAAACTGAAAAGCTTTCACTTAATCCTGAAATGTCAAATTTTTGGAGATATCATTGCAGAAAAGGTCGGAAAGAACTCTGGAGTAGCTTGAAATGCCTATCTCATCTAGCTGTGGAACTTGGCGGAAGATCAGACTTTTGGCAAAAGAGACTGATAGTCATTCAGCAACTCTTTGGAAATCTCTGTTGATCTTACCAGAATTCATCGCGCATTCAGATACTGACTGCAATGTCAGGTTTTCAGAAGGAACACCTCAAAGGCATTGAGGAAATTATTGGAATCAAATGTGGGTTGACTAAAATGCTTATCTCACCGAGATATGCACTTTGCAGCAATATCATTGTTTTGGCAGTAAAGTGTCAATGGCATTGAGAGAATCTTTGGAAACAAAGGTGGAGGAGTCAAATGATTCACTCTGGGAAATATTCACTTTTGCAAAATGAACACCATTCCCTGTATACTGGAATTCCAGATTTTTGTTGGTATCGTTGAGGAAATCGTCAGAAAGACTTCTGGATAAGCTGAAAATGACTATCTGATCTTCTTTTGGAACTTGTCGAAAAATCAGACATTTTGCCGAAGAGACTCTTTGGCATTCAGCAACTCTATGGAATTCTATGTTGATCTACCCACAATGCTTCGCGCATTTAGACCGTGAGGGCAATATCAGATCATCAGCAGGAAAACATCATTGGCTTTGAGGGAATTATTGGAATCAATTGTGCGTTCACTAAAATGTTTATATCCCCAAGATATACACTTTGCCGCAATGTTAGAATTGTGGAGTTTAAGGTGACAATGGTATTGAGGAAAACATTGGAATCAACTCTGGTGGGACTCAACATGCTTACCTCATCCAGATATGCACTTTGCTGCAGTCTCCGCTTTTCAGCCAACATGAGTCACTGGGTTTGATCATATATTTACCTCCAAATCTGGATTTACTAAAAATGCTGATCTCGTCGAGATATGAACTTTGCCTCAATATGACAGTTTAGAATACAAGTCTCAATGGCATTGAGACAATCTCTGGAAACAAAGCGGGAGGGAGTGACATCATGAACTTGGTGAAAGATTCACTTTTAGAAACTGAACGGCATTCACTTAATCCTGAAATGTCAAATTTTTGGGGATATCATTGCAGAAAAGGTCGGAAAGAACTCTGGAGTAGCTTGAAATGCCTATCTCATCTTGCTGTGGAACTTGGCGGAAGATCAGACTTTTGGCAAAAGTGACTGATAGTCATTCAGCAACTCTTTGGAAATCTCTGTTGATCTTACCAGAATTCATCGCGCATTCAGATACTGACTGCAATGTCAGGTTTTCAGAAGGAACACCTCAAAGGCATTGAGGAAATTATTGGACTCAAATGTGTGTTGTCTAAAATGCTTATCTCACCGAGATATGCACTTTGCAGCAATATCATTGTTTTGGCAGTAAAGTGTCAATGGCATTGAGAGAATCTTTGGAAACAAAGGTGGGGGAGTCAAATGATTCGCTCTGGGCAATATTCACTTTTGCAAAATGATCACCATTCCCTATACACTGGAATTCCAGATTTTTGTTGGTATCGTTGAGGAAATCGTCAGAAAGACTTCTGGATAAGCTCAAAATGATTATCTGATCTACTTTTGGAACTTGACGAAAAATCAGACTTTTTGCCGTAGAGACTCATTGGCATTTGGCAACTCTATGGAAATCTATGTTGATCTACCCACAATGCTTCTCGCAGTTAGACCATGAGTGCAATATCAGATCTTCAGCAGGAATACATCATTGGCTTTGAGGGAATTATTGGAATCAATTGTTCGTTTACTAAAATGTTCATCTCCCCAAGATATACACTTTGCCGCAATGTTAGAATTGTGGAGTTTAAGGTGACAATGGTATTGAGGAAAACATTGGAATCAACTCTGGTGGGACTCAACATGCTTACCTCATCCAGATATGCACTTTGCTGCAGTCTCCGCTTTTCAGCCAACATGAGTCACTGGGTTTGATCATATATTTACCTCCAAATCTGGATTTACTCAAAATGCTGATCTCGTCGAGATATGAACTTTGCCTCAATATGACAGTTTAGAATACAAGTCTCAATGGCATTGAGACAATCTCTGGAAACAAAGCGGGAGGGAGTGACATCATGAACTTGGTGAAAGATTCACTTTTTGAAACTGAAAAGCATTCACTTAATCCTGAAATGTCAAATTTTTGGGGATATCATTGCAGAAAAGGTCGGAAAGAACGCTGGAGTAGCTTGAAATGCCTATCTCATCTAGCTGTGGAACTTGGCGGAAGATCAGACTTTTGGCAAAAGAGACTTATAGTCATTCAGCAACTCTTTCGAAATCTCTGTTGATCTAACCAGAATTCATCGCGCATTCAGATACTGACTGCAATGTCAGGTTTTCAGAAGGAACACCTCAAAGGCATTGAGGAAATTATTGGAATCAAATGTGGGTTGACTAAAATGCTAATCTCACCGAGATATGCACTTTGCAGCAATATCATTGTTTTGGCAGTAAAGTGTCAATGGCATTGAGAGAATCTTTGGAAACAAAGGTGGGGGAGTCAAATGATTCACTCTGGGAAATATTCACTTTTGCAAAATGAACACCATTCCCTATACACTGGAATTCCAGATTTTTGTTGGTATCGTTGAGGAAATCGTCAGAAAGACTTCTGGATAAGCTCAAAATGATTATCTGATCTACTTTTGGAACTTGACGAAAAATCAGACTTTTTGCCGTAGAGACTCATTGGCATTTGGCAACTCTATGGAAATCTATGTTGATCTACCCACAATGCTTCTCGCAGTTAGACCATGAGTGCAATATCAGATCTTCAGCAGGAATACATCATTGGCTTTGAGGGAATTATTGGAATCAATTGTTCGTTTACTAAAATGTTTATCTCCCCAAGATATACACTTTGCCGCAATGTTAGAATTGTGGAGTTTAAGGTGACAATGGTATTGAGGAAAACATTGGAATCAACTCTGGTGGGACTCAACATGCTTACCTCATCCAGATATGCACTTTGCTGCAGTCTCCTCTTTTCAGCCATCATGAGTCACTGGGTTTGATCATATATTTACCTCCAAATCTGGATTTACTCAAAATGCTGATCTCGTCGAGATATGAACTTTGCCTCAATATGACAGTTTGGAATAGAAGTCTCAATGGCATTGAGACAATCTCTGGAAACAAAGCGGGATGGAGTGACATCATGAACTTGGTGAAAGATTCACTTTTTGAAACTGAAAAGCTTTCACTTAATCCTGAAATGTCAAATTTTTGGAGATATCATTGCAGAAAAGGTCGGAAAGAACTCTGGAGTAGCTTGAAATGCCTATCTCATCTAGCTGTGGAACTTGGCGGAAGATCAGACTTTTGGCAAAAGAGACTGATAGTCATTCAGCAACTCTTTGGAAATCTCTGTTGATCTTACCAGAATTCATCGCGCATTCAGATACTGACTGCAATGTCAGGTTTTCAGAAGGAACACCTCAAAGGCATTGAGGAAATTATTGGAATCAAATGTGGGTTGACTAAAATGCTTATCTCACCGAGATATGCACTTTGCAGCAATATCATTGTTTTGGCAGTAAAGTGTCAATGGCATTGAGAGAATCTTTGGAAACAAAGGTGGAGGAGTCAAATGATTCACTCTGGGAAATATTCACTTTTGCAAAATGAACACCATTCCCTGTATACTGGAATTCCAGATTTTTGTTGGTATCGTTGAGGAAATCGTCAGAAAGACTTCTGGATAAGCTGAAAATGACTATCTGATCTTCTTTTGGAACTTGTCGAAAAATCAGACATTTTGCCGAAGAGACTCTTTGGCATTCAGCAACTCTATGGAATTCTATGTTGATCTACCCACAATGCTTCGCGCATTTAGACCGTGAGGGCAATATCAGATCATCAGCAGGAAAACATCATTGGCTTTGAGGGAATTATTGGAATCAATTGTGCGTTCACTAAAATGTTTATATCCCCAAGATATACACTTTGCCGCAATGTTAGAATTGTGGAGTTTAAGGTGACAATGGTATTGAGGAAAACATTGGAATCAACTCTGGTGGGACTCAACATGCTTACCTCATCCAGATATGCACTTTGCTGCAGTCTCCGCTTTTCAGCCAACATGAGTCACTGGGTTTGATCATATATTTACCTCCAAATCTGGATTTACTAAAAATGCTGATCTCGTCGAGATATGAACTTTGCCTCAATATGACAGTTTAGAATACAAGTCTCAATGGCATTGAGACAATCTCTGGAAACAAAGCGGGAGGGAGTGACATCATGAACTTGGTGAAAGATTCACTTTTAGAAACTGAACGGCATTCACTTAATCCTGAAATGTCAAATTTTTGGGGATATCATTGCAGAAAAGGTCGGAAAGAACTCTGGAGTAGCTTGAAATGCCTATCTCATCTTGCTGTGGAACTTGGCGGAAGATCAGACTTTTGGCAAAAGTGACTGATACTCATTCAGCAACTCTTTGGAAATCTCTGTTGATCTTACCAGAATTCATCGCGCATTCAGATACTGACTGCAATGTCAGGTTTTCAGAAGGAACACCTCAAAGGCATTGAGGAAATTATTGGACTCAAATGTGTGTTGACTAAAATGCTTATCTCACCGAGATATGCACTTTGCAGCAATATCATTGTTTTGGCAGTAAAGTGTCAATGGCATTGAGAGAATCTTTGGAAACAAAGGTGGGGGAGTCAAATGATTCGCTCTGGGCAATATTCACTTTTGCAAAATGAACACCATTCCCTATACACTGGAATTCCAGATTTTTGTTGGTATCGTTGAGGAAATCGTCAGAAAGACTTCTGGATAAGCTCAAAATGATTATCTGATCTACTTTTGGAACTTGACGAAAAATCAGACTTTTTGCCGTAGAGACTCATTGGCATTTGGCAACTCTATGGAAATCTATGTTGATCTACCCACAATGCTTCTCGCAGTTAGACCATGAGTGCAATATCAGATCTTCAGCAGGAATACATCATTGGCTTTGAGGGAATTATTGGAATCAATTGTTCGTTTACTAAAATGTTCATCTCCCCAAGATATACACTTTGCCGCAATGTTAGAATTGTGGAGTTTAAGGTGACAATGGTATTGAGGAAAACATTGGAATCAACTCTGGTGGGACTCAACATGCTTACCTCATCCAGATATGCACTTTGCTGCAGTCTCCGCTTTTCAGCCAACATGAGTCACTGGGTTTGATCATATATTTACCTCCAAATCTGGATTTACTCAAAATGCTGATCTCGTCGAGATATGAACTTTGCCTCAATATGACAGTTTAGAATACAAGTCTCAATGGCATTGAGACAATCTCTGGAAACAAAGCGGGAGGGAGTGACATCATGAACTTGGTGAAAGATTCACTTTTTGAAACTGAAAAGCATTCACTTAATCCTGAAATGTCAAATTTTTGGGGATATCATTGCAGAAAAGGTCGGAAAGAACGCTGGAGTAGCTTGAAATGCCTATCTCATCTAGCTGTGGAACTTGGCGGAAGATCAGACTTTTGGCAAAAGAGACTTATAGTCATTCAGCAACTCTTTCGAAATCTCTGTTGATCTAACCAGAATTCATCGCGCATTCAGATACTGACTGCAATGTCAGGTTTTCAGAAGGAACACCTCAAAGGCATTGAGGAAATTATTGGAATCAAATGTGGGTTGACTAAAATGCTAATCTCACCGAGATATGCACTTTGCAGCAATATCATTGTTTTGGCAGTAAAGTGTCAATGGCATTGAGAGAATCTTTGGAAACAAAGGTGGGGGAGTCAAATGATTCACTCTGGGAAATATTCACTTTTGCAAAATGAACACCATTCCCTATACACTGGAATTCCAGATTTTTGTTGGTATCGTTGAGGAAATCGTCAGAAAGACTTCTGGATAAGCTCAAAATGATTATCTGATCTACTTTAGGAACTTGACGAAAAATCAGACTTTTTGCCGTAGAGACTCATTGGCATTTGGCAACTCTATGGAAATCTATGTTGATCTACCCACAATGCTTCTCGCAGTTAGACCATGAGTGCAATATCAGATCTTCAGCAGGAATACATCATTGGCTTTGAGGGAATTATTGGAATCAATTGTGCGTTCACTAAAATGTTTATCTCCCCAAGATATACACTTTGCCGCAATGTTAGAATTGTGGAGTTTAAGGTGACAATGGTATTGAGGAAAACATTGGAATCAACTCTGGTGGGACTCAACATGCTTACCTCATCCAGATATGCACTTTGCTGCAGTCTCCTCTTTTCAGCCATCATGAGTCACTGGGTTTGATCATATATTTACCTCCAAATCTGGATTTACTCAAAATGCTGATCTCGTCGAGATATGAACTTTGCCTCAATATGACAGTTTGGAATAGAAGTCTCAATGGCATTGAGACAATCTCTGGAAACAAAGCGGGATGGAGTGACATCATGAACTTGGTGAAAGATTCACTTTTTGAAACTGAAAAGCTTTCACTTAATCCTGAAATGTCAAATTTTTGGAGATATCATTGCAGAAAAGGTCGGAAAGAACTCTGGAGTAGCTTGAAATGCCTATCTCATCTAGCTGTGGAACTTGGCGGAAGATCAGACTTTTGGCAAAAGAGACTGATAGTCATTCAGCAACTCTTTGGAAATCTCTGTTGATCTTACCAGAATTCATCGCGCATTCAGATACTGACTGCAATGTCAGGTTTTCAGAAGGAACACCTCAAAGGCATTGAGGAAATTATTGGAATCAAATGTGGGTTGACTAAAATGCTTATCTCACCGAGATATGCACTTTGCAGCAATATCATTGTTTTGGCAGTAAAGTGTCAATGGCATTGAGAGAATCTTTGGAAACAAAGGTGGAGGAGTCAAATGATTCACTCTGGGAAATATTCACTTTTGCAAAATGAACACCATTCCCTGTATACTGGAATTCCAGATTTTTGTTGGTATCGTTGAGGAAATCGTCAGAAAGACTTCTGGATAAGCTGAAAATGACTATCTGATCTTCTTTTGGAACTTGTCGAAAAATCAGACATTTTGCCGAAGAGACTCTTTGGCATTCAGCAACTCTATGGAATTCTATGTTGATCTACCCACAATGCTTCGCGCATTTAGACCGTGAGGGCAATATCAGATCATCAGCAGGAAAACATCATTGGCTTTGAGGGAATTATTGGAATCAATTGTGCGTTCACTAAAATGTTTATATCCCCAAGATATACACTTTGCCGCAATGTTAGAATTGTGGAGTTTAAGGTGACAATGGTATTGAGGAAAACATTGGAATCAACTCTGGTGGGACTCAACATGCTTACCTCATCCAGATATGCACTTTGCTGCAGTCTCCGCTTTTCAGCCAACATGAGTCACTGGGTTTGATCATATATTTACCTCCAAATCTGGATTTACTAAAAATGCTGATCTCGTCGAGATATGAACTTTGCCTCAATATGACAGTTTAGAATACAAGTCTCAATGGCATTGAGACAATCTCTGGAAACAAAGCGGGAGGGAGTGACATCATGAACTTGGTGAAAGATTCACTTTTAGAAACTGAACGGCATTCACTTAATCCTGAAATGTCAAATTTTTGGGGATATCATTGCAGAAAAGGTCGGAAAGAACTCTGGAGTAGCTTGAAATGCCTATCTCATCTTGCTGTGGAACTTGGCGGAAGATCAGACTTTTGGCAAAAGTGACTGATAGTCATTCAGCAACTCTTTGGAAATCTCTGTTGATCTTACCAGAATTCATCGCGCATTCAGATACTGACTGCAATGTCAGGTTTTCAGAAGGAACACCTCAAAGGCATTGAGGAAATTATTGGACTCAAATGTGTGTTGACTAAAATGCTTATCTCACCGAGATATGCACTTTGCAGCAATATCATTGTTTTGGCAGTAAAGTGTCAATGGCATTGAGAGAATCTTTGGAAACAAAGGTGGGGGAGTCAAATGATTCGCTCTGGGCAATATTCACTTTTGCAAAATGAACACCATTCCCTATACACTGGAATTCCAGATTTTTGTTGGTATCGTTGAGGAAATCGTCAGAAAGACTTCTGGATAAGCTCAAAATGATTATCTGATCTACTTTTGGAACTTGACGAAAAATCAGACTTTTTGCCGTAGAGACTCATTGGCATTTGGCAACTCTATGGAAATCTATGTTGATCTACCCACAATGCTTCTCGCAGTTAGACCATGAGTGCAATATCAGATCTTCAGCAGGAATACATCATTGGCTTTGAGGGAATTATTGGAATCAATTGTTCGTTTACTAAAATGTTCATCTCCCCAAGATATACACTTTGCCGCAATGTTAGAATTGTGGAGTTTAAGGTGACAATGGTATTGAGGAAAACATTGGAATCAACTCTGGTGGGACTCAACATGCTTACCTCATCCAGATATGCACTTTGCTGCAGTCTCCGCTTTTCAGCCAACATGAGTCACTGGGTTTGATCATATATTTACCTCCAAATCTGGATTTACTCAAAATGCTGATCTCGTCGAGATATGAACTTTGCCTCAATATGACAGTTTAGAATACAAGTCTCAATGGCATTGAGACAATCTCTGGAAACAAAGCGGGAGGGAGTGACATCATGAACTTGGTGAAAGATTCACTTTTTGAAACTGAAAAGCATTCACTTAATCCTGAAATGTCAAATTTTTGGGGATATCATTGCAGAAAAGGTCGGAAAGAACGCTGGAGTAGCTTGAAATGCCTATCTCATCTAGCTGTGGAACTTGGCGGAAGATCAGACTTTTGGCAAAAGAGACTTATAGTCATTCAGCAACTCTTTCGAAATCTCTGTTGATCTAACCAGAATTCATCGCGCATTCAGATACTGACTGCAATGTCAGGTTTTCAGAAGGAACACCTCAAAGGCATTGAGGAAATTATTGGAATCAAATGTGGGTTGACTAAAATGCTAATCTCACCGAGATATGCACTTTGCAGCAATATCATTGTTTTGGCAGTAAAGTGTCAATGGCATTGAGAGAATCTTTGGAAACAAAGGTGGGGGAGTCAAATGATTCACTCTGGGAAATATTCACTTTTGCAAAATGAACACCATTCCCTATACACTGGAATTCCAGATTTTTGTTGGTATCGTTGAGGAAATCGTCAGAAAGACTTCTGGATAAGCTCAAAATGATTATCTGATCTACTTTAGGAACTTGACGAAAAATCAGACTTTTTGCCGTAGAGACTCATTGGCATTTGGCAACTCTATGGAAATCTATGTTGATCTACCCACAATGCTTCTCGCAGTTAGACCATGAGTGCAATATCAGATCTTCAGCAGGAATACATCATTGGCTTTGAGGGAATTATTGGAATCAATTGTGCGTTCACTAAAATGTTTATCTCCCCAAGATATACACTTTGCCGCAATGTTAGAATTGTGGAGTTTAAGGTGACAATGGTATTGAGGAAAACATTGGAATCAACTCTGGTGGGACTCAACATGCTTACCTCATCCAGATATGCACTTTGCTGCAGTCTCCTCTTTTCAGCCATCATGAGTCACTGGGTTTGATCATATATTTACCTCCAAATCTGGATTTACTCAAAATGCTGATCTCGTCGAGATATGAACTTTGCCTCAATATGACAGTTTGGAATAGAAGTCTCAATGGCATTGAGACAATCTCTGGAAACAAAGCGGGATGGAGTGACATCATGAACTTGGTGAAAGATTCACTTTTTGAAACTGAAAAGCTTTCACTTAATCCTGAAATGTCAAATTTTTGGAGATATCATTGCAGAAAAGGTCGGAAAGAACTCTGGAGTAGCTTGAAATGCCTATCTCATCTAGCTGTGGAACTTGGCGGAAGATCAGACTTTTGGCAAAAGAGACTGATAGTCATTCAGCAACTCTTTGGAAATCTCTGTTGATCTTACCAGAATTCATCGCGCATTCAGATACTGACTGCAATGTCAGGTTTTCAGAAGGAACACCTCAAAGGCATTGAGGAAATTATTGGAATCAAATGTGGGTTGACTAAAATGCTTATCTCACCGAGATATGCACTTTGCAGCAATATCATTGTTTTGGCAGTAAAGTGTCAATGGCATTGAGAGAATCTTTGGAAACAAAGGTGGAGGAGTCAAATGATTCACTCTGGGAAATATTCACTTTTGCAAAATGAACACCATTCCCTGTATACTGGAATTCCAGATTTTTGTTGGTATCGTTGAGGAAATCGTCAGAAAGACTTCTGGATAAGCTGAAAATGACTATCTGATCTTCTTTTGGAACTTGTCGAAAAATCAGACATTTTGCCGAAGAGACTCTTTGGCATTCAGCAACTCTATGGAATTCTATGTTGATCTACCCACAATGCTTCGCGCATTTAGACCGTGAGGGCAATATCAGATCATCAGCAGGAAAACATCATTGGCTTTGAGGGAATTATTGGAATCAATTGTGCGTTCACTAAAATGTTTATATCCCCAAGATATACACTTTGCCGCAATGTTAGAATTGTGGAGTTTAAGGTGACAATGGTATTGAGGAAAACATTGGAATCAACTCTGGTGGGACTCAACATGCTTACCTCATCCAGATATGCACTTTGCTGCAGTCTCCGCTTTTCAGCCAACATGAGTCACTGGGTTTGATCATATATTTACCTCCAAATCTGGATTTACTAAAAATGCTGATCTCGTCGAGATATGAACTTTGCCTCAATATGACAGTTTAGAATACAAGTCTCAATGGCATTGAGACAATCTCTGGAAACAAAGCGGGAGGGAGTGACATCATGAACTTGGTGAAAGATTCACTTTTAGAAACTGAACGGCATTCACTTAATCCTGAAATGTCAAATTTTTGGGGATATCATTGCAGAAAAGGTCGGAAAGAACTCTGGAGTAGCTTGAAATGCCTATCTCATCTTGCTGTGGAACTTGGCGGAAGATCAGACTTTTGGCAAAAGTGACTGATAGTCATTCAGCAACTCTTTGGAAATCTCTGTTGATCTTACCAGAATTCATCGCGCATTCAGATACTGACTGCAATGTCAGGTTTTCAGAAGGAACACCTCAAAGGCATTGAGGAAATTATTGGACTCAAATGTGTGTTGTCTAAAATGCTTATCTCACCGAGATATGCACTTTGCAGCAATATCATTGTTTTGGCAGTAAAGTGTCAATGGCATTGAGAGAATCTTTGGAAACAAAGGTGGGGGAGTCAAATGATTCGCTCTGGGCAATATTCACTTTTGCAAAATGAACACCATTCCCTATACACTGGAATTCCAGATTTTTGTTGGTATCGTTGAGGAAATCGTCAGAAAGACTTCTGGATAAGCTCAAAATGATTATCTGATCTACTTTTGGAACTTGACGAAAAATCAGACTTTTTGCCGTAGAGACTCATTGGCATTTGGCAACTCTATGGAAATCTATGTTGATCTACCCACAATGCTTCTCGCAGTTAGACCATGAGTGCAATATCAGATCTTCAGCAGGAATACATCATTGGCTTTGAGGGAATTATTGGAATCAATTGTTCGTTTACTAAAATGTTCATCTCCCCAAGATATACACTTTGCCGCAATGTTAGAATTGTGGAGTTTAAGGTGACAATGGTATTGAGGAAAACATTGGAATCAACTCTGGTGGGACTCAACATGCTTACCTCATCCAGATATGCACTTTGCTGCAGTCTCCGCTTTTCAGCCAACATGAGTCACTGGGTTTGATCATATATTTACCTCCAAATCTGGATTTACTCAAAATGCTGATCTCGTCGAGATATGAACTTTGCCTCAATATGACAGTTTAGAATACAAGTCTCAATGGCATTGAGACAATCTCTGGAAACAAAGCGGGAGGGAGTGACATCATGAACTTGGTGAAAGATTCACTTTTTGAAACTGAAAAGCATTCACTTAATCCTGAAATGTCAAATTTTTGGGGATATCATTGCAGAAAAGGTCGGAAAGAACGCTGGAGTAGCTTGAAATGCCTATCTCATCTAGCTGTGGAACTTGGCGGAAGATCAGACTTTTGGCAAAAGAGACTTATAGTCATTCAGCAACTCTTTCGAAATCTCTGTTGATCTAACCAGAATTCATCGCGCATTCAGATACTGACTGCAATGTCAGGTTTTCAGAAGGAACACCTCAAAGGCATTGAGGAAATTATTGGAATCAAATGTGGGTTGACTAAAATGCTAATCTCACCGAGATATGCACTTTGCAGCAATATCATTGTTTTGGCAGTAAAGTGTCAATGGCATTGAGAGAATCTTTGGAAACAAAGGTGGGGGAGTCAAATGATTCACTCTGGGAAATATTCACTTTTGCAAAATGAACACCATTCCCTATACACTGGAATTCCAGATTTTTGTTGGTATCGTTGAGGAAATCGTCAGAAAGACTTCTGGATA
Organism: Carcharhinus amblyrhynchos; assembly: GCF_965287045.1. NCBI lineage: Eukaryota > Metazoa > Chordata > Chondrichthyes > Carcharhiniformes > Carcharhinidae > Carcharhinus > Carcharhinus amblyrhynchos. Next base: position 18,837,065 of record NC_137330.1, read on the forward strand.
AGCTCAAAATGATTATCTGATCTACTTTTGGAACTTGACGAAAAATCAGACTTTTTGCCGTAGAGACTCATTGGCATTTGGCAACTCTATGGAAATCTATGTTGATCTACCCACAATGCTTCTCGCAGTTAGACCATGAGTGCAATATCAGATCTTCAGCAGGAATACATCATTGGCTTTGAGGGAATTATTGGAATCAATTGTTCGTTTACTAAAATGTTTATCTCCCCAAGATATACACTTTGCCGCAATGTTAGAATTGTGGAGTTTAAGGTGACAATGGTATTGAGGAAAACATTGGAATCAACTCTGGTGGGACTCAACATGCTTACCTCATCCAGATATGCACTTTGCTGCAGTCTCCTCTTTTCAGCCATCATGAGTCAGTGGGTTTGATCATATATTTACCTCCAAATCTGGATTTACTCAAAATGCTGATCTCGTCGAGATATGAACTTTGCCTCAATATGACAGTTTGGAATAGAAGTCTCAATGGCATTGAGACAATCTCTGGAAACAAAGCGGGATGGAGTGACATCATGAACTTGGTGAAAGATTCACTTTTTGAAACTGAAAAGCTTTCACTTAATCCTGAAATGTCAAATTTTTGGAGATATCATTGCAGAAAAGGTCGGAAAGAACTCTGGAGTAGCTTGAAATGCCTATCTCATCTAGCTGTGGAACTTGGCGGAAGATCAGACTTTTGGCAAAAGAGACTGATAGTCATTCAGCAACTCTTTGGAAATCTCTGTTGATCTTACCAGAATTCATCGCGCATTCAGATACTGACTGCAATGTCAGGTTTTCAGAAGGAACACCTCAAAGGCATTGAGGAAATTATTGGACTCAAATGTGTGTTGTCTAAAATGCTTATCTCACCGAGATATGCACTTTGCAGCAATATCATTGTTTTGGCAGTAAAGTGTCAATGGCATTGAGAGAATCTTTGGAAACAAAGGTGGGGGAGTCAAATGATTCGCTCTGGGCAATATTCACTTTTGCAAAATGAACACCATTCCCTATACACTGGAATTCCAGATTTTTGTTGGTATCGTTGAGGAAATCGTCAGAAAGACTTCTGGATAAGCTCAAAATGATTATCTGATCTACTTTTGGAACTTGACGAAAAATCAGACTTTTTGCCGTAGAGACTCATTGGCATTTGGCAACTCTATGGAAATCTATGTTGATCTACCCACAATGCTTCTCGCAGTTAGACCATGAGTGCAATATCAGATCTTCAGCAGGAATACATCATTGGCTTTGAGGGAATTATTGGAATCAATTGTTCGTTTACTAAAATGTTCATCTCCCCAAGATATACACTTTGCCGCAATGTTAGAATTGTGGAGTTTAAGGTGACAATGGTATTGAGGAAAACATTGGAATCAACTCTGGTGGGACTCAACATGCTTACCTCATCCAGATATGCACTTTGCTGCAGTCTCCGCTTTTCAGCCAACATGAGTCACTGGGTTTGATCATATATTTACCTCCAAATCTGGATTTACTCAAAATGCTGATCTCGTCGAGATATGAACTTTGCCTCAATATGACAGTTTAGAATACAAGTCTCAATGGCATTGAGACAATCTCTGGAAACAAAGCGGGAGGGAGTGACATCATGAACTTGGTGAAAGATTCACTTTTTGAAACTGAAAAGCATTCACTTAATCCTGAAATGTCAAATTTTTGGGGATATCATTGCAGAAAAGGTCGGAAAGAACGCTGGAGTAGCTTGAAATGCCTATCTCATCTAGCTGTGGAACTTGGCGGAAGATCAGACTTTTGGCAAAAGAGACTTATAGTCATTCAGCAACTCTTTCGAAATCTCTGTTGATCTAACCAGAATTCATCGCGCATTCAGATACTGACTGCAATGTCAGGTTTTCAGAAGGAACACCTCAAAGGCATTGAGGAAATTATTGGAATCAAATGTGGGTTGACTAAAATGCTAATCTCACCGAGATATGCACTTTGCAGCAATATCATTGTTTTGGCAGTAAAGTGTCAATGGCATTGAGAGAATCTTTGGAAACAAAGGTGGGGGAGTCAAATGATTCACTCTGGGAAATATTCACTTTTGCAAAATGAACACCATTCCCTATACACTGGAATTCCAGATTTTTGTTGGTATCGTTGAGGAAATCGTCAGAAAGACTTCTGGATAAGCTCAAAATGATTATCTGATCTACTTTTGGAACTTGACGAAAAATCAGACTTTTTGCCGTAGAGACTCATTGGCATTTGGCAACTCTATGGAAATCTATGTTGATCTACCCACAATGCTTCTCGCAGTTAGACCATGAGTGCAATATCAGATCTTCAGCAGGAATACATCATTGGCTTTGAGGGAATTATTGGAATCAATTGTTCGTTTACTAAAATGTTTATCTCCCCAAGATATACACTTTGCCGCAATGTTAGAATTGTGGAGTTTAAGGTGACAATGGTATTGAGGAAAACATTGGAATCAACTCTGGTGGGACTCAACATGCTTACCTCATCCAGATATGCACTTTGCTGCAGTCTCCTCTTTTCAGCCATCATGAGTCAGTGGGTTTGATCATATATTTACCTCCAAATCTGGATTTACTCAAAATGCTGATCTCGTCGAGATATGAACTTTGCCTCAATATGACAGTTTGGAATAGAAGTCTCAATGGCATTGAGACAATCTCTGGAAACAAAGCGGGATGGAGTGACATCATGAACTTGGTGAAAGATTCACTTTTTGAAACTGAAAAGCTTTCACTTAATCCTGAAATGTCAAATTTTTGGAGATATCATTGCAGAAAAGGTCGGAAAGAACTCTGGAGTAGCTTGAAATGCCTATCTCATCTAGCTGTGGAACTTGGCGGAAGATCAGACTTTTGGCAAAAGAGACTGATAGTCATTCAGCAACTCTTTGGAAATCTCTGTTGATCTTACCAGAATTCATCGCGCATTCAGATACTGACTGCAATGTCAGGTTTTCAGAAGGAACACCTCAAAGGCATTGAGGAAATTATTGGAATCAAATGTGGGTTGACTAAAATGCTTATCTCACCGAGATATGCACTTTGCAGCAATATCATTGTTTTGGCAGTAAAGTGTCAATGGCATTGAGAGAATCTTTGGAAACAAAGGTGGAGGAGTCAAATGATTCACTCTGGGAAATATTCACTTTTGCAAAATGAACACCATTCCCTGTATACTGGAATTCCAGATTTTTGTTGGTATCGTTGAGGAAATCGTCAGAAAGACTTCTGGATAAGCTGAAAATGACTATCTGATCTTCTTTTGGAACTTGTCGAAAAATCAGACATTTTGCCGAAGAGACTCTTTGGCATTCAGCAACTCTATGGAATTCTATGTTGATCTACCCACAATGCTTCGCGCATTTAGACCGTGAGGGCAATATCAGATCATCAGCAGGAAAACATCATTGGCTTTGAGGGAATTATTGGAATCAATTGTGCGTTCACTAAAATGTTTATATCCCCAAGATATACACTTTGCCGCAATGTTAGAATTGTGGAGTTTAAGGTGACAATGGTATTGAGGAAAACATTGGAATCAACTCTGGTGGGACTCAACATGCTTACCTCATCCAGATATGCACTTTGCTGCAGACTCCGCTTTTCAGCCAACATGAGTCACTGGGTTTGATCATATATTTACCTCCAAATCTGGATTTACTAAAAATGCTGATCTCGTCGAGATATGAACTTTGCCTCAATATGACAGTTTAGAATACAAGTCTCAATGGCATTGAGACAATCTCTGGAAACAAAGCGGGAGGGAGTGACATCATGAACTTGGTGAAAGATTCACTTTTAGAAACTGAACGGCATTCACTTAATCCTGAAATGTCAAATTTTTGGGGATATCATTGCAGAAAAGGTCGGAAAGAACTCTGGAGTAGCTTGAAATGCCTATCTCATCTTGCTGTGGAACTTGGCGGAAGATCAGACTTTTGGCAAAAGTGACTGATAGTCATTCAGCAACTCTTTGGAAATCTCTGTTGATCTTACCAGAATTCATCGCGCATTCAGATACTGACTGCAATGTCAGGTTTTCAGAAGGAACACCTCAAAGGCATTGAGGAAATTATTGGACTCAAATGTGTGTTGACTAAAATGCTTATCTCACCGAGATATGCACTTTGCAGCAATATCATTGTTTTGGCAGTAAAGTGTCAATGGCATTGAGAGAATCTTTGGAAACAAAGGTGGGGGAGTCAAATGATTCGCTCTGGGCAATATTCACTTTTGCAAAATGAACACCATTCCCTATACACTGGAATTCCAGATTTTTGTTGGTATCGTTGAGGAAATCGTCAGAAAGACTTCTGGATAAGCTCAAAATGATTATCTGATCTACTTTTGGAACTTGACGAAAAATCAGACTTTTTGCCGTAGAGACTCATTGGCATTTGGCAACTCTATGGAAATCTATGTTGATCTACCCACAATGCTTCTCGCAGTTAGACCATGAGTGCAATATCAGATCTTCAGCAGGAATACATCATTGGCTTTGAGGGAATTATTGGAATCAATTGTTCGTTTACTAAAATGTTCATCTCCCCAAGATATACACTTTGCCGCAATGTTAGAATTGTGGAGTTTAAGGTGACAATGGTATTGAGGAAAACATTGGAATCAACTCTGGTGGGACTCAACATGCTTACCTCATCCAGATATGCACTTTGCTGCAGTCTCCGCTTTTCAGCCAACATGAGTCACTGGGTTTGATCATATATTTACCTCCAAATCTGGATTTACTCAAAATGCTGATCTCGTCGAGATATGAACTTTGCCTCAATATGACAGTTTAGAATACAAGTCTCAATGGCATTGAGACAATCTCTGGAAACAAAGCGGGAGGGAGTGACATCATGAACTTGGTGAAAGATTCACTTTTAGAAACTGAACGGCATTCACTTAATCCTGAAATGTCAAATTTTTGGGGATATCATTGCAGAAAAGGTCGGAAAGAACTCTGGAGTAGCTTGAAATGCCTATCTCATCTTGCTGTGGAACTTGGCGGAAGATCAGACTTTTGGCAAAAGTGACTGATAGTCATTCAGCAACTCTTTGGAAATCTCTGTTGATCTTACCAGAATTCATCGCGCATTCAGATACTGACTGCAATGTCAGGTTTTCAGAAGGAACACCTCAAAGGCATTGAGGAAATTATTGGACTCAAATGTGTGTTGACTAAAATGCTTATCTCACCGAGATATGCACTTTGCAGCAATATCATTGTTTTGGCAGTAAAGTGTCAATGGCATTGAGAGAATCTTTGGAAACAAAGGTGGGGGAGTCAAATGATTCGCTCTGGGCAATATTCACTTTTGCAAAATGAACACCATTCCCTATACACTGGAATTCCAGATTTTTGTTGGTATCGTTGAGGAAATCGTCAGAAAGACTTCTGGATAAGCTCAAAATGATTATCTGATCTACTTTTGGAACTTGACGAAAAATCAGACTTTTTGCCGTAGAGACTCATTGGCATTTGGCAACTCTATGGAAATCTATGTTGATCTACCCACAATGCTTCTCGCAGTTAGACCATGAGTGCAATATCAGATCTTCAGCAGGAATACATCATTGGCTTTGAGGGAATTATTGGAATCAATTGTTCGTTTACTAAAATGTTCATCTCCCCAAGATATACACTTTGCCGCAATGTTAGAATTGTGGAGTTTAAGGTGACAATGGTATTGAGGAAAACATTGGAATCAACTCTGGTGGGACTCAACATGCTTACCTCATCCAGATATGCACTTTGCTGCAGTCTCCGCTTTTCAGCCAACATGAGTCACTGGGTTTGATCATATATTTACCTCCAAATCTGGATTTACTCAAAATGCTGATCTCGTCGAGATATGAACTTTGCCTCAATATGACAGTTTAGAATACAAGTCTCAATGGCATTGAGACAATCTCTGGAAACAAAGCGGGAGGGAGTGACATCATGAACTTGGTGAAAGATTCACTTTTTGAAACTGAAAAGCATTCACTTAATCCTGAAATGTCAAATTTTTGGGGATATCATTGCAGAAAAGGTCGGAAAGAACGCTGGAGTAGCTTGAAATGCCTATCTCATCTAGCTGTGGAACTTGGCGGAAGATCAGACTTTTGGCAAAAGAGACTTATAGTCATTCAGCAACTCTTTCGAAATCTCTGTTGATCTAACCAGAATTCATCGCGCATTCAGATACTGACTGCAATGTCAGGTTTTCAGAAGGAACACCTCAAAGGCATTGAGGAAATTATTGGAATCAAATGTGGGTTGACTAAAATGCTAATCTCACCGAGATATGCACTTTGCAGCAATATCATTGTTTTGGCAGTAAAGTGTCAATGGCATTGAGAGAATCTTTGGAAACAAAGGTGGGGGAGTCAAATGATTCACTCTGGGAAATATTCACTTTTGCAAAATGAACACCATTCCCTATACACTGGAATTCCAGATTTTTGTTGGTATCGTTGAGGAAATCGTCAGAAAGACTTCTGGATAAGCTCAAAATGATTATCTGATCTACTTTAGGAACTTGACGAAAAATCAGACTTTTTGCCGTAGAGACTCATTGGCATTTGGCAACTCTATGGAAATCTATGTTGATCTACCCACAATGCTTCTCGCAGTTAGACCATGAGTGCAATATCAGATCTTCAGCAGGAATACATCATTGGCTTTGAGGGAATTATTGGAATCAATTGTGCGTTCACTAAAATGTTTATCTCCCCAAGATATACACTTTGCCGCAATGTTAGAATTGTGGAGTTTAAGGTGACAATGGTATTGAGGAAAACATTGGAATCAACTCTGGTGGGACTCAACATGCTTACCTCATCCAGATATGCACTTTGCTGCAGTCTCCTCTTTTCAGCCATCATGAGTCACTGGGTTTGATCATATATTTACCTCCAAATCTGGATTTACTCAAAATGCTGATCTCGTCGAGATATGAACTTTGCCTCAATATGACAGTTTGGAATAGAAGTCTCAATGGCATTGAGACAATCTCTGGAAACAAAGCGGGATGGAGTGACATCATGAACTTGGTGAAAGATTCACTTTTTGAAACTGAAAAGCTTTCACTTAATCCTGAAATGTCAAATTTTTGGAGATATCATTGCAGAAAAGGTCGGAAAGAACTCTGGAGTAGCTTGAAATGCCTATCTCATCTAGCTGTGGAACTTGGCGGAAGATCAGACTTTTGGCAAAAGAGACTGATAGTCATTCAGCAACTCTTTGGAAATCTCTGTTGATCTTACCAGAATTCATCGCGCATTCAGATACTGACTGCAATGTCAGGTTTTCAGAAGGAACACCTCAAAGGCATTGAGGAAATTATTGGAATCAAATGTGGGTTGACTAAAATGCTTATCTCACCGAGATATGCACTTTGCAGCAATATCATTGTTTTGGCAGTAAAGTGTCAATGGCATTGAGAGAATCTTTGGAAACAAAGGTGGAGGAGTCAAATGATTCACTCTGGGAAATATTCACTTTTGCAAAATGAACACCATTCCCTGTATACTGGAATTCCAGATTTTTGTTGGTATCGTTGAGGAAATCGTCAGAAAGACTTCTGGATAAGCTGAAAATGACTATCTGATCTTCTTTTGGAACTTGTCGAAAAATCAGACATTTTGCCGAAGAGACTCTTTGGCATTCAGCAACTCTATGGAATTCTATGTTGATCTACCCACAATGCTTCGCGCATTTAGACCGTGAGGGCAATATCAGATCATCAGCAGGAAAACATCATTGGCTTTGAGGGAATTATTGGAATCAATTGTGCGTTCACTAAAATGTTTATATCCCCAAGATATACACTTTGCCGCAATGTTAGAATTGTGGAGTTTAAGGTGACAATGGTATTGAGGAAAACATTGGAATCAACTCTGGTGGGACTCAACATGCTTACCTCATCCAGATATGCACTTTGCTGCAGTCTCCGCTTTTCAGCCAACATGAGTCACTGGGTTTGATCATATATTTACCTCCAAATCTGGATTTACTAAAAATGCTGATCTCGTCGAGATATGAACTTTGCCTCAATATGACAGTTTAGAATACAAGTCTCAATGGCATTGAGACAATCTCTGGAAACAAAGCGGGAGGGAGTGACATCATGAACTTGGTGAAAGATTCACTTTTAGAAACTGAACGGCATTCACTTAATCCTGAAATGTCAAATTTTTGGGGATATCATTGCAGAAAAGGTCGGAAAGAACTCTGGAGTAGCTTGAAATGCCTATCTCATCTTGCTGTGGAACTTGGCGGAAGATCAGACTTTTGGCAAAAGTGACTGATAGTCATTCAGCAACTCTTTGGAAATCTCTGTTGATCTTACCAGAATTCATCGCGCATTCAGATACTGACTGCAATGTCAGGTTTTCAGAAGGAACACCTCAAAGGCATTGAGGAAATTATTGGACTCAAATGTGGGTTGTCTAAAATGCTTATCTCACCGAGATATGCACTTTGCAGCAATATCATTGTTTTGGCAGTAAAGTGTCAATGGCATTGAGAGAATCTTTGGAAACAAAGGTGGGGGAGTCAAATGATTCGCTCTGGGCAATATTCACTTTTGCAAAATGAACACCATTCCCTATACACTGGAATTCCAGATTTTTGTTGGTATCGTTGAGGAAATCGTCAGAAAGACATCTGGATAAGCTCAAAATGATTATCTGATCTACTTTTGGAACTTGACGAAAAATCAGACTTTTTGCCGTAGAGACTCATTGGCATTTGGCAACTCTATGGAAATCTATGTTGATCTACCCACAATGCTTCTCGCAGTTAGACCATGAGTGCAATATCAGATCTTCAGCAGGAATACATCATTGGCTTTGAGGGAATTATTGGAATCAATTGTTCGTTTACTAAAATGTTCATCTCCCCAAGATATACACTTTGCCGCAATGTTAGAATTGTGGAGTTTAAGGTGACAATGGTATTGAGGAAAACATTGGAATCAACTCTGGTGGGACTCAACATGCTTACCTCATCCAGATATGCACTTTGCTGCAGTCTCCGCTTTTCAGCCAACATGAGTCACTGGGTTTGATCATATATTTACCTCCAAATCTGGATTTACTCAAAATGCTGATCTCGTCGAGATATGAACTTTGCCTCAATATGACAGTTTAGAATACAAGTCTCAATGGCATTGAGACAATCTCTGGAAACAAAGCGGGAGGGAGTGACATCATGAACTTGGTGAAAGATTCACTTTTTGAAACTGAAAAGCATTCACTTAATCCTGAAATGTCAAATTTTTGGGGATATCATTGCAGAAAAGGTCGGAAAGAACGCTGGAGTAGCTTGAAATGCCTATCTCATCTAGCTGTGGAACTTGGCGGAAGATCAGACTTTTGGCAAAAGAGACTTATAGTCATTCAGCAACTCTTTCGAAATCTCTGTTGATCTAACCAGAATTCATCGCGCATTCAGATACTGACTGCAATGTCAGGTTTTCAGAAGGAACACCTCAAAGGCATTGAGGAAATTATTGGAATCAAATGTGGGTTGACTAAAATGCTAATCTCACCGAGATATGCACTTTGCAGCAATATCATTGTTTTGGCAGTAAAGTGTCAATGGCATTGAGAGAATCTTTGGAAACAAAGGTGGGGGAGTCAAATGATTCACTCTGGGAAATATTCACTTTTGCAAAATGAACACCATTCCCTATACACTGGAATTCCAGATTTTTGTTGGTATCGTTGAGGAAATCGTCAGAAAGACTTCTGGATAAGCTCAAAATGATTATCTGATCTACTTTAGGAACTTGACGAAAAATCAGACTTTTTGCCGTAGAGACTCATTGGCATTTGGCAACTCTATGGAAATCTATGTTGATCTACCCACAATGCTTCTCGCAGTTAGACCATGAGTGCAATATCAGATCTTCAGCAGGAATACATCATTGGCTTTGAGGGAATTATTGGAATCAATTGTGCGTTCACTAAAATGTTTATCTCCCCAAGATATACACTTTGCCGCAATGTTAGAATTGTGGAGTTTAAGGTGACAATGGTATTGAGGAAAACATTGGAATCAACTCTGGTGGGACTCAACATGCTTACCTCATCCAGATATGCACTTTGCTGCAGTCTCCTCTTTTCAGCCATCATGAGTCACTGGGTTTGATCATATATTTACCTCCAAATCTGGATTTACTCAAAATGCTGATCTCGTCGAGATATGAACTTTGCCTCAATATGACAGTTTGGAATAGAAGTCTCAATGGCATTGAGACAATCTCTGGAAACAAAGCGGGATGGAGTGACATCATGAACTTGGTGAAAGATTCACTTTTTGAAACGGAAAAGCTTTCACTTAATCCTGAAATGTCAAATTTTTGGAGATATCATTGCAGAAAAGGTCGGAAAGAACTCTGGAGTAGCTTGAAATGCCTATCTCATCTAGCTGTGGAACTTGGCGGAAGATCAGACTTTTGGCAAAAGAGACTGATAGTCATTCAGCAACTCTTTGGAAATCTCTGTTGATCTTACCAGAATTCATCGCGCATTCAGATACTGACTGCAATGTCAGGTTTTCAGAAGGAACACCTCAAAGGCATTGAGGAAATTATTGGAATCAAATGTGGGTTGACTAAAATGCTTATCTCACCGAGATATGCACTTTGCAGCAATATCATTGTTTTGGCAGTAAAGTGTCAATGGCATTGAGAGAATCTTTGGAAACAAAGGTGGAGGAGTCAAATGATTCACTCTGGGAAATATTCACTTTTGCAAAATGAACACCATTCCCTGTATACTGGAATTCCAGATTTTTGTTGGTATCGTTGAGGAAATCGTCAGAAAGACTTCTGGATAAGCTGAAAATGACTATCTGATCTTCTTTTGGAACTTGTCGAAAAATCAGACATTTTGCCGAAGAGACTCTTTGGCATTCAGCAACTCTATGGAATTCTATGTTGATCTACCCACAATGCTTCGCGCATTTAGACCGTGAGGGCAATATCAGATCATCAGCAGGAAAACATCATTGGCTTTGAGGGAATTATTGGAATCAATTGTGCGTTCACTAAAATGTTTATATCCCCAAGATATACACTTTGCCGCAATGTTAGAATTGTGGAGTTTAAGGTGACAATGGTATTGAGGAAAACATTGGAATCAACTCTGGTGGGACTCAACATGCTTACCTCATCCAGATATGCACTTTGCTGCAGTCTCCGCTTTTCAGCCAACATGAGTCACTGGGTTTGATCATATATTTACCTCCAAATCTGGATTTACTAAAAATGCTGATCTCGTCGAGATATGAACTTTGCCTCAATATGACAGTTTAGAATACAAGTCTCAATGGCATTGAGACAATCTCTGGAAACAAAGCGGGAGGGAGTGACATCATGAACTTGGTGAAAGATTCACTTTTAGAAACTGAACGGCATTCACTTAATCCTGAAATGTCAAATTTTTGGGGATATCATTGCAGAAAAGGTCGGAAAGAACTCTGGAGTAGCTTGAAATGCCTATCTCATCTTGCTGTGGAACTTGGCGGAAGATCAGACTTTTGGCAAAAGTGACTGATAGTCATTCAGCAACTCTTTGGAAATCTCTGTTGATCTTACCAGAATTCATCGCGCATTCAGATACTGACTGCAATGTCAGGTTTTCAGAAGGAACACCTCAAAGGCATTGAGGAAATTATTGGACTCAAATGTGTGTTGTCTAAAATGCTTATCTCACCGAGATATGCACTTTGCAGCAATATCATTGTTTTGGCAGTAAAGTGTCAATGGCATTGAGAGAATCTTTGGAAACAAAGGTGGGGGAGTCAAATGATTCGCTCTGGGCAATATTCACTTTTGCAAAATGAACACCATTCCCTATACACTGGAATTCCAGATTTTTGTTGGTATCGTTGAGGAAATCGTCAGAAAGACTTCTGGATAAGCTCAAAATGATTATCTGATCTACTTTTGGAACTTGACGAAAAATCAGACTTTTTGCCGTAGAGACTCATTGGCATTTGGCAACTCTATGGAAATCTATGTTGATCTACCCACAATGCTTCTCGCAGTTAGACCATGAGTGCAATATCAGATCTTCAGCAGGAATACATCATTGGCTTTGAGGGAATTATTGGAATCAATTGTTCGTTTACTAAAATGTTCATCTCCCCAAGATATACACTTTGCCGCAATGTTAGAATTGTGGAGTTTAAGGTGACAATGGTATTGAGGAAAACATTGGAATCAACTCTGGTGGGACTCAACATGCTTACCTCATCCAGATATGCACTTTGCTGCAGTCTCCGCTTTTCAGCCAACATGAGTCACTGGGTTTGATCATATATTTACCTCCAAATCTGGATTTACTCAAAATGCTGATCTCGTCGAGATATGAACTTTGCCTCAATATGACAGTTTAGAATACAAGTCTCAATGGCATTGAGACAATCTCTGGAAACAAAGCGGGAGGGAGTGACATCATGAACTTGGTGAAAGATTCACTTTTTGAAACTGAAAAGCATTCACTTAATCCTGAAATGTCAAATTTTTGGGGATATCATTGCAGAAAAGGTCGGAAAGAACGCTGGAGTAGCTTGAAATGCCTATCTCATCTAGCTGTGGAACTTGGCGGAAGATCAGACTTTTGGCAAAAGAGACTTATAGTCATTCAGCAACTCTTTCGAAATCTCTGTTGATCTAACCAGAATTCATCGCGCATTCAGATACTGACTGCAATGTCAGGTTTTCAGAAGGAACACCTCAAAGGCATTGAGGAAATTATTGGAATCAAATGTGGGTTGACTAAAATGCTAATCTCACCGAGATATGCACTTTGCAGCAATATCATTGTTTTGGCAGTAAAGTGTCAATGGCATTGAGAGAATCTTTGGAAACAAAGGTGGGGGAGTCAAATGATTCACTCTGGGAAATATTCACTTTTGCAAAATGAACACCATTCCCTATACACTGGAATTCCAGATTTTTGTTGGTATCGTTGAGGAAATCGTCAGAAAGACTTCTGGATAAGCTCAAAATGATTATCTGATCTACTTTTGGAACTTGACGAAAAATCAGACTTTTTGCCGTAGAGACTCATTGGCATTTGGCAACTCTATGGAAATCTATGTTGATCTACCCACAATGCTTCTCGCAGTTAGACCATGAGTGCAATATCAGATCTTCAGCAGGAATACATCATTGGCTTTGAGGGAATTATTGGAATCAATTGTTCGTTTACTAAAATGTTTATCTCCCCAAGATATACACTTTGCCGCAATGTTAGAATTGTGGAGTTTAAGGTGACAATGGTATTGAGGAAAACATTGGAATCAACTCTGGTGGGACTCAACATGCTTACCTCATCCAGATATGCACTTTGCTGCAGTCTCCTCTTTTCAGCCATCATGAGTCACTGGGTTTGATCATATATTTACCTCCAAATCTGGATTTACTCAAAATGCTGATCTCGTCGAGATATGAACTTTGCCTCAATATGACAGTTTGGAATAGAAGTCTCAATGGCATTGAGACAATCTCTGGAAACAAAGCGGGATGGAGTGACATCATGAACTTGGTGAAAGATTCACTTTTTGAAACTGAAAAGCTTTCACTTAATCCTGAAATGTCAAATTTTTGGAGATATCATTGCAGAAAAGGTCGGAAAGAACTCTGGAGTAGCTTGAAATGCCTATCTCATCTAGCTGCGGAACTTGGCGGAAGATCAGACTTTTGGCAAAAGAGACTGATAGTCATTCAGCAACTCTTTGGAAATCTCTGTTGATCTTACCAGAATTCATCGCGCATTCAGATACTGGCTGCAATGTCAGGTTTTCAGAAGGAACACCTCAAAGGCATTGAGGAAATTATTGGAATCAAATGTGGGTTGACTAAAATGCTTATCTCACCGAGATATGCACTTTGCAGCAATATCATTGTTTTGGCAGTAAAGTGTCAATGGCATTGAGAGAATCTTTGGAAACAAAGGTGGAGGAGTCAAATGATTCACTCTGGGAAATATTCACTTTTGCAAAATGAACACCATTCCCTGTATACTGGAATTCCAGATTTTTGTTGGTATCGTTGAGGAAATCGTCAGAAAGACTTCTGGATAAGCTGAAAATGACTATCTGATCTTCTTTTGGAACTTGTCGAAAAATCAGACATTTTGCCGAAGAGACTCTTTGGCATTCAGCAACTCTATGGAATTCTATGTTGATCTACCCACAATGCTTCGCGCATTTAGACCGTGAGGGCAATATCAGATCATCAGCAGGAAAACATCATTGGCTTTGAGGGAATTATTGGAATCAATTGTGCGTTCACTAAAATGTTTATATCCCCAAGATATACACTTTGCCGCAATGTTAGAATTGTGGAGTTTAAGGTGACAATGGTATTGAGGAAAACATTGGAATCAACTCTGGTGGGACTCAACATGCTTACCTCATCCAGATATGCACTTTGCTGCAGTCTCCGCTTTTCAGCCAACATGAGTCACTGGGTTTGATCATATATTTACCTCCAAATCTGGATTTACTAAAAATGCTGATCTCGTCGAGATATGAACTTTGCCTCAATATGACAGTTTAGAATACAAGTCTCAATGGCATTGAGACAATCTCTGGAAACAAAGCGGGAGGGAGTGACATCATGAACTTGGTGAAAGATTCACTTTTAGAAACTGAACGGCATTCACTTAATCCTGAAATGTCAAATTTTTGGGGATATCATTGCAGAAAAGGTCGGAAAGAACTCTGGAGTAGCTTGAAATGCCTATCTCATCTTGCTGTGGAACTTGGCGGAAGATCAGACTTTTGGCAAAAGTGACTGATAGTCATTCAGCAACTCTTTGGAAATCTCTGTTGATCTTACCAGAATTCATCGCGCATTCAGATACTGACTGCAATGTCAGGGTTTCTGAAGGAACACCTCAAAGGCATTGAGGAAATTATTGGAATCAAATGTGTGTTGACTAAAATGCTTATCTCACCGAGATATGCACTTTGCAGCAATATCATTGTTTTGGCAGTAAAGTGTCAATGGCATTGAGAGAATCTTTGGAAACAAAGGGGGGGAGTCAAATGATTCGCTCTGGGCAATATTCACTTTTGCAAAATGAACACCATTCCCTATACACTGGAATTCCAGATTTTTGTTGGTATCGTTGAGGAAATCGTCAGAAAGACTTCTGGATAAGCTCAAAATGATTATCTGATCTACTTTTGGAACTTGACGAAAAATCAGACTTTTTGCCGTAGAGACTCATTGGCATTTGGCAACTCTATGGAAATCTATGTTGATCTACCCACAATGCTTCTCGCAGTTAGACCATGAGTGCAATATCAGATCTTCAGCAGGAATACATCATTGGCTTTGAGGGAATTATTGGAATCAATTGTTCGTTTACTAAAATGTTCATCTCCTTAAGATATACACTTTGCCGCAATGTTAGAATTGTGGAGTTTAAGGTGACAATGGTATTGAGGAAAACATTGGAATCAACTCTGGTGGGACTCAACATGCTTACCTCATCCAGATATGCACTTTGCTGCAGTCTCCGCTTTTCAGCCAACATGAGTCACTGGGTTTGATCATATATTTACCTCCAAATCTGGATTTACTCAAAATGCTGATCTCGTCGAGATATGAACTTTGCCTCAATATGACAGTTTAGAATACAAGTCTCAATGGCATTGAGACAATCTCTGGAAACAAAGCGGGAGGGAGTGACATCATGAACTTGGTGAAAGATTCACTTTTTGAAACTGAAAAGCATTCACTTAATACTGAAATGTCAAATTTTTGGGGATATCATTGCAGAAAAGGTCGGAAAGAACGCTGGAGTAGCTTGAAATGCCTATCTCATCTAGCTGTGGAACTTGGCGGAAGATCAGACTTTTGGCAAAAGAGACTTATAGTCATTCAGCAACTCTTTCGAAATCTCTGTTGATCTAACCAGAATTCATCGCGCATTCAGATACTGACTGCAATGTCAGGTTTTCAGAAGGAACACCTCAAAGGCATTGAGGAAATTATTGGAATCAAATGTGGGTTGACTAAAATGCTAATCTCACCGAGATATGCACTTTGCAGCAATATCATTGTTTTGGCAGTAAAGTGTCAATGGCATTGAGAGAATCTTTGGAAACAAAGGTGGGGGAGTCAAATGATTCACTCTGGGAAATATTCACTTTTGCAAAATGAACACCATTCCCTATACACTGGAATTCCAGATTTTTGTTGGTATCGTTGAGGAAATCGTCAGAAAGACTTCTGGATAAGCTCAAAATGATTATCTGATCTACTTTTGGAACTTGACGAAAAATCAGACTTTTTGCCGTAGAGACTCATTGGCATTTGGCAACTCTATGGAAATCTATGTTGATCTACCCACAATGCTTCTCGCAGTTAGACCATGAGTGCAATATCAGATCTTCAGCAGGAATACATCATTGGCTTTGAGGGAATTATTGGAATCAATTGTTCGTTTACTAAAATGTTTATCTCCCCAAGATATACACTTTGCCGCAATGTTAGAATTGTGGAGTTTAAGGTGACAATGGTATTGAGGAAAACATTGGAATCAACTCTGGTGGGACTCAACATGCTTACCTCATCCAGATATGCACTTTGCTGCAGTCTCCTCTTTTCAGCCATCATGAGTCACTGGGTTTGATCATATATTTACCTCCAAATCTGGATTTACTCAAAATGCTGATCTCGTCGAGATATGAACTTTGCCTCAATATGACAGTTTGGAATAGAAGTCTCAATGGCATTGAGACAATCTCTGGAAACAAAGCGGGATGGAGTGACATCATGAACTTGGTGAAAGATTCACTTTTTGAAACTGAAAAGCATTCACTTAATCCTGAAATGTCAAATTTTTGGAGATATCATTGCAGAAAAGGTCGGAAAGAACTCTGGAGTAGCTTGAAATGCCTATCTCATCTAGCTGTGGAACTTGGCGGAAGATCAGACTTTTGGCAAAAGAGACTGATAGTCATTCAGCAACTCTTTGGAAATCTCTGTTGATCTAACCAGAATTCATCGCGCATTCAGATACTGACTGCAATGTCAGGTTTTCAGAAGGAACACCTCAAAGGCATTGAGGAAATTATTGGAATGAAATGTGGGTTGACTAAAATGCTTATCTCACCGAGATATGCACTTTGCAGCAATATCATTGTTTTGGCAGTAAAGTGTCAATGGCATTGAGAGAATCTTTGGAAACAAAGGTGGGGGAGTCAAATGATTCACTCTGGGAAATATTCACTTTTGCAAAATTAACACCATTCCCTATACACTGGAATTCCAGATTTTTGTTGGTATCGTTGAGGAAATCGTCAGAAAGACTTCTGGATAAGCTCAAAATGATTATCTGATCTACTTTAGGAACTTGACGAAAAATCAGACTTGTTGCCGTAGAGACTCATTGGCATTTGGCAACTCTATGGAAATCTATGTTGATCTACCAACAATGCTTCTCGCAGTTAGACCATGAGTGCAATATCAGATCTTCAGCAGGAATACATCATTGGCTTTGAGGGAATTATTGGAATCAATTGTTCGTTTACTAAAATGTTTATCTCCCCAAGATATACACTTTGCCGCAATGTTAGAATTGTGGAGTTTAAGGTGACAATGGTATTGAGGAAAACATTAGAATCAACTCTGGTGGGACTCAACATGCTTACCTCATCCAGATATGCACTTTGCTGCACTCTCCTCTTTTCAGCCATCATGAGTCACTGGGTTTGATCATATATTTACCTCCAAATCTGGATTTACTCAAAATGCTGATCTCGTCGAGATATGAACTTTGCCTCAATATGACAGTTTGGAATAGAAGTCTCAATGGCATTGAGACAATCTCTGGAAACAAAGCGGGATGGAGTGACATCATGAACTTGGTGAAAGATTCACTTTTTGAAACTGAAAAGCATTCACTTAATCCTGAAATATCAATTTTTTGGAGATATCATTGCAGAAAAGGTCGGAAAGAACTCTGGAGTAGCTTGAAATGCCTATCTCATCTAGCTGTGGAACTTGGCGGAAGATCAGACTTTTGGCAAAAGAGACTGATAGTCATTCAGCAACTCTTTGGAAATCTCTGTTGATCTTACCAGAATTCATCGCGCATTCAGATACTGACTGCAATGTCAGGTTTTCAGAAGGAACACCTCAAAGGCATTGAGGAAATTATTGGAATCAAATGTGGGTTGACTAAAATGCTTATCTCACCGAGATATGCACTTTGCAGCAATATCATTGTTTTGGCAGTAAAGTGTCAATGGCATTGAGAGAATCTTTGGAAACAAAGGTGGAGGAGTCAAATGATTCACTCTGGGAAATATTCACTTTTGCAAAATGAACACCATTCCCTGTATACTGGAATTCCAGATTTTTGTTGGTATCGTTGAGGAAATCGTCAGAAAGACTTCTGGATAAGCTGAAAATGACTATCTGATCTTCTTTTGGAACTTGTCGAAAAATCAGACATTTTGCCGAAGAGACTCTTTGGCATTCAGCAACTCTATGGAATTCTATGTTGATCTACCCACAATGCTTCGCGCATTTAGACCGTGAGGGCAATATCAGATCATCAGCAGGAAAACATCATTGGCTTTGAGGGAATTATTGGAATCAATTGTGCGTTCACTGAAATGTTTATATCCCCAAGATATACACTTTGCCGCAATGTTAGAATTGTGGAGTTTAAGGTGACAATGGTATTGAGGAAAACATTGGAATCAACTCTGGTGGGACTCAACATGCTTACCTCATCCAGATATGCACTTTGCTGCAGTCTCCGCTTTTCAGCCAACATGAGTCACTGGGTTTGATCATATATTTACCTCCAAATCTGGATTTACTAAAAATGCTGATCTCGTCGAGATATGAACTTTGCCTCAATATGACAGTTTAGAATACAAGTCTCAATGGCATTGAGACAATCTCTGGAAACAAAGCGGGAGGGAGTGACATCATGAACTTGGTGAAAGATTCACTTTTAGAAACTGAACGGCATTCACTTAATCCTGAAATGTCAAATTTTTGGGGATATCATTGCAGAAAAGGTCGGAAAGAACTCTGGAGTAGCTTGAAATGCCTATCTCATCTTGCTGTGGAACTTGGCGGAAGATCAGACTTTTGGCAAAAGTGACTGATAGTCATTCAGCAACTCTTTGGAAATCTCTGTTGATCTAACCAGAATTCATCGCGCATTCAGATACTGACTGCAATGTCAGGTTTTCAGAAGGAACACCTCAAAGGCATTGAGGAAATTATTGGAATCAAATGTGGGTTGACTAAAATGCTAATCTCACCGAGATATGCACTTTGCAGCAATATCATTGTTTTGGCAGTAAAGTGTCAATGGCATTGAGAGAATCTTTGGAAACAAAGGTGGGGGAGTCAAATGATTCACTCTGGGAAATATTCACTTTTGCAAAATGAACACCATTCCCTGTACACTGGAATTCCAGATTTTTGTTGGTATCGTTGAGGAAATCGTCAGAAAGACTTCTGGATAAGCTCAAAATGATTATCTGATCTACTTTTGGAACTTGACGAAAAATCAGACTTTTTGCCGTCGAGACTCATTGGCATTTGGCAACTCTATGGAAATCTATGTTGATCTACCCACAATGCTTCTCGCAGTTAGACCATGAGTGCAATATCAGATCTTCAGCAGGAATACATCATTGGCTTTGAGGGAATTATTGGAATCAATTGTTCGTTTACTAAAATGTTTATCTCCCCAAGATATACACTTTGCCGCAATGTTAGAATTGTGGAGTTTAAGGTGACAATGGTATTGAGGAAAACATTGGAATCAACTCTGGTGGGACTCAACATGCTTACCTCATCCAGATATGCACTTTGCTGCAGTCTCCTCTTTTCAGCCATCATGAGTCACTGGGTTTGATCATATATTTACCTCCAAATCTGGATTTACTCAAAATGCTGATCTCGTCGAGATATGAACTTTGCCTCAATATGACAGTTTGGAATAGAAGTCTCAATGGCATTGAGACAATCTCTGGAAACAAAGCGGGATGGAGTGACATCATGAACTTGGTGAAAGATTCACTTTTTGAAACTGAAAAGCTTTCACTTAATCCTGAAATGTCAAATTTTTGGAGATATCATTGCAGAAAAGGTCGGAAAGAACTCTGGAGTAGCTTGAAATGCCTATCTCATCTAGCTGTGGAACTTGGCGGAAGATCAGACTTTTGGCAAAAGAGACTGATAGTCATTCAGCAACTCTTTGGAAATCTCTGTTGATCTTACCAGAATTCATCGCGCATTCAGATACTGACTGCAATGTCAGGTTTTCAGAAGGAACACCTCAAAGGCATTGAGGAAATTATTGGAATCAAATGTGGGTTGACTAAAATGCTTATCTCACCGAGATATGCACTTTGCAGCAATATCATTGTTTTGGCAGTAAAGTGTCAATGGCATTGAGAGAATCTTTGGAAACAAAGGTGGAGGAGTCAAATGATTCACTCTGGGAAATATTCACTTTTGCAAAATGAACACCATTCCCTGTATACTGGAATTCCAGATTTTTGTTGGTATCGTTGAGGAAATCGTCAGAAAGACTTCTGGATAAGCTGAAAATGACTATCTGATCTTCTTTTGGAACTTGTCGAAAAATCAGACATTTTGCCGAAGAGACTCTTTGGCATTCAGCAACTCTATGGAATTCTATGTTGATCTACCCACAATGCTTCGCGCATTTAGACCGTGAGGGCAATATCAGATCATCAGCAGGAAAACATCATTGGCTTTGAGGGAATTATTGGAATCAATTGTGCGTTCACTAAAATGTTTATATCCCCAAGATATACACTTTGCCGCAATGTTAGAATTGTGGAGTTTAAGGTGACAATGGTATTGAGGAAAACATTGGAATCAACTCTGGTGGGACTCAACATGCTTACCTCATCCAGATATGCACTTTGCTGCAGTCTCCGCTTTTCAGCCAACATGAGTCACTGGGTTTGATCATATATTTACCTCCAAATCTGGATTTACTAAAAATGCTGATCTCGTCGAGATATGAACTTTGCCTCAATATGACAGTTTAGAATACAAGTCTCAATGGCATTGAGACAATCTCTGGAAACAAAGCGGGAGGGAGTGACATCATGAACTTGGTGAAAGATTCACTTTTAGAAACTGAACGGCATTCACTTAATCCTGAAATGTCAAATTTTTGGGGATATCATTGCAGAAAAGGTCGGAAAGAACTCTGGAGTAGCTTGAAATGCCTATCTCATCTTGCTGTGGAACTTGGCGGAAGATCAGACTTTTGGCAAAAGTGACTGATAGTCATTCAGCAACTCTTTGGAAATCTCTGTTGATCTTACCAGAATTCATCGCGCATTCAGATACTGACTGCAATGTCAGGTTTTCAGAAGGAACACCTCAAAGGCATTGAGGAAATTATTGGACTCAAATGTGTGTTGACTAAAATGCTTATCTCACCGAGATATGCACTTTGCAGCAATATCATTGTTTTGGCAGTAAAGTGTCAATGGCATTGAGAGAATCTTTGGAAACAAAGGTGGGGGAGTCAAATGATTCGCTCTGGGCAATATTCACTTTTGCAAAATGAACACCATTCCCTATACACTGGAATTCCAGATTTTTGTTGGTATCGTTGAGGAAATCGTCAGAAAGACTTCTGGATAAGCTCAAAATGATTATCTGATCTACTTTTGGAACTTGACGAAAAATCAGACTTTTTGCCGTAGAGACTCATTGGCATTTGGCAACTCTATGGAAATCTATGTTGATCTACCCACAATGCTTCTCGCAGTTAGACCATGAGTGCAATATCAGATCTTCAGCAGGAATACATCATTGGCTTTGAGGGAATTATTGGAATCAATTGTTCGTTTACTAAAATGTTCATCTCCCCAAGATATACACTTTGCCGCAATGTTAGAATTGTGGAGTTTAAGGTGACAATGGTATTGAGGAAAACATTGGAATCAACTCTGGTGGGACTCAACATGCTTACCTCATCCAGATATGCACTTTGCTGCAGTCTCCGCTTTTCAGCCAACATGAGTCACTGGGTTTGATCATATATTTACCTCCAAATCTGGATTTACTCAAAATGCTGATCTCGTCGAGATATGAACTTTGCCTCAATATGACAGTTTAGAATACAAGTCTCAATGGCATTGAGACAATCTCTGGAAACAAAGCGGGAGGGAGTGACATCATGAACTTGGTGAAAGATTCACTTTTTGAAACTGAAAAGCATTCACTTAATCCTGAAATGTCAAATTTTTGGGGATATCATTGCAGAAAAGGTCGGAAAGAAAGCTGGAGTAGCTTGAAATGCCTATCTCATCTAGCTGTGGAACTTGGCGGAAGATCAGACTTTTGGCAAAAGAGACTTATAGTCATTCAGCAACTCTTTCGAAATCTCTGTTGATCTAACCAGAATTCATCGCGCATTCAGATACTGACTGCAATGTCAGGTTTTCAGAAGGAACACCTCAAAGGCATTGAGGAAATTATTGGAATCAAATGTGGGTTGACTAAAATGCTAATCTCACCGAGATATGCACTTTGCAGCAATATCATTGTTTTGGCAGTAAAGTGTCAATGGCATTGAGAGAATCTTTGGAAACAAAGGTGGGGGAGTCAAATGATTCACTCTGGGAAATATTCACTTTTGCAAAATGAACACCATTCCCTATACACTGGAATTCCAGATTTTTGTTGGTATCGTTGAGGAAATCGTCAGAAAGACTTCTGGATAAGCTCAAAATGATTATCTGATCTACTTTAGGAACTTGACGAAAAATCAGACTTTTTGCCGTAGAGACTCATTGGCATTTGGCAACTCTATGGAAATCTATGTTGATCTACCCACAATGCTTCTCGCAGTTAGACCATGAGTGCAATATCAGATCTTCAGCAGGAATACATCATTGGCTTTGAGGGAATTATTGGAATCAATTGTGCGTTCACTAAAATGTTTATCTCCCCAAGATATACACTTTGCCGCAATGTTAGAATTGTGGAGTTTAAGGTGACAATGGTATTGAGGAAAACATTGGAATCAACTCTGGTGGGACTCAACATGCTTACCTCATCCAGATATGCACTTTGCTGCAGTCTCCTCTTTTCAGCCATCATGAGTCACTGGGTTTGATCATATATTTACCTCCAAATCTGGATTTACTCAAAATGCTGATCTCGTCGAGATATGAACTTTGCCTCAATATGACAGTTTGGAATAGAAGTCTCAATGGCATTGAGACAATCTCTGGAAACAAAGCGGGATGGAGTGACATCATGAACTTGGTGAAAGATTCACTTTTTGAAACTGAAAAGCTTTCACTTAATCCTGAAATGTCAAATTTTTGGAGATATCATTGCAGAAAAGGTCGGAAAGAACTCTGGAGTAGCTTGAAATGCCTATCTCATCTAGCTGTGGAACTTGGCGGAAGATCAGACTTTTGGCAAAAGAGACTGATAGTCATTCAGCAACTCTTTGGAAATCTCTGTTGATCTTACCAGAATTCATCGCGCATTCAGATACTGACTGCAATGTCAGGTTTTCAGAAGGAACACCTCAAAGGCATTGAGGAAATTATTGGAATCAAATGTGGGTTGACTAAAATGCTAATCTCACCGAGATATGCACTTTGCAGCAATATCATTGTTTTGGCAGTAAAGTGTCAATGGCATTGAGAGAATCTTTGGAAACAAAGGTGGGGGAGTCAAATGATTCACTCTGGGAAATATTCACTTTTGCAAAATGAACACCATTCCCTATACACTGGAATTCCAGATTTTTGTTGGTATCGTTGAGGAAATCGTCAGAAAGACTTCTGGATAAGCTCAAAATGATTATCTGATCTACTTTAGGAACTTGACGAAAAATCAGACTTTTTGCCGTAGAGACTCATTGGCATTTGGCAACTCTATGGAAATCTATGTTGATCTACCCACAATGCTTCTCGCAGTTAGACCATGAGTGCAATATCAGATCTTCAGCAGGAATACATCATTGGCTTTGAGGGAATTATTGGAATCAATTGTGCGTTCACTAAAATGTTTATCTCCCCAAGATATACACTTTGCCGCAATGTTAGAATTGTGGAGTTTAAGGTGACAATGGTATTGAGGAAAACATTGGAATCAACTCTGGTGGGACTCAACATGCTTACCTCATCCAGATATGCACTTTGCTGCAGTCTCCTCTTTTCAGCCATCATGAGTCACTGGGTTTGATCATATATTTACCTCCAAATCTGGATTTACTCAAAATGCTGATCTCGTCGAGATATGAACTTTGCCTCAATATGACAGTTTGGAATAGAAGTCTCAATGGCATTGAGACAATCTCTGGAAACAAAGCGGGATGGAGTGACATCATGAACTTGGTGAAAGATTCACTTTTTGAAACTGAAAAGCTTTCACTTAATCCTGAAATGTCAAATTTTTGGAGATATCATTGCAGAAAAGGTCGGAAAGAACTCTGGAGTAGCTTGAAATGCCTATCTCATCTAGCTGTGGAACTTGGCGGAAGATCAGACTTTTGGCAAAAGAGACTGATAGTCATTCAGCAACTCTTTGGAAATCTCTGTTGATCTTACCAGAATTCATCGCGCATTCAGATACTGACTGCAATGTCAGGTTTTCAGAAGGAACACCTCAAAGGCATTGAGGAAATTATTGGAATCAAATGTGGGTTGACTAAAATGCTTATCTCACCGAGATATGCACTTTGCAGCAATATCATTGTTTTGGCAGTAAAGTGTCAATGGCATTGAGAGAATCTTTGGAAACAAAGGTGGAGGAGTCAAATGATTCACTCTGGGAAATATTCACTTTTGCAAAATGAACACCATTCCCTGTATACTGGAATTCCAGATTTTTGTTGGTATCGTTGAGGAAATCGTCAGAAAGACTTCTGGATAAGCTGAAAATGACTATCTGATCTTCTTTTGGAACTTGTCGAAAAATCAGACATTTTGCCGAAGAGACTCTTTGGCATTCAGCAACTCTATGGAATTCTATGTTGATCTACCCACAATGCTTCGCGCATTTAGACCGTGAGGGCAATATCAGATCATCAGCAGGAAAACATCATTGGCTTTGAGGGAATTATTGGAATCAATTGTGCGTTCACTAAAATGTTTATATCCCCAAGATATACACTTTGCCGCAATGTTAGAATTGTGGAGTTTAAGGTGACAATGGTATTGAGGAAAACATTGGAATCAACTCTGGTGGGACTCAACATGCTTACCTCATCCAGATATGCACTTTGCTGCAGTCTCCGCTTTTCAGCCAACATGAGTCACTGGGTTTGATCATATATTTACCTCCAAATCTGGATTTACTAAAAATGCTGATCTCGTCGAGATATGAACTTTGCCTCAATATGACAGTTTAGAATACAAGTCTCAATGGCATTGAGACAATCTCTGGAAACAAAGCGGGAGGGAGTGACATCATGAACTTGGTGAAAGATTCACTTTTAGAAACTGAACGGCATTCACTTAATCCTGAAATGTCAAATTTTTGGGGATATCATTGCAGAAAAGGTCGGAAAGAACTCTGGAGTAGCTTGAAATGCCTATCTCATCTTGCTGTGGAACTTGGCGGAAGATCAGACTTTTGGCAAAAGTGACTGATAGTCATTCAGCAACTCTTTGGAAATCTCTGTTGATCTTACCAGAATTCATCGCGCATTCAGATACTGACTGCAATGTCAGGTTTTCAGAAGGAACACCTCAAAGGCATTGAGGAAATTATTGGACTCAAATGTGTGTTGACTAAAATGCTTATCTCACCGAGATATGCACTTTGCAGCAATATCATTGTTTTGGCAGTAAAGTGTCAATGGCATTGAGAGAATCTTTGGAAACAAAGGTGGGGGAGTCAAATGATTCGCTCTGGGCAATATTCACTTTTGCAAAATGAACACCATTCCCTATACACTGGAATTCCAGATTTTTGTTGGTATCGTTGAGGAAATCGTCAGAAAGACTTCTGGATAAGCTCAAAATGATTATCTGATCTACTTTAGGAACTTGACGAAAAATCAGACTTTTTGCCGTAGAGACTCATTGGCATTTGGCAACTCTATGGAAATCTATGTTGATCTACCCACAATGCTTCTCGCAGTTAGACCATGAGTGCAATATCAGATCTTCAGCAGGAATACATCATTGGCTTTGAGGGAATTATTGGAATCAATTGTTCGTTTACTAAAATGTTCATCTCCCCAAGATATACACTTTGCCGCAATGTTAGAATTGTGGAGTTTAAGGTGACAATGGTATTGAGGAAAACATTGGAATCAACTCTGGTGGGACTCAACATGCTTACCTCATCCAGATATGCACTTTGCTGCAGTCTCCGCTTTTCAGCCAACATGAGTCACTGGGTTTGATCATATATTTACCTCCAAATCTGGATTTACTCAAAATGCTGATCTCGTCGAGATATGAACTTTGCCTCAATATGACAGTTTAGAATACAAGTCTCAATGGCATTGAGACAATCTCTGGAAACAAAGCGGGAGGGAGTGACATCATGAACTTGGTGAAAGATTCACTTTTTGAAACTGAAAAGCATTCACTTAATCCTGAAATGTCAAATTTTTGGGGATATCATTGCAGAAAAGGTCGGAAAGAACGCTGGAGTAGCTTGAAATGCCTATCTCATCTAGCTGTGGAACTTGGCGGAAGATCAGACTTTTGGCAAAAGAGACTTATAGTCATTCAGCAACTCTTTCGAAATCTCTGTTGATCTAACCAGAATTCATCGCGCATTCAGATACTGACTGCAATGTCAGGTTTTCAGAAGGAACACCTCAAAGGCATTGAGGAAATTATTGGAATCAAATGTGGGTTGACTAAAATGCTAATCTCACCGAGATATGCACTTTGCAGCAATATCATTGTTTTGGCAGTAAAGTGTCAATGGCATTGAGAGAATCTTTGGAAACAAAGGTGGGGGAGTCAAATGATTCACTCTGGGAAATATTCACTTTTGCAAAATGAACACCATTCCCTATACACTGGAATTCCAGATTTTTGTTGGTATCGTTGAGGAAATCGTCAGAAAGACTTCTGGATAAGCTCAAAATGATTATCTGATCTACTTTTGGAACTTGACGAAAAATCAGACTTTTTGCCGTAGAGACTCATTGGCATTTGGCAACTCTATGGAAATCTATGTTGATCTACCCACAATGCTTCTCGCAGTTAGACCATGAGTGCAATATCAGATCTTCAGCAGGAATACATCATTGGCTTTGAGGGAATTATTGGAATCAATTGTTCGTTTACTAAAATGTTTATCTCCCCAAGATATACACTTTGCCGCAATGTTAGAATTGTGGAGTTTAAGGTGACAATGGTATTGAGGAAAACATTGGAATCAACTCTGGTGGGACTCAACATGCTTACCTCATCCAGATATGCACTTTGCTGCAGTCTCCTCTTTTCAGCCATCATGAGTCACTGGGTTTGATCATATATTTACCTCCAAATCTGGATTTACTCAAAATGCTGATCTCGTCGAGATATGAACTTTGCCTCAATATGACAGTTTGGAATAGAAGTCTCAATGGCATTGAGACAATCTCTGGAAACAAAGCGGGATGGAGTGACATCATGAACTTGGTGAAAGATTCACTTTTTGAAACTGAAAAGCTTTCACTTAATCCTGAAATGTCAAATTTTTGGAGATATCATTGCAGAAAAGGTCGGAAAGAACTCTGGAGTAGCTTGAAATGCCTATCTCATCTAGCTGTGGAACTTGGCGGAAGATCAGACTTTTGGCAAAAGAGACTGATAGTCATTCAGCAACTCTTTGGAAATCTCTGTTGATCTTACCAGAATTCATCGCGCATTCAGATACTGGCTGCAATGTCAGGTTTTCAGAAGGAACACCTCAAAGGCATTGAGGAAATTATTGGAATCAAATGTGGGTTGACTAAAATGCTTATCTCACCGAGATATGCACTTTGCAGCAATATCATTGTTTTGGCAGTAAAGTGTCAATGGCATTGAGAGAATCTTTGGAAACAAAGGTGGAGGAGTCAAATGATTCACTCTGGGAAATATTCACTTTTGCAACATGAACACCATTCCCTGTATACTGGAATTCCAGATTTTTGTTGGTATCGTTGAGGAAATCGTCAGAAAGACTTCTGGATAAGCTGAAAATGACTATCTGATCTTCTTTTGGAACTTGTCGAAAAATCAGACATTTTGCCGAAGAGACTCTTTGGCATTCAGCAACTCTATGGAATTCTATGTTGATCTACCCACAATGCTTCGCGCATTTAGACCGTGAGGGCAATATCAGATCATCAGCAGGAAAACATCATTGGCTTTGAGGGAATTATTGGAATCAATTGTGCGTTCACTAAAATGTTTATATCCCCAAGATATACACTTTGCCGCAATGTTAGAATTGTGGAGTTTAAGGTGACAATGGTATTGAGGAAAACATTGGAATCAACTCTGGTGGGACTCAACATGCTTACCTCATCCAGATATGCACTTTGCTGCAGTCTCCGCTTTTCAGCCAACATGAGTCACTGGGTTTGATCATATATTTACCTCCAAATCTGGATTTACTAAAAATGCTGATCTCGTCGAGATATGAACTTTGCCTCAATATGACAGTTTAGAATACAAGTCTCAATGGCATTGAGACAATCTCTGGAAACAAAGCGGGAGGGAGTGACATCATGAACTTGGTGAAAGATTCACTTTTAGAAACTGAACGGCATTCACTTAATCCTGAAATGTCAAATTTTTGGGGATATCATTGCAGAAAAGGTCGGAAAGAACTCTGGAGTAGCTTGAAATGCCTATCTCATCTAGCTGTGGAACTTGGCGGAAGATCAGACTTTTGGCAAAAGAGACGGATAGTCATTCAGCAACTCTTTCGAAATCTCTGTTGATCTAACCAGAATTCATCGCGCATTCAGATACTGACTGCAATGTCAGGTTTTCAGAAGGAACACCTCAAAGGCATTGAGGAAATTATTGGAATGAAATGTGGGTTGACTAAAATGCTTATCTCACCGAGATATGCACTTTGCAGCAATATCATTGTTTTGGCAGTAAAGTGTCAATGGCATTGAGAGAATCTTTGGAAACAAAGGTGGGGGAGTCAAATGATTCACTCTGGGAAATATTCACTTTTGCAAAATTAACACCATTCCCTATACACTGGAATTCCAGATTTTTGTTGGTATCGTTGAGGAAATCGTCAGAAAGACTTCTGGATAAGCTCAAAATGATTATCTGATCTACTTTAGGAACTTGACGAAAAATCAGACTTTTTGCCGTAGAGACTCATTGGCATTTGGCAACTCTATGGAAATCTATGTTGATCTACCAACAATGCTTCTCGCAGTTAGACCATGAGTGCAATATCAGATCTTCAGCAGGAATACATCATTGGCTTTGAGGGAATTATTGGAATCAATTGTTCGTTTACTAAAATGTTTATCTCCCCAAGATATACACTTTGCCGCAATGTTAGAATTGTGGAGTTTAAGGTGACAATGGTATTGAGGAAAACATTAGAATCAACTCTGGTGGGACTCAACATGCTTACCTCATCCAGATATGCACTTTGCTGCACTCTCCTCTTTTCAGCCATCATGAGTCACTGGGTTTGATCATATATTTACCTCCAAATCTGGATTTACTCAAAATGCTGATCTCGTCGAGATATGAACTTTGCCTCAATATGACAGTTTGGAATAGAAGTCTCAATGGCATTGAGACAATCTCTGGAAACAAAGCGGGATGGAGTGACATCATGAACTTGGTGAAAGATTCACTTTTTGAAACTGAAAAGCATTCACTTAATCCTGAAATGTCAAATTTTTGGAGATATCATTGCAGAAAAGGTCGGAAAGAACTCTGGAGTAGCTTGAAATGCCTATCTCATCTAGCTGTGGAACTTGGCGGAAGATCAGACTTTTGGCAAAAGAGACTGATAGTCATTCAACAACTCTTTGGAAATCTCTGTTGACCTTACCAGAATTCATCGCGCATTCAGATACTGACTGCAATGTCAGGTTTTCAGAAGGAACACCTCAAAGGCATTGAGGAAATTATTGGAATCAAATGTGGGTTGTCTAAAATGCTTATCTCACCGAGATATGCACTTTGCAGCAATATCATTGTTTTGGCAGTAAAGTGTCAATGGCATTGAGAGAATCTTTGGAAACAATGGTGGAGGAGTCAAATGATTCACTCTGGGAAATATTCACTTTTGCAAAGTGAACACCATTCCCTATATACTGGAATTCCAGATTTTTGTTGGTATCGTTGAGGAAATCGTCAGAAAGACTTCTGGATAAGCTCAAAATGATTATCTGATCTACTTTTGGAACTTGACGAAAAATCAGACTTTTTGCCGTAGAGACTCATTGGCATTTGGCAACTCTATGGAAATCTATGTTGATCTACCCACAATGCTTCGCGCAGTTAGACCATGAGGGCAATATCAGATCTTCAGCAGGAATACATCATTGGCTTTGAGGGAATTATTGGAATCAATTGTTCGTTTACTAAAATGTTCATCTCCCCAAGATATACACTTTGCCGCAATGTTAGAATTGTGGAGTTTAAGGTGACAATGGTATTGAGGAAAACATTGGAATCAACTCTGGTGGGACTCAACATGCTTACCTCATCCAGATATGCACTTTGCTGCAGTCTCCGCTTTTCAGCCAACATGAGTTACTGGGTTTGATCATATATTTACCTCCAAATCTGGATTTACTCAAAATGCTGATCTCGTCGAGATATGAACTTTGCCTCAATATGACAGTTTGGAATAGAAGTCTCAATGGCATTGACACAATCTCTGGAAACAAAGCGGGAGGGAGTGACATCATGAACTTGGTGAAAGATTCACTTTTAGAAACTGAAAAGCATTCACTTAATCCTGAAATGTCAAATTTTTGGAGATATCATTGCAGAAAAGGTCGGAAAGATCTCTGGAGTAGCTTGAAATGCCTATCTCATCTAGCTGTGGAACTTGGCGGAAGATCAGACTTTTGGCAAAAGAGACTGATAGTCATTCAGCAACTCTTTGGAAATCTCTGTTGATCTAACCAGAATTCATCGCGCATTCAGGTACTGACTGCAATGTCAGGTTTTCAGAAGGAACACCTCAAAGGCATTGAGGAAATTATTGGAATGAAATGTGGGTTGACTAAAATGCTTATCTCACCGAGATATGCACTTTGCAGCAATATCATTGTTTTGGCAGTAAAGTGTCAATGGCATTGAGAGAATCTTTGGAAACAAAGGTGGGGGAGTCAAATGATTCACCCTGGGAAATATTCACTTTTGCAAAATTAACACCATTCCCTATACACTGGAATTCCAGATTTTTGTTGGTATCGTTGAGGAAATCGTCAGAAAGACTTCTGGATAAGCTCAAAATGATTATCTGATCTACTTTTGGAACTTGACGAAAAATCAGACTTTTTGCCGTAGAGACTCTTTGGCATTTGGCAACTCTATGGAAATCTATGTTGATCTACCAACAATGCTTCTCGCAGTTAGACCATGAGTGCAATATCAGATCTTCAGCAGGAATACATCATTGGCTTTGAGGGAATTATTGGAATCAATTGTTCGTTTACTAAAATGTTTATCTCCCCAAGATATACACTTTGCCGCAATGTTAGAATTGTGGAGTTTAAGGTGACAATGGTATTGAGGAAAACATTGGAATCAACTCTGGTGGGACTCAACATGCTTACCTCATCCAGATATGCACTTTGCTGCAGTCTCCTCTTTTCAGCCAACATGAGTCACTGGGTTTGATCATATATTTACCTCCAAATCTGGATTTACTCAAAATGCTGATCTCGTCGAGATATGAACTTTGCCTCAATATGACAGTTTGGAATAGAAGTCTCAATGGCATTGAGACAATCTCTGGAAACAAAGCGGGATGGAGTGACATCATGAACTTGGTGAAAGATTCACTTTTTGAAACTGAAAAGCATTCACTTAATCCTGAAATATCAATTTTTTGGAGATATCATTGCAGAAAAGGTCGGAAAGAACTCTGGAGTAGCTTGAAATGCCTATCTCATCTAGCTGTGGAACTTGGCGGAAGATCAGACTTTTGGCAAAAGAGACTGATAGTCATTCAGCAACTCTTTGGAAATCTCTGTTGATCTTACCAGAATTCATCGCGCATTCAGATACTGACTGCAATGTCAGGTTTTCAGAAGGAACACCTCAAAGGCATTGAGGAAATTATTGGAATCAAATGTGGGTTGACTAAAATGCTTATCTCACCGAGATATGCACTTTGCAGCAATATCATTGTTTTGGCAGTAAAGTGTCAATGGCATTGAGAGAATCTTTGGAAACAAAGGTGGAGGAGTCAAATGATTCACTCTGGGAAATATTCACTTTTGCAAAATGAACACCATTCCCTGTATACTGGAATTCCAGATTTTTGTTGGTATCGTTGAGGAAATCTTCAGAAAGACTTCTGGATAAGCTCAAAATGACTATCTGATCTTCTTTTGGAACTTGTCGAAAAATCAGACATTTTGCCGAAGAGACTCTTTGGCATTCAGCAACTCTATGGAATTCTATGTTGATCTACCCACAATGCTTCGCGCAGTTAGACCGTGAGGGCAATATCAGATCATCAGCAGGAAAACATCATTGGCTTTGAGGGAATTATTGGAATCAATTGTGCGTTCACTAAAATGTTTATATCCCCAAGATATACACTTTGCCGCAATGTTAGAATTGTGGAGTTTAAGGTGACAATGGTATTGAGGAAAACATTGGAATCAACTCTGGTGGGACTCAACATGCTTACCTCATCCAGATATGCACTTTGCTGCAGTCTCCGCTTTTCAGCCAACATGAGTCACTGGGTTTGATCATATATTTACCTCCAAATCTGGATTTACTAAAAATGCTGATCTCGTCGAGATATGAACTTTGCCTCAATATGACAGTTTAGAATACAAGTCTCAATGGCATTGAGACAATCTCTGGAAACAAAGCGGGAGGGAGTGACATCATGAACTTGGTGAAAGATTCACTTTTAGAAACTGAACGGCATTCACTTAATCCTGAAATGTCAAATTTTTGGGGATATCATTGCAGAAAAGGTCGGAAAGAACTCTGGAGTAGCTTGAAATGCCTATCTCATCTTGCTGTGGAACTTGGCGGAAGATCAGACTTTTGGCAAAAGTGACTGATAGTCATTCAGCAACTCTTTGGAAATCTCTGTTGATCTTACCAGAATTCATCGCGCATTCAGATACTGACTGCAATGTCAGGTTTTCAGAAGGAACACCTCAAAGGCATTGAGGAAATTATTGGACTCAAATGTGTGTTGACTAAAATGCTTATCTCACCGAGATATGCACTTTGCAGCAATATCATTGTTTTGGCAGTAAAGTGTCAATGGCATTGAGAGAATCTTTGGAAACAAAGGTGGGGGAGTCAAATGATTCACTCTGGGCAATATTCACTTTTGCAAAATGAACACCATTCCCTATACACTGGAATTCCAGATTTTTGTTGGTATCGTTGAGGAAATCGTCAGAAAGACTTCTGGATAAGCTCAAAATGATTATCTGATCTACTTTTGGAACTTGACGAAAAATCAGACTTTTTGCCGTAGAGACTCATTGGCATTTGGCAACTCTATGGAAATATATGTTGATCTACCCACAATGCTTCTCGCAGTTAGACCATGAGTGCAATATCAGATCTTCAGCAGGAATACATCATTGGCTTTGAGGGAATTATTGGAATCAATTGTTCGTTTACTAAAATGTTCATCTCCCCAAGATATACACTTTGCCGCAATGTTAGAATTGTGGAGTTTAAGGTGACAATGGTATTGAGGAAAACATTGGAATCAACTCTGGTGGGACTCAACATGCTTACCTCATCCAGATATGCACTTTGCTGCAGTCTCCGCTTTTCAGCCAACATGAGTCAGTGGGTTTGATCATATATTTACCTCCAAATCTGGGTTTACTCAAAATGCTGATCTCGTCGAGATATGAACTTTGCCTCAGTATGACAGTTTAGAATACAAGTCTCAATGGCATTGAGACAATCTCTGGAAACAAAGCGGGAGGGAGTGACATCATGAACTTGGTGAAAGATTCACTTTTTGAAACTGAAAAGCATTCTCTTAATCCTGAAATGTCAAATTTTTGGGGATATCATTGCAGAAAAGGTCGGAAAGAACGCTGGAGTAGCTTGAAATGCCTATCTCATCTAGCTGTGGAACTTGGCGGAAGATCAGACTTTTGGCAAAAGAGACTTATAGTCATTCAGCAACTCTTTCGAAATCTCTGTTGATCTAACCAGAATTCATCGTGCATTCAGATACTGACTGCAATGTCAGCTTTTCAGAAGGAACACCTCAAAGGCATTGAGGAAATTATTGGAATGAAATGTGGGTTGACTAAAATGCTAATCTCACCGAGATATGCACTTTGCAGCAATATCATTGTTTTGGCAGTAAAGTGTCAATGGCATTGAGAGAATCTTTGGAAACAAAGGTGGGGGAGTCAAATGATTCACTCTGGGCAATATTCACTTTTGCAAAATGAACACCATTCCCTATACACTGGAATTCCAGATTTTTGTTGGTATCGTTGAGGAAATCGTCAGAAAGACTTCTGGATAAGCTCAAAATGATTATCTGATCTACTTTTGGAAGTTGACGAAAAATCAGACTTTTTGCCGTAGAGACTCATTGGCATTTGGCAACTCTATGGAAATCTATGTTGATCTACCCACAATGCTTCTCGCAGTTAGACCATGAGTGCAATATCAGATCTTCAGCAGGAATACATCATTGGCTTTGAGGGAATTATTGGAATCAATTGTTCGTTTACTAAAATGTTTATCTCCCCAAGATATACACTTTGCCGCAATGTTAGAATTGTGGAGTTTAAGGTGACAATGGTATTGAGGAAAACATTGGAATCAACTCTGGTGGGACTCAACATGCTTACCTCATCCAGATATGCACTTTGCTGCAGTCTCCGCTTTTCAGCCAACATGAGTCACTGGGTTTGATCATATATTTACCTCCAAATCTGGATTTACTCAAAATGCTGATCTCGTCGAGATATGAACTTTGCCTCAATATGACAGTTTGGAATAGAAGTCTCAATGGCATTGAGACAATCTCTGGAAACAAAGCGGGATGGAGTGACATCATGAACTTGGTGAAAGATTCACTTTTTGAATCAGAAAAGCTTTCACTTAATCCTGAAATGTCAAATTTTTGGAGATATCATTGCAGAAAAGGTCGGAAAGAACTCTGGAGTAGCTTGAAATGCCTATCTCATCTAGCTGTGGAACTTGGCGGAAGATCAGACTTTTGGCAAAAGAGACTGATAGTCATTCAACAACTCTTTGGAAATCTCTGTTGACCTTACCAGAATTCATCGCGCATTCAGATACTGACTGCAATGTCAGGTTTTCAGAAGGAACACCTCAAAGGCATTGAGGAAATTATTGGAATCAAATGTGGGTTGACTAAAATGCTAATCTCACCGAGATATGCACTTTGCAGCAATATCATTGTTTTGGCAGTAAAGTGTCAATGGCATTGAGAGAATCTTTGGAAACAAAGGTGGGGGAGTCAAATGATTCACTCTGGGAAATATTCACTTTTGCAAAATGAACACCATTCCCTATACACTGGAATTCCAGATTTTTGTTGGTATCGTTGAGGAAATCGTCAGAAAGACTTCTGGATAAGCTCAAAATGATTATCTGATCTACTTTTGGAACTTGACGAAAAATCAGACTTTTTGCCGTAGAGACTCATTGGCATTTGGCAACTCTATGGAAATCTATGTTGATCTACCCACAATGCTTCGCGCAGTTAGACCATGAGTGCAATATCAGATCTTCAGCAGGAATACATCATTGGCTTTGAGGGAATTATTGGAATCAATTGTTCGTTTACTAAAATGTTCATCTCCCCAAGATATACACTTTGCCGCAATGTTAGAATTGTGGAGTTTAAGGTGACAATGGTATTGAGGAAAACATTGGCATCAACTCTGGTGGGACTCAACATGCTTACCTCATCCAGATATGCACTTTGCTGCAGTCTCCGCTTTTCAGCCAACATGAGTTACTGGGTTTGATCATATATTTACCTCCAAATCTGGATTTACTCAAAATGCTGATCTCGTCGAGATATGAACTTTGCCTCAATATGACAGTTTGGAATAGAAGTCTCAATGGCATTGAGACAATCTCTGGAAACAAAGCGGGAGGGAGTGACATCATGAACTTGGTGAAAGATTCACTTTTTGAAACTGAAAAGCGTTCACTTAATCCTGAAATGTCAAATTTTTGGAGATATCATTGCAGAAAAGGTCGGAAAGAACTCTGGAGTAGCTTGAAATGCCTATCTCATCTAGCTGTGGAACTTGGCGGAAGATCAGACTTTTGGCAAAAGAGACTGATAGTCATTCAGCAACTCTTTGGAAATCTCTGTTGATCTAACCAGAATTCATCGCGCATTCAGATACTGACTGCAATGTCAGGTTTTCAGAAGGAACACCTCAAAGGCATTGAGGAAATTATTGGAATGAAATGTGGGTTGACTAAAATGCTTATCTCACCGAGATATGCACTTTGCAGCAATATCATTGTTTTGGCAGGAAAGTGTCAATGGCATTGAGAGAATCTTTGGAAACAAAGGTGGGGGAGTCAAATGATTCACTCTGGGAAATATTCACTTTTGCAAAATGAACACCATTCCCTATACACTGGAATTCCAGATTTTTGTTGGTATCGTTGAGGAAATCGTCAGAAAGACTTCTGGATAAGCTCAAAATGATTATCTGATCTACTTTTGGAACTTGACGAAAAATCAGACTTTTTGCCGTAGAGACTCTTTGGCATTTGGCAACTCTATGGAAATCTATGTTGATCTACCAACAATGCTTCTCGCAGTTAGACCATGAGTGCAATATCAGATCTTCAGCAGGAATACATCATTGGCTTTGAGGGAATTATTGGAATCAATTGTTCGTTTACTAAAATGTTTATCTCCCCAAGATATACACTTTGCCGCAATGTTAGAATTGTGGAGTTTAAGGTGACAATGGTATTGAGGAAAACATTGGAATCAACTCTGGTGGGACTCAACATGCTTACCTCATCCAGATATGCACTTTGCTGCAGTCTCCTCTTTTCAGCCAACATGAGTCACTGGGTTTGATCATATATTTACCTCCAAATCTGGATTTACTCAAAATGCTGATCTCGTCGAGATATGAACTTTGCCTCAATATGACAGTTTGGAATAGAAGTCTCAATGGCATTGAGACAATCTCTGGAAACAAAGCGGGATGGAGTGACATCATGAACTTGGTGAAAGATTCACTTTTTGAAACTGAAAAGCATTCACTTAATCCTGAAATATCAATTTTTTGGAGATATCATTGCAGAAAAGGTCGGAAAGAACTCTGGAGTAGCTTGAAATGCCTATCTCATCTAGCTGTGGAACTTGGCGGAAGATCAGACTTTTGGCAAAAGAGACTGATAGTCATTCAGCAACTCTTTGGAAATCTCTGTTGATCTTACCAGAATTCATCGCGCATTCAGATACTGACTGCAATGTCAGGTTTTCAGAAGGAACACCTCAAAGGCATTGAGGAAATTATTGGAATCAAATGTGGGTTGACTAAAATGCTTATCTCACCGAGATATGCACTTTGCAGCAATATCATTGTTTTGGCAGTAAAGTGTCAATGGCATTGAGAGAATCTTTGGAAACAAAGGTGGAGGAGTCAAATGATTCACTCTGGGAAATATTCACTTTTGCAAAATGAACACCATTCCCTGTATACTGGAATTCCAGATTTTTGTTGGTATCGTTGAGGAAATCGTCAGAAAGACTTCTGGATAAGCTGAAAATGACTATCTGATCTTCTTTTGGAACTTGTCGAAAAATCAGACATTTTGCCGAAGAGACTCTTTGGCATTCAGCAACTCTATGGAATTCTATGTTGATCTACCCACAATGCTTCGCGCAGTTAGACCGTGAGGGCAATATCAGATCATCAGCAGGAAAACATCATTGGCTTTGAGGGAATTATTGGAATCAATTGTGCGTTCACTAAAATGTTTATATCCCCAAGATATACACTTTGCCGCAATGTTAGAATTGTGGAGTTTAAGGTGACAATGGTATTGAGGAAAACATTGGAATCAACTCTGGTGGGACTCAACATGCTTACCTCATCCAGATATGCACTTTGCTGCAGTCTCCGCTTTTCAGCCAACATGAGTTACTGGGTTTGATCATATATTTACCTCCAAATCTGGATTTACTAAAAATGCTGATCTCGTCGAGATATGAACTTTGCCTCAATATGACAGTTTAGAATACAAGTCTCAATGGCATTGAGACAATCTCTGGAAACAAAGCGGGAGGGAGTGACATCATGAACTTGGTGAAAGATTCACTTTTAGAAACTGAACGGCATTCACTTAATCCTGAAATGTCAAATTTTTGGGGATATCATTGCAGAAAAGGTCGGAAAGAACTCTGGAGTAGCTTGAAATGCCTATCTCATCTTGCTGTGGAACTTGGCGGAAGATCAGACTTTTGGCAAAAGTGACTGATAGTCATTCAGCAACTCTTTGGAAATCTCTGTTGATCTTACCAGAATTCATCGCGCATTCAGATACTGCCTGCAATGTCAGGTTTTCAGAAGGAACACCTCAAAGGCATTGAGGAAATTATTGGACTCAATGTGTGTTGACTAAAATGCTTATCTCACCGAGATATGCACTTTGCAGCAATATCATTGTTTTGGCAGCAAAGTGTCAATGGCATTGAGAGAATCTTTGGAAACAAAGGTGGGGGAGTCAAATGATTCACTCTGGGCAATATTCACTTTTGCAAAATGAACACCATTCCCTATACACTGGAATTCCAGATTTTTGTTGGTATCGTTGAGGAAATCGTCAGAAAGACTTCTGGATAAGCTCAAAATGATTATCTGATCTACTTTTGGAACTTGACGAAAAATCAGACTTTTTGCCGTAGAGACTCATTGGCATTTGGCAACTCTATGGAAATCTATGTTGATCTACCCACAATGCTTCTCGCAGTTAGACCATGAGTGCAATATCAGATCTTCAGCAGGAATACATCATTGGCTTTGAGGGAATTATTGGAATCAATTGTTCGTTTACTAAAATGTTCATCTCCCCAAGATATACACTTTGCCGCAATGTTAGAATTGTGGAGTTTAAGGTGACAATGGTATTGAGGAAAACATTGGAATCAACTCTGGTGGGACTCAACATGCTTACCTCATCCAGATATGCACTTTGCTGCAGTCTCCGCTTTTCAGCCAACATGAGTCAGTGGGTTTGATCATATATTTACCTCCAAATCTGGATTTACTCAAAATGCTGATCTCGTCGAGATATGAACTTTGCCTCAATATGACAGTTTAGAATACAAGTCTCAATGGCATTGAGACAATCTCTGGAAACAAAGCGGGAGGGAGTGACATCATGAACTTGGTGAAAGATTCACTTTTTGAAACTGAAAAGCATTCACTTAATCCTGAAATGTCAAATTTTTGGGGATATCATTGCAGAAAAGGTCGGAAAGAACGCTGGAGTAGCTTGAAATGCCTATCTCATCTAGCTGTGGAACTTGGCGGAAGATCAGACTTTTGGCAAAAGAGACTGATAGTCATTCAGCAACTCTTTCGAAATCTCTGTTGATCTAACCAGAATTCATCGCGCATTCAGATACTGACTGCAATGTCAGGTTTTCAGAAGGAACACCTCAAAGGCATTGAGGAAATTATTGGAATGAAATGTGGGTTGACTAAAATGCTAATCTCACCGAGATATGCACTTTGCAGCAATATCATTGTTTTGGCAGTAAAGTGTCAATGGCATTGAGAGAATCTTTGGAAACAAAGGTGGGGGAGTCAAATGATTCACTCTGGGCAATATTCACTTTTGCAAAATGAACACCATTCCCTATACACTGGAATTCCAGATTTTTGTTGGTATCGTTGAGGAAATCGTCAGAAAGACTTCTGGATAAGCTCAAAATGATTATCTGATCTACTTTTGGAACTTGACGAAAAATCAGACTTTTTGCCGTAGAGACTCATTGGCATTTGGCAACTCTATGGAAATCTATGTTGATCTACCCACAATGCTTCTCGCAGTTAGACCATGAGTGCAATATCAGATCTTCAGCAGGAATACATCATTGGCTTTGAGGGAATTATTGGAATCAATTGTTCGTTTACTAAAATGTTCATCTCCCCAAGATATACACTTTGCCGCAATGTTAGAATTGTGGAGTTTAAGGTGACAATGGTATTGAGGAAAACATTGGAATCAACTCTGGTGGGACTCAACATGCTTACCTCATCCAGATATGCACTTTGCTGCAGTCTCCGCTTTTCAGCCAACATGAGTCACTGGGTTTGATCATATATTTACCTCCAAATCTGGATTTACTCAAAATGCTGATCTCGTCGAGATATGAACTTTGCCTCAATATGACAGTTTAGAATACAAGTCTCAATGGCATTGAGACAATCTCAGGAAACAAAGCGGGAGGGAGTGACATCATGAACTTGGTGAAAGATTCACTTTTAGAAACTGAAAAGCATTCACTTAATCCTGAAATGTCAAATTTTTCGGGATATCATTGCAGAAAAGGTCGGAAAGAACGCTGGAGTAGCTTGAAATGCCTATCTCATCTAGCTGTGGAACTTGGCGGAAGATCAGACTTTTGGCAAAAGAGACTGATAGTCATTCAGCAACTCTTTGGAAATCTCTGTTGATCTAACCAGAATTCATCGCGCATTCAGATACTGACTGCAATGTCAGGTTTTCAGAAGGAACACCTCAAAGGCATTGAGGAAATTATTGGAATGAAATGTGGGTTGACTAAAATGCTAATCTCACCGAGATATGCACTTTGCAGCAATATCATTGTTTTGGCAGTAAAGTGTCAATGGCATTGAGAGAATCTTTGGAAACAAAGGTGGGGGAGTCAAATGATTCACTCTGGGAAATATTCACTTTTGCAAAATGAACACCATTCCCTATACACTGGAATTCCAGATTTTTGTTGGTATCGTTGAGGAAATCGTCAGAAAGACTTCTGGATAAGCTCAAAATGATTATCTGATCTACTTTTGGAACTTGTCGAAAAATCAGACATTTTGCCGAAGAGACTCTTTGGCATTCAGCAACTCTATGGAAATCTATGTTGATCTACCCACAATGCTTCGCGCATTTAGACCGTGAGGGCAATATCAGATCATCAGCAGGAAAACATCATTGGCTTTGAGGGAATTATTGGAATCAATTGTGCGTTCACTAAAATGTTTATATCCCCAAGATATACACTTTGCCGCAATGTTAGAATTGTGGAGTTTAAGGTGACAATGGTATTGAGGAAAACATTGGAATCAACTCTGGTGGGACTCAACATGCTTACCTCATCCAGATATGCACTTTGCTGCAGTCTCCGCTTTTCAGCCAACATGAGTCACTGGGTTTGATCATATATTTACCTCCAAATCTGGATTTACTAAAAATGCTGATCTCGTCGAGATATGAACTTTGCCTCAATATGACAGTTTAGAATACAAGTCTCAATGGCATTGAGACAATCTCTGGAAACAAAGCGGGAGGGAGTGACATCATGAACTTGGTGAAAGATTCACTTTTAGAAACTGAACGGCATTCACTTAATCCTGAAATGTCAAATTTTTGGGGATATCATTGCAGAAAAGGTCGGAAAGAACTCTGGAGTAGCTTGAAATGCCTATCTCATCTTGCTGTGGAACTTGGCGGAAGATCAGACTTTTGGCAAAAGTGACTGATAGTCATTCAGCAACTCTTTGGAAATCTCTGTTGATCTTACCAGAATTCATCGCGCATTCAGATACTGACTGCAATGTCAGGTTTTCAGAAGGAACACCTCAAAGGCATTGAGGAAATTATTGGACTCAAATGTGTGTTGACTAAAATGCTTATCTCACCGAGATATGCACTTTGCAGCAATATCATTGTTTTGGCAGTAAAGTGTCAATGGCATTGAGAGAATCTTTGGAAACAAAGGTGGGGGAGTCAAATGATTCGCTCTGGGCAATATTCACTTTTGCAAAATGAACACCATTCCCTATACACTGGAATTCCAGATTTTTGTTGGTATCGTTGAGGAAATCGTCAGAAAGACTTCTGGATAAGCTCAAAATGATTATCTGATCTACTTTTGGAACTTGACGAAAAATCAGACTTTTTGCCGTAGAGACTCATTGGCATTTGGCAACTCTATGGAAATCTATGTTGATCTACCCACAATGCTTCTCGCAGTTAGACCATGAGTGCAATATCAGATCTTCAGCAGGAATACATCATTGGCTTTGAGGGAATTATTGGAATCAATTGTTCGTTTACTAAAATGTTCATCTCCCCAAGATATACACTTTGCCGCAATGTTAGAATTGTGGAGTTTAAGGTGACAATGGTATTGAGGAAAACATTGGAATCAACTCTGGTGGGACTCAACATGCTTACCTCATCCAGATATGCACTTTGCTGCAGTCTCCTCTTTTCAGCCAACATGAGTCACTGGGTTTGATCATATATTTACCTCCAAATCTGGATTTACTCAAAATGCTGATCTCGTCGAGATATGAACTTTGCCTCAATATGACAGTTTAGAATACAAGTCTCAATGGCATTGAGACAATCTCTGGAAACAAAGCGGGAGGGAGTGACATCATGAACTTGGTGAAAGATTCACTTTTTGAAACTGAAAAGCATTCACTTAATCCTGAAATGTCAAATTTTTGGGGATATCATTGCAGAAAAGGTCGGAAAGAACGCTGGAGTAGCTTGAAATGCCTATCTCATCTAGCTGTGGAACTTGGCGGAAGATCAGACTTTTGGCAAAAGAGACTTATAGTCATTCAGCAACTCTTTCGAAATCTCTGTTGATCTAACCAGAATTCATCGCGCATTCAGATACTGACTGCAATGTCAGGTTTTCAGAAGGAACACCTCAAAGGCATTGAGGAAATTATTGGAATCAAATGTGGGTTGACTAAAATGCTAATCTCACCGAGATATGCACTTTGCAGCAATATCATTGTTTTGGCAGTAAAGTGTCAATGGCATTGAGAGAATCTTTGGAAACAAAGGTGGGGGAGTCAAATGATTCACTCTGGGAAATATTCACTTTTGCAAAATGAACACCATTCCCTATACACTGGAATTCCAGATTTTTGTTGGTATCGTTGAGGAAATCGTCAGAAAGACTTCTGGATAAGCTCAAAATGATTATCTGATCTACTTTTGGAACTTGACGAAAAATCAGACTTTTTGCCGTAGAGACTCATTGGCATTTGGCAACTCTATGGAAATCTATGTTGATCTACCCACAATGCTTCTCGCAGTTAGACCATGAGTGCAATATCAGATCTTCAGCAGGAATACATCATTGGCTTTGAGGGAATTATTGGAATCAATTGTTCGTTTACTAAAATGTTTATCTCCCCAAGATATACACTTTGCCGCAATGTTAGAATTGTGGAGTTTAAGGTGACAATGGTATTGAGGAAAACATTGGAATCAACTCTGGTGGGACTCAACATGCTTACCTCATCCAGATATGCACTTTGCTGCAGTCTCCTCTTTTCAGCCATCATGAGTCACTGGGTTTGATCATATATTTACCTCCAAATCTGGATTTACTCAAAATGCTGATCTCGTCGAGATATGAACTTTGCCTCAATATGACAGTTTGGAATAGAAGTCTCAATGGCATTGAGACAATCTCTGGAAACAAAGCGGGATGGAGTGACATCATGAACTTGGTGAAAGATTCACTTTTTGAAACTGAAAAGCTTTCACTTAATCCTGAAATGTCAAATTTTTGGAGATATCATTGCAGAAAAGGTCGGAAAGAACTCTGGAGTAGCTTGAAATGCCTATCTCATCTAGCTGTGGAACTTGGCGGAAGATCAGACTTTTGGCAAAAGAGACTGATAGTCATTCAGCAACTCTTTCGAAATCTCTGTTGATCTTACCAGAATTCATCGCGCATTCAGATACTGACTGCAATGTCAGGTTTTCAGAAGGAACACCTCAAAGGCATTGAGGAAATTATTGGAATCAAATGTGGGTTGACTAAAATGCTTATCTCACCGAGATATGCACTTTGCAGCAATATCATTGTTTTGGCAGTAAAGTGTCAATGGCATTGAGAGAATCTTTGGAAACAAGGGTGGAGGAGTCAAATGATTCACTCTGG
The DNA here is from genome assembly GCF_965287045.1 of Carcharhinus amblyrhynchos. NCBI lineage: Eukaryota > Metazoa > Chordata > Chondrichthyes > Carcharhiniformes > Carcharhinidae > Carcharhinus > Carcharhinus amblyrhynchos. The sequence goes on from NC_137330.1 coordinate 18,881,448, forward strand.
GAAATATTCACTTTTGCAAAATGAACACCATTCCCTGTATACTGGAATTCCAGATTTTTGTTGGTATCGTTGAGGAAATCGTCAGAAAGACTTCTGGATAAGCTGAAAATGACTATCTGATCTTCTTTTGGAACTTGTCGAAAAATCAGACATTTTGCCGAAGAGACTCTTTGGCATTCAGCAACTCTATGGAATTCTATGTTGATCTACCCACAATGCTTCGCGCATTTAGACCGTGAGGGCAATATCAGATCATCAGCAGGAAAACATCATTGGCTTTGAGGGAATTATTGGAATCAATTGTGCGTTCACTAAAATGTTTATATCCCCAAGATATACACTTTGCCGCAATGTTAGAATTGTGGAGTTTAAGGTGACAATGGTATTGAGGAAAACATTGGAATCAACTCTGGTGGGACTCAACATGCTTACCTCATCCAGATATGCACTTTGCTGCAGTCTCCGCTTTTCAGCCAACATGAGTCACTGGGTTTGATCATATATTTACCTCCAAATCTGGATTTACTAAAAATGCTGATCTCGTCGAGATATGAACTTTGCCTCAATATGACAGTTTAGAATACAAGTCTCAATGGCATTGAGACAATCTCTGGAAACAAAGCGGGAGGGAGTGACATCATGAACTTGGTGAAAGATTCACTTTTAGAAACTGAACGGCATTCACTTAATCCTGAAATGTCAAATTTTTGGGGATATCATTGCAGAAAAGGTCGGAAAGAACTCTGGAGTAGCTTGAAATGCCTATCTCATCTTGCTGTGGAACTTGGCGGAAGATCAGACTTTTGGCAAAAGTGACTGATAGTCATTCAGCAACTCTTTGGAAATCTCTGTTGATCTTACCAGAATTCATCGCGCATTCAGATACTGACTGCAATGTCAGGTTTTCAGAAGGAACACCTCAAAGGCATTGAGGAAATTATTGGACTCAAATGTGTGTTGTCTAAAATGCTTATCTCACCGAGATATGCACTTTGCAGCAATATCATTGTTTTGGCAGTAAAGTGTCAATGGCATTGAGAGAATCTTTGGAAACAAAGGTGGGGGAGTCAAATGATTCGCTCTGGGCAATATTCACTTTTGCAAAATGAACACCATTCCCTATACACTGGAATTCCAGATTTTTGTTGGTATCGTTGAGGAAATCGTCATAAAGACTTCTGGATAAGCTCAAAATGATTATCTGATCTACTTTTGGAACTTGACGAAAAATCAGACTTTTTGCCGTAGAGACTCATTGGCATTTGGCAACTCTATGGAAATCTATGTTGATCTACCCACAATGCTTCTCGCAGTTAGACCATGAGTGCAATATCAGATCTTCAGCAGGAATACATCATTGGCTTTGAGGGAATTATTGGAATCAATTGTTCGTTTACTAAAATGTTCATCTCCCCAAGATATACACTTTGCCGCAATGTTAGAATTGTGGAGTTTAAGGTGACAATGGTATTGAGGAAAACATTGGAATCAACTCTGGTGGGACTCAACATGCTTACCTCATCCAGATATGCACTTTGCTGCAGTCTCCGCTTTTCAGCCAACATGAGTCACTGGGTTTGATCATATATTTACCTCCAAATCTGGATTTACTCAAAATGCTGATCTCGTCGAGATATGAACTTTGCCTCAATATGACAGTTTAGAATACAAGTCTCAATGGCATTGAGACAATCTCTGGAAACAAAGCGGGAGGGAGTGACATCATGAACTTGGTGAAAGATTCACTTTTTGAAACTGAAAAGCATTCACTTAATCCTGAAATGTCAAATTTTTGGGGATATCATTGCAGAAAAGGTCGGAAAGAACGCTGGAGTAGCTTGAAATGCCTATCTCATCTAGCTGTGGAACTTGGCGGAAGATCAGACTTTTGGCAAAAGAGACTTATAGTCATTCAGCAACTCTTTCGAAATCTCTGTTGATCTAACCAGAATTCATCGCGCATTCAGATACTGACTGCAATGTCAGGTTTTCAGAAGGAACACCTCAAAGGCATTGAGGAAATTATTGGAATCAAATGTGGGTTGACTAAAATGCTAATCTCACCGAGATATGCACTTTGCAGCAATATCATTGTTTTGGCAGTAAAGTGTCAATGGCATTGAGAGAATCTTTGGAAACAAAGGTGGGGGAGTCAAATGATTCACTCTGGGAAATATTCACTTTTGCAAAATGAACACCATTCCCTATACACTGGAATTCCAGATTTTTGTTGGTATCGTTGAGGAAATCGTCAGAAAGACTTCTGGATAAGCTCAAAATGATTATCTGATCTACTTTTGGAACTTGACGAAAAATCAGACTTTTTGCCGTAGAGACTCATTGGCATTTGGCAACTCTATGGAAATCTATGTTGATCTACCCACAATGCTTCTCGCAGTTAGACCATGAGTGCAATATCAGATCTTCAGCAGGAATACATCATTGGCTTTGAGGGAATTATTGGAATCAATTGTTCGTTTACTAAAATGTTTATCTCCCCAAGATATACACTTTGCCGCAATGTTAGAATTGTGGAGTTTAAGGTGACAATGGTATTGAGGAAAACATTGGAATCAACTCTGGTGGGACTCAACATGCTTACCTCATCCAGATATGCACTTTGCTGCAGTCTCCTCTTTTCAGCCATCATGAGTCACTGGGTTTGATCATATATTTACCTCCAAATCTGGATTTACTCAAAATGCTGATCTCGTCGAGATATGAACTTTGCCTCAATATGACAGTTTGGAATAGAAGTCTCAATGGCATTGAGACAATCTCTGGAAACAAAGCGGGATGGAGTGACATCATGAACTTGGTGAAAGATTCACTTTTTGAAACTGAAAAGCTTTCACTTAATCCTGAAATGTCAAATTTTTGGAGATATCATTGCAGAAAAGGTCGGAAAGAACTCTGGAGTAGCTTGAAATGCCTATCTCATCTAGCTGTGGAACTTGGCGGAAGATCAGACTTTTGGCAAAAGAGACTGATAGTCATTCAGCAACTCTTTGGAAATCTCTGTTGATCTTACCAGAATTCATCGCGCATTCAGATACTGGCTGCAATGTCAGGTGTTCAGAAGGAACACCTCAAAGGCATTGAGGAAATTATTGGAATCAAATGTGGGTTGACTAAAATGCTTATCTCACCGAGATATGCACTTTGCAGCAATATCATTGTTTTGGCAGTAAAGTGTCAATGGCATTGAGAGAATCTTTGGAAACAAAGGTGGAGGAGTCAAATGATTCACTCTGGGAAATATTCACTTTTGCAAAATGAACACCATTCCCTGTATACTGGAATTCCAGATTTTTGTTGGTATCGTTGAGGAAATCGTCAGAAAGACTTCTGGGTAAGCTGAAAATGACTATCTGATCTTCTTTTGGAACTTGTCGAAAAATCAGACATTTTGCCGAAGAGACTCTATGGCATTCAGCAACTCTATGGAATTCTATGTTGATCTACCCACAATGCTTCGCGCATTTAGACCGTGAGGGCAATATCAGATCATCAGCAGGAAAACATCATTGGCTTTGAGGGAATTATTGGAATCAATTGTGCGTTCACTAAAATGTTTATATCCCCAAGATATACACTTTGCCGCAATGTTAGAATTGTGGAGTTTAAGGTGACAATGGTATTGAGGAAAACATTGGAATCAACTCTGGTGGGACTCAACATGCTTACCTCATCCAGATATGCACTTTGCTGCAGTCTGCGCTTTTCAGCCAACATGAGTCACTGGGTTTGATCATATATTTACCTCCAAATCTGGATTTACTAAAAATGCTGATCTCGTCGAGATATGAACTTTGCCTCAATATGACAGTTTAGAATACAAGTCTCAATGGCATTGAGACAATCTCTGGAAACAAAGCGGGAGGGAGTGACATCATGAACTTGGTGAAAGATTCACTTTTAGAAACTGAACGGCATTCACTTAATCCTGAAATGTCAAATTTTTGGAGATATCATTGCAGAAAAGGTCGGAAAGAACTCTGGAGTAGCTTGAAATGCCTATCTCATCTTGCTGTGGAACTTGGCGGAAGATCAGACTTTTGGCAAAAGTGACTGATAGTCATTCAGCAACTCTTTGGAAATCTCTGTTGATCTTACCAGAATTCATCGCGCATTCAGATACTGACTGCAATGTCAGGGTTTCAGAAGGAACACCTCAAAGGCATTGAGGAAATTATTGGACTCAAATGTGTGTTGACTAAAATGCTTATCTCACCGAGATATGCACTTTGCAGCAATATCATTGTTTTGGCAGTAAAGTGTCAATGGCATTGAGAGAATCTTTGGAAACAAAGGGGGGGAGTCAAATGATTCGCTCTGGGCAATATTCACTTTTGCAAAATGAACACCATTCCCTATACACTGGAATTCCAGATTTTTGTTGGTATCGTTGAGGAAATCGTCAGAAAGACTTCTGGATAAGCTCAAAATGATTATCTGATCTACTTTTGGAACTTGACGAAAAATCAGACTTTTTGCCGTAGAGACTCATTGGCATTTGGCAACTCTATGGAAATCTATGTTGATCTACCCACAATGCTTCTCGCAGTTAGACCATGAGTGCAATATCAGATCTTCAGCAGGAATACATCATTGGCTTTGAGGGAATTATTGGAATCAATTGTTCGTTTACTAAAATGTTCATCTCCCCAAGATATACACTTTGCCGCAATGTTAGAATTGTGGCGTTTAAGGTGACAATGGTATTGAGGAAAACATTGGAATCAACTCTGGTGGGACTCAACATGCTTACCTCATCCAGATATGCACTTTGCTGCAGTCTCCGCTTTTCAGCCAACATGAGTCACTGGGTTTGATCATATATTTACCTCCAAATCTGGATTTACTCAAAATGCTGATCTCGTCGAGATATGAACTTTGCCTCAATATGACAGTTTAGAATACAAGTCTCAATGGCATTGAGACAATCTCTGGAAACAAAGCGGGAGGGAGTGACATCATGAACTTGGTGAAAGATTCACTTTTTGAAACTGAAAAGCATTCACTTAATCCTGAAATGTCAAATTTTTGGGGATATCATTGCAGAAAAGGTCGGAAAGAACGCTGGAGTAGCTTGAAATGCCTATCTCATCTAGCTGTGGAACTTGGCGGAAGATCAGACTTTTGGCAAAAGAGACTTATAGTCATTCAGCAACTCTTTCGAAATCTCTGTTGATCTAACCAGAATTCATCGCGCATTCAGATACTGACTGCAATGTCAGGTTTTCAGAAGGAACACCTCAAAGGCATTGAGGAAATTATTGGAATCAAATGTGGGTTGACTAAAATGCTAATCTCACCGAGATATGCACTTTGCAGCAATATCATTGTTTTGGCAGTAAAGTGTCAATGGCATTGAGAGAATCTTTGGAAACAAAGGTGGGGGAGTCAAATGATTCACTCTGGGAAATATTCACTTTTGCAAAATGAACACCATTCCCTATACACTGGAATTCCAGATTTTTGTTGGTATCGTTGAGGAAATCGTCAGAAAGACTTCTGGATAAGCTCAAAATGATTATCTGATCTACTTTTGGAACTTGACGAAAAATCAGACTTTTTGCCGTAGAGACTCATTGGCATTTGGCAACTCTATGGAAATATATGTTGATCTACCCACAATGCTTCTCGCAGTTAGACCATGAGTGCAATATCAGATCTTCAGCAGGAATACATCATTGGCTTTGAGGGAATTATTGGAATCAATTGTTCGTTTACTAAAATGTTTATCTCCCCAAGATATACACTTTGCCGCAATGTTAGAATTGTGGAGTTTAAGGTGACAATGGTATTGAGGAAAACATTGGAATCAACTCTGGTGGGACTCAACATGCTTACCTCATCCAGATATGCACTTTGCTGCAGTCTCCTCTTTTCAGCCATCATGAGTCACTGGGTTTGATCATATATTTACCTCCAAATCTGGATTTACTCAAAATGCTGATCTCGTCGAGATATGAACTTTGCCTCAATATGACAGTTTGGAATAGAAGTCTCAATGGCATTGAGACAATCTCTGGAAACAAAGCGGGATGGAGTGACATCATGAACTTGGTGAAAGATTCACTTTTTGAAACTGAAAAGCTTTCACTTAATCCTGAAATGTCAAATTTTTGGAGATATCATTGCAGAAAAGGTCGGAAAGAACTCTGGAGTAGCTTGAAATGCCTATCTCATCTAGCTGTGGAACTTGGCGGAAGATCAGACTTTTGGCAAAAGAGACTGATAGTCATTCAGCAACTCTTTCGAAATCTCTGTTGATCTAACCAGAATTCATCGCGCATTCAGATACTGACTGCAATGTCAGGTTTTCAGAAGGAACACCTCAAAGGCATTGAGGAAATTATTGGAATCAAATGTGGGTTGTCTAAAATGCTTATCTCACCGAGATATGCACTTTGCAGCAATATCATTGTTTTCGCAGTAAAGTGTCAATGGCATTGAGAGAATCTTTGGAAACAATGGTGGAGGAGTCAAATGATTCACTCTGGGAAATATTCACTTTTGCAAAGTGAACACCATTCCCTATATACTGGAATTCCAGATTTTTGTTGGTATCGTTGAGGAAATCGTCAGAAAGACTTCTGGATAAGCTCAAAATGATTATCTGATCTACTTTTGGAACTTGACGAAAAATCAGACTTTTTGCCGTAGAGACTCTTTGGCATTTGGCAACTCTATGGAAATCTATGTTGATCTACCAACAATGCTTCTCGCAGTTAGACCATGAGTGCAATATCAGATCTTCAGCAGGAATACATCATTGGCTTTGAGGGAATTATTGGAATCAATTGTTCGTTTACTAAAATGTTTATCTCCCCAAGATATACACTTTGCCGCAATGTTAGAATTGTGGAGTTTAAGGTGACAATGGTATTGAGGAAAACATTGGAATCAACTCTGGTGGGACTCAACATGCTTACCTCATCCAGATATGCACTTTGCTGCAGTCTCCTCTTTTCAGCCAACATGAGTCACTGGGTTTGATCATATATTTACCTCCAAATCTGGATTTACTCAAAATGCTGATCTCGTCGAGATATGAACTTTGCCTCAATATGACAGTTTGGAATAGAAGTCTGAATGGCATTGAGACAATCTCTGGAAACAAAGCGGGATGGAGTGACATCATGAACTTGGTGAAAGATTCACTTTTTGAAACTGAAAAGCATTCACTTAATCCTGAAATATCAATTTTTTGGAGATATCATTGCAGAAAAGGTCGGAAAGAACTCTGGAGTAGCTTGAAATGCCTATCTCATCTAGCTGTGGAACTTGGCGGAAGATCAGACTTTTGGCAAAAGAGACTGATAGTCATTCAGCAACTCTTTGGAAATCTCTGTTGATCTTACCAGAATTCATCGCGCATTCAGATACTGACTGCAATGTCAGGTTTTCAGAAGGAACACCTGAAAGGCATTGAGGAAATTATTGGAATCAAATGTGGGTTGACTAAAATGCTTATCTCACCGAGATATGCACTTTGCAGCAATATCATTGTTTTGGCAGTAAAGTGTCAATGGCATTGAGAGAATCTTTGGAAACAAAGGTGGAGGAGTCAAATGATTCACTCTGGGAAATATTCACTTTTGCAAAATGAACACCATTCCCTGTATACTGGAATTCCAGATTTTTGTTGGTATCGTTGAGGAAATCGTCAGAAAGACTTCTGGATAAGCTGAAAATGACTATCTGATCTTCTTTTGGAACTTGTCGAAAAATCAGACATTTTGCCGAAGAGACTCTTTGGCATTCAGCAACTCTATGGAATTCTATGTTGATCTACCCACAATGCTTCGCGCAGTTAGACCGTGAGGGCAATATCAGATCATCAGCAGGAAAACATCATTGGCTTTGAGGGAATTATTGGAATCAATTGTGCGTTCACTAAAATGTTTATATCCCCAAGATATACACTTTGCCGCAATGTTAGAATTGTGGAGTTTAAGGTGACAATGGTATTGAGGAAAACATTGGAATCAACTCTGGTGGGACTCAACATGCTTACCTCATCCAGATATGCACTTTGCTGCAGTCTCCGCTTTTCAGCCAACATGAGTCACTGGGTTTGATCATATATTTACCTCCAAATCTGGATTTACTAAAAATGCTGATCTCGTCGAGATATGAACTTTGCCTCAATATGACAGTTTAGAATACAAGTCTCAATGGCATTGAGACAATCTCTGGAAACAAAGCGGGAGGGAGTGACATCATGAACTTGGTGAAAGATTCACTTTTAGAAACTGAACGGCATTCACTTAATCCTGAAATGTCAAATTTTTGGGGATATCATTGCAGAAAAGGTCGGAAAGAACTCTGGAGTAGCTTGAAATGCCTATCTCATCTTGCTGTGGAACTTGGCGGAAGATCAGACTTTTGGCAAAAGTGACTGATAGTCATTCAGCAACTCTTTGGAAATCTCTGTTGATCTTACCAGAATTCATCGCGCATTCAGATACTGACTGCAATGTCAGGTTTTCAGAAGGAACACCTCAAAGGCATTGAGGAAATTATTGGACTCAAATGTGTGTTGACTAAAATGCTTATCTCACCGAGATATGCACTTTGCAGCAATATCATTGTTTTGGCAGTAAAGTGTCAATGGCATTGAGAGAATCTTTGGAAACAAAGGTGGGGGAGTCAAATGATTCGCTCTGGGCAATATTCACTTTTGCAAAATGAACACCATTCCCTATACACTGGAATTCCAGATTTTTGTTGGTATCGTTGAGGAAATCGTCAGAAAGACTTCTGGATAAGCTCAAAATGATTATCTGATCTACTTTTGGAACTTGACGAAAAATCAGGCTTTTTGCCGTAGAGACTCATTGGCATTTGGCAACTCTATGGAAATATATGTTGATCTACCCACAATGCTTCTCGCAGTTAGACCATGAGTGCAATATCAGATCTTCAGCAGGAATACATCATTGGCTTTGAGGGAATTATTGGAATCAATTGTTCGTTTACTAAAATGTTCATCTCCCCAAGATATACACTTTGCCGCAATGTTAGAATTGTGGAGTTTAAGGTGACAATGGTATTGAGGAAAACATTGGAATCAACTCTGGTGGGACTCAACATGCTTACCTCATCCAGATATGCACTTTGCTGCAGTCTCCGCTTTTCAGCCAACATGAGTTACTGGGTTTGATCATATATTTACCTCCAAATCTGGATTTACTCAAAATGCTGATCTCGTCGAGATATGAACTTTGCCTCAATATGACAGTTTGGAATAGAAGTCTCAATGGCATTGAGACAATCTCTGGAAACAAAGCGGGAGGGAGTGACATCATGAACTTGGTGAAAGATTCACTTTTTGAAACTGAAAAGCATTCACTTAATCCTGAAATGTCAAATTTTTGGAGATATCATTGCAGAAAAGGTCGGAAAGAACTCTGGAGTAGCTTGAAATGCCTATCTCATCTAGCTGTGGAACTTGGCGGAAGATCAGACTTTTGGCAAAAGAGACTGATAGTCATTCAGCAACTCTTTGGAAATCTCTGTTGATCTAACCAGAATTCATCGCGCATTCAGATACTGACTGCAATGTCAGGTTTTCAGAAGGAACACCTCAAAGGCATTGAGGAAATTATTGGAATGAAATGTGGGTTGACTAAAATGCTTATCTCACCGAGATATGCACTTTGCAGCAATATCATTGTTTTGGCAGGAAAGTGTCAATGGCATTGTGAGAATCTTTGGAAACAAAGGTGGGGGAGTCAAATGATTCACTCTGGGAAATATTCACTTTTGCAAAATTAACACCATTCCCTATACACTGGAATTCCAGATTTTTGTTGGTATCGTTGAGGAAATCGTCAGAAAGACTTCTGGATAAGCTCAAAATGATTATCTGATCTACTTTTGGAACTTGACGAAAAATCAGACTTTTTGCCGTAGAGACTCTTTGGCATTTGGCAACTCTATGGAAATCTATGTTGATCTACCAACAATGCTTCTCGCAGTTAGACCATGAGTGCAATATCAGATCTTCAGCAGGAATACATCATTGGCTTTGAGGGAATTATTGGAATCAATTGTTCGTTTACTAAAATGTTTATCTCCCCAAGATATACACTTTGCCGCAAAGTTAGAATTGTGGAGTTTAAGGTGACAATGGTATTGAGGAAAACATTGGAATCAACTCTGGTGGGACTCAACATGCTTACCTCATCCAGATATGCACTTTGCTGCAGTCTCCTCTTTTCAGCCAACATGAGTCACTGGGTTTGATCATATATTTACCTCCAAATCTGGATTTACTCAAAATGCTGATCTCGTCGAGATATGAACTTTGCCTCAATATGACAGTTTGGAATAGAAGTCTGAATGGCATTGAGACAATCTCTGGAAACAAAGCGGGATGGAGTGACATCATGAACTTGGTGAAAGATTCACTTTTTGAAACTGAAAAGCATTCACTTAATCCTGAAATATCAATTTTTTGGAGATATCATTGCAGAAAAGGTCGGAAAGAACTCTGGAGTAGCTTGAAATGCCTATCTCATCTAGCTGTGGAACTTGGCGGAAGATCAGACTTTTGGCAAAAGAGACTGATAGTCATTCAGCAACTCTTTGGAAATCTCTGTTGATCTTACCAGAATTCATCGCGCATTCAGATACTGACTGCAATGTCAGGTTTTCAGAAGGAACACCTGAAAGGCATTGAGGAAATTATTGGAATCAAATGTGGGTTGACTAAAATGCTTATCTCACCGAGATATGCACTTTGCAGCAATATCATTGTTTTGGCAGTAAAGTGTCAATGGCATTGAGAGAATCTTTGGAAACAAAGGTGGAGGAGTCAAATGATTCACTCTGGGAAATATTCACTTTTGCAAAATGAACACCATTCCCTGTATACTGGAATTCCAGATTTTTGTTGGTATCGTTGAGGAAATCGTCAGAAAGACTTCTGGATAAGCTGAAAATGACTATCTGATCTTCTTTTGGAACTTGTCGAAAAATCAGACATTTTGCCGAAGAGACTCTTTGGCATTCAGCAACTCTATGGAATTCTATGTTGATCTACCCACAATGCTTCGCGCAGTTAGACCGTGAGGGCAATATCAGATCATCAGCAGGAAAACATCATTGGCTTTGAGGGAATTATTGGAATCAATTGTGCGTTCACTAAAATGTTTATATCCCCAAGATATACACTTTGCCGCAATGTTAGAATTGTGGAGTTTAAGGTGACAATGGTATTGAGGAAAACATTGGAATCAACTCTGGTGGGACTCAACATGCTTACCTCATCCAGATATGCACTTTGCTGCAGTCTCCGCTTTTCAGCCAACATGAGTCACTGGGTTTGATCATATATTTACCTCCAAATCTGGATTTACTAAAAATGCTGATCTCGTCGAGATATGAACTTTGCCTCAATATGACAGTTTAGAATACAAGTCTCAATGGCATTGAGACAATCTCTGGAAACAAAGCGGGAGGGAGTGACATCATGAACTTGGTGAAAGATTCACTTTTAGAAACTGAACGGCATTCACTTAATCCTGAAATGTCAAATTTTTGGGGATATCATTGCAGAAAAGGTCCGAAAGAACTCTGGAGTAGCTTGAAATGCCTATCTCATCTTGCTGTGGAACTTGGCGGAAGATCAGACTTTTGGCAAAAGTGACTGATAGTCATTCAGCAACTCTTTGGAAATCTCTGTTGATCTTACCAGAATTCATCGCGCATTCAGATACTGACTGCAATGTCAGGTTTTCGGAAGGAACACCTCAAAGGCATTGAGGAAATTATTGGACTCAATGTGTGTTGACTAAAATGCTTATCTCACCGAGATATGCACTTTGCAGCAATATCATTGTTTTGGCAGCAAAGTGTCAATGGCATTGAGAGAATCTTTGGAAACAAAGGTGGGGGAGTCAAATGATTCACTCTGGGCAATATTCACTTTTGCAAAATGAACACCATTCCCTATACACTGGAATTCCAGATTTTTGTTGGTATCGTTGAGGAAATCGTCAGAAAGACTTCTGGATAAGCTCAAAATGATTATCTGATCTACTTTTGGAACTTGACGAAAAATCAGACTTTTTGCCGTAGAGACTCATTGGCATTTGGCAACTCTATGGAAATATATGTTGATCTACCCACAATGCTTCTCGCAGTTAGACCATGAGTGCAATATCAGATCTTCAGCAGGAATACATCATTGGCTTTGAGGGAATTATTGGAATCAATTGTTCGTTTACTAAAATGTTCATCTCCCCAAGATATACACTTTGCCGCAATGTTAGAATTGTGGAGTTTAAGGTGACAATGGTATTGAGGAAAACATTGGAATCAACTCTGGTGGGACTCAACATGCTTACCTCATCCAGATATGCACTTTGCTGCAGTCTCCGCTTTTCAGCCAACATGAGTCAGTGGGTTTGATCATATATTTACCTCCAAATCTGGATTTACTCAAAATGCTGATCTCGTCGAGATATGAACTTTGCCTCAATATGACAGTTTAGAATACAAGTCTCAATGGCATTGAGACAATCTCTGGAAACAAAGCGGGAGGGAGTGACATCATGAACTTGGTGAAAGATTCACTTTTTGAAACTGAAAAGCATTCACTTAATCCTGAAATGTCAAATTTTTGGGGATATCATTGCAGAAAAGGTCGGAAAGAACGCTGGAGTAGCTTGAAATGCCTATCTCATCTAGCTGTGGAACTTGGCGGAAGATCAGACTTTTGGCAAAAGAGACTGATAGTCATTCAGCAACTCTTTCGAAATCTCTGTTGATCTAACCAGAATTCATCGCGCATTCAGATACTGACTGCAATGTCAGGTTTTCAGAAGGAACACCTCAAAGGCATTGAGGAAATTATTGGAATGAAATGTGGGTTGACTAAAATGCTAATCTCACCGAGATATGCACTTTGCAGCAATATCATTGTTTTGGCAGTAAAGTGTCAATGGCATTGAGAGAATCTTTGGAAACAAAGGTGGGGGAGTCAAATGATTCACTCTGGGCAATATTCACTTTTGCAAAATGAACACCATTCCCTATACACTGGAATTCCAGATTTTTGTTGGTATCGTTGAGGAAATCGTCAGAAAGACTTCTGGATAAGCTCAAAATGATTATCTGATCTACTTTTGGAACTTGACGAAAAATCAGACTTTTTGCCGTAGAGACTCATTGGCATTTGGCAACTCTATGGAAATCGATGTTGATCTACCCACAATGCTTCTCGCAGTTAGACCATGAGTGCAATATCAGATCTTCAGCAGGAATACATCATTGGCTTTGAGGGAATTATTGGAATCAATTGTTCGTTTACTAAAATGTTCATCTCCCCAAGATATACACTTTGCCGCAATGTTAGAATTGTGGAGTTTAAGGTGACAATGGTATTGAGGAAAACATTGGAATCAACTCTGGTGGGACTCAACATGCTTACCTCATCCAGATATGCACTTTGCTGCAGTCTCCGCTTTTCAGCCAACATGAGTCACTGGGTTTGATCATATATTTACCTCCAAATCTGGATTTACTCAAAATGCTGATCTCGTCGAGATATGAACTTTGCCTCAATATGACAGTTTAGAATACAAGTCTCAATGGCATTGAGACAATCTCTGGAAACAAAGCGGGAGGGAGTGACATCATGAACTTGGTGAAAGATTCACTTTTTGAAACTGAAAAGCATTCACTTAATCCTGAAATGTCAAATTTTTGGGGATATCATTGCAGAAAAGGTCGGAAAGAACGCTGGAGTAGCTTGAAATGCCTATCTCATCTAGCTGTGGAACTTGGCGGAAGATCAGACTTTTGGCAAAAGAGACTGATAGTCATTCAGCAACTCTTTCGAAATCTCTGTTGATCTAACCAGAATTCATCGCGCATTCAGATACTGACTGCAATGTCAGGTTTTCAGAAGGAACACCTCAAAGGCATTGAGGAAATTATTGGAATGAAATGTGGGTTGACTAAAATGCTAATCTCACCGAGATATGCACTTTGCAGCAATATCATTGTTTTGGCAGTAAAGTGTCAATGGCATTGAGAGAATCTTTGGAAACAAAGGTGGGGGAGTCAAATGATTCACTCTGGGAAATATTCACTTTTGCAAAATGAACACCATTCCCTATACACTGGAATTCCAGATTTTTGTTGGTATCGTTGAGGAAATCGTCAGAAAGACTTCTGGATAAGCTCAAAATGATTATCTGATCTACTTTTGGAACTTGACGGAAAATCAGACTTTTTGCCGTAGAGACTCATTGGCATTTGGCAACTCTATGGAAATCTATGTTGATCTACCCACAATGCTTCTCGCAGTTAGACCATGAGTGCAATATCAGATCTTCAGCAGGAATACATCATTGGCTTTGAGGGAATTATTGGAATCAATTGTGCGTTTACTAAAATGTTCATCTCCCCAAGATATACACTTTGCCGCAATGTTAGAATTGTGGAGTTTAAGGTGACAATGGTATTGAGGAAAACATTGGAATCAACTCTGGTGGGACTCAACATGCTTACCTCATCCAGATATGCACTTTGCTGCAGTCTCCTCTTTTCAGCCAACATGAGTCACTGGGTTTGATCATATATTTACCTCCAAATCTGGATTTACTCAAAATGCTGATCTCGTCGAGATATGAACTTTGCCTCAATATGACAGTTTGGAATAGAAGTCTCAATGGCATTGAGACAATCTCTGGAAACAAAGCGGGATGGAGTGACATCATGAACTTGGTGAAAGATTCACTTTTTGAAACTGAAAAGCATTCACTTAATCCTGAAATGTCAATTTTTTGGAGATATCATTGCAGAAAAGGTCGGAAAGAACTCTGGAGTAGCTTGAAATGCCTATCTCATCTAGCTGTGGAACTTGGCGGAAGATCAGACTTTTGACAAAAGAGACTGATAGTCATTCAGCAACTCTTTGGAACTCTCTGTTGATCTTACCAGAATTCATCGCGCATTCAGATACTGACTGCAATGTCAGGGTTTCAGAAGGAACACCTCAAAGGCATTGAGGAAATTATTGGGATCAAATGTGGGTTGTCTAAAATGCTTATCTCACCGAGATATGCACTTTGCAGCAATATCATTGTTTTGGCAGTAAAGTGTCAATGGCATTGAGAGAATCTTTGGAAACAAAGGTGGGGGAGTCAAATGATTCACTCTGGGAAATATTCACTTTTGCAAAATTAACACCATTCCCTATACACTGGAATTCCAGATTTTTGTTGGTATCGTTGAGGAAATCGTCAGAAAGACTTCTGGATAAGCTCAAAATGATTATCTGATCTACTTTTGGAACTTGACGAAAAATCAGACTTTTTGCCGTAGAGACTCATTGGCATTTGGCAACTCTATGGAAATCTATGTTGATCTACCCGCAATGCTTCTCGCAGTTAGACCATGAGTGCAATATCAGATCTTCAGCAGGAATACATCATTGGCTTTGAGGGAATTATTGGAATCAATTGTTCGTTTACTAAAATGTTTATCTCCCCAAGATATACACTTTGCCGCAATGTTAGAATTGTGGAGTTTAAGGTGACAATGGTATTGAGGAAAACATTGGAATCAACTCTGGTGGGACTCAACATGCTTACCTCATCCAGATATGCACTTTGCTGCAGTCTCCGCTTTTCAGCCAACATGAGTTACTGGGTTTGATCATATATTTACCTCCAAATCTGGATTTACTCAAAATGCTGATCTCGTCGAGATATGAACTTTGCCTCAATATGACAGTTTGGAATAGAAGTCTCAATGGCATTGAGACAATCTCTGGAAACAAAGCGGGATGGAGTGACATCATGAACTTGGTGAAAGATTCACTTTTTGAAACTGAAAAGCATTCACTTAATCCTGAAATGTCAAATTTTTGGAGATATCATTGCAGAAAAGGTCGGAAAGAACTCTGGAGTAGCTTGAAATGCCTATCTCATCTAGCTGTGGAACTTGGCGGAAGATCAGACTTTTGGCAAAAGAGACTGATAGTCATTCAGCAACTCTTTGGAAATCTCTGTTGATCTAACCAGAATTCATCGCGCTTTCAGATACTGACTGCATTGTCAGGTTTTCAGAAGGAACACCTCAAAGGCATTGAGGAAATTATTGGAATCAAATGTGGGTTGACTAAAATGCTTATCTCACCGAGATATGCACTTTGCAGCAATATCATTGTTTTGGCAGTAAAGTGTCAATGGCATTGAGAGAATCTTTGGAAACAAAGGTGGAGGAGTCAAATCATTCACTCTGGGGAATATTCACTTTTGCAAAATGAACACCATTCCCCGTATACTGGAATTCCAGATTTTTGTTGGTATCGTTGAGGAAATCGTCAGAAAGACTTCTGGATAAGCTGAAAATGACTATCTGATCTTCTTTTGGAACTTGTCGAAAAATCAGACGTTTTGCCGAAGAGACTCTTTGGCATTCAGCAACTCTATGGAATTCTATGTTGATCTACCCACAATGCTTCGCGCAGTTAGACCGTGAGGGCAATATCAGATCATCAGCAGGAAAACATCATTGGCTTTGAGGGAATTATTGGAATCAATTGTGCGTTCACTAAAATGTTTATATCCCCAAGATATACACTTTGCCGCAATGTTAGAATTGTGGAGTTTAAGGTGACAATGGTATTGAGGAAAACATTGGAATCAACTCTGGTGGGACTCAACATGCTTACCTCATCCAGATATGCACTTTGCTGCAGTCTCCGCTTTTCAGCCAACATGAGTCACTGGGTTTGATCATATATTTACCTCCAAATCTGGATTTACTAAAAATGCTGATCTCGTCGAGATATGAACTTTGCCTCAATATGACAGTTTAGAATACAAGTCTCAATGGCATTGAGACAATCTCTGGAAACAAAGCGGGAGGGAGTGACATCATGAACTTGGTGAAAGATTCACTTTTAGAAACTGAACGGCATTCACTTAATCCTGAAATGTCAAATTTTTGGGGATATCATTGCAGAAAAGGTCGGAAAGAACTCTGGAGTAGCTTGAAATGCCTATCTCATCTTGCTGTGGAACTTGGCGGAAGATCAGACTTTTGGCAAAAGTGACTGATAGTCATTCAGCAACTCTTTGGAAATCTCTGTTGATCTTACCAGAATTCATCGCGCATTCAGATACTGACTGCAATGTCAGGTTTTCAGAAGGAACACCTCAAAGGCATTGAGGAAATTATTGGACTCAAATGTGTGTTGACTAAAATGCTTATCTCTCCGAGATATGCACTTTGCAGCAATATCATTGTTTTGGCAGTAAAGTGTCAATGGCATTGAGAGAATCTTTGGAAACAAAGGTGGGGGAGTCAAATGATTCACTCTGGGCAATATTCACTTTTGCAAAATGAACACCATTCCCTATACACTGGAATTCCAGATTTTTGTTGGTATCGTTGAGGAAATCGTCAGAAAGACTTCTGGATAAGCTCAAAATGATTATCTGATCTACTTTTGGAACTTGACGAAAAATCAGGCTTTTTGCCGTAGAGACTCATTGGCATTTGGCAACTCTATGGAAATATATGTTGATCTACCCACAATGCTTCTCGCAGTTAGACCATGAGTGCAATATCAGATCTTCAGCAGGAATACATCATTGGCTTTGAGGGAATTATTGGAATCAATTGTTCGTTTACTAAAATGTTCATCTCCCCAAGATATACACTTTGCCGCAATGTTAGAATTGTGGAGTTTAAGGTGACAATGGTATTGAGGAAAACATTGGAATCAACTCTGGTGGGACTCAACATGCTTACCTCATCCAGATATGCACTTTGCTGCAGTCTCCGCTTTTCAGCCAACATGAGTCACTGGGTTTGATCATATATTTACCTCCAAATCTGGATTTACTCAAAATGCTGATCTCGTCGAGATATGAACTTTGCCTCAATATGACAGTTTAGAATACAAGTCTCAATGGCATTGAGACAATCTCTGGAAACAAAGCGGGAGGGAGTGACATCATGAACTTGGTGAAAGATTCACTTTTTGAAACTGAAAAGCATTCACTTAATCCTGAAATGTCAAATTTTTGGGGATATCATTGCAGAAAAGGTCGGAAAGAACGCTGGAGTAGCTTGAAATGCCTATCTCATCTAGCTGTGGAACTTGGCGGAAGATCAGACTTTTGGCAAAAGAGACTGATAGTCATTCAGCAACTCTTTCGAAATCTCTGTTGATCTAACCAGAATTCATCGCGCATTCAGATACTGACTGCAATGTCAGGTTTTCAGAAGGAACACCTCAAAGGCATTGAGGAAATTATTGGAATGAAATGTGGGTTGACTAAAATGCTAATCTCACCGAGATATGCACTTTGCAGCAATATCATTGTTTTGGCAGTAAAGTGTCAATGGCATTGAGAGAATCTTTGGAAACAAAGGTGGGGGAGTCAAATGATTCACTCTGGGCAATATTCACTTTTGCAAAATGAACACCATTCCCTATACACTGGAATTCCAGATTTTTGTTGGTATCGTTGAGGAAATCGTCAGAAAGACTTCTGGATAAGCTCAAAATGATTATCTGATCTACTTTTGGAACTTGACGAAAAATCAGACTTTTTGCCGTAGAGAC
Source organism: Carcharhinus amblyrhynchos (assembly GCF_965287045.1). Taxonomy (NCBI): domain Eukaryota; kingdom Metazoa; phylum Chordata; class Chondrichthyes; order Carcharhiniformes; family Carcharhinidae; genus Carcharhinus; species Carcharhinus amblyrhynchos. The sequence goes on from NC_137330.1 coordinate 18,900,058, forward strand.
TCATTGGCATTTGGCAACTCTATGGAAATCTATGTTGATCTACCCACAATGCTTCTCGCAGTTAGACCATGAGTGCAATATCAGATCTTCAGCAGGAATACATCATTGGCTTTGAGGGAATTATTGGAATCAATTGTTCGTTTACTAAAATGTTCATCTCCCCAAGATATACACTTTGCCGCAATGTTAGAATTGTGGAGTTTAAGGTGACAATGGTATTGAGGAAAACATTGGAATCAACTCTGGTGGGACTCAACATGCTTACCTCATCCAGATATGCACTTTGCTGCAGTCTCCGCTTTTCAGCCAACATGAGTTACTGGGTTTGATCATATATTTACCTCCAAATCTGGATTTACTCAAAATGCTGATCTCGTCGAGATATGAACTTTGCCTCAATATGACAGTTTGGAATAGAAGTCTCAATGGCATTGAGACAATCTCTGGAAACAAAGCGGGAGGGAGTGACATCATGAACTTGGTGAAAGATTCACTTTTTGAAACTGAAAAGCATTCACTTAATCCTGAAATGTCAAATTTTTGGAGATATCATTGCAGAAAAGGTCGGAAAGAACTCTGGAGTAGCTTGAAATGCCTATCTCATCTAGCTGTGGAACTTGGCGGAAGATCAGACTTTTGGCAAAAGAGACTGATAGTCATTCAGCAACTCTTTGGAAATCTCTGTTGATCTAACCAGAATTCATCGCGCATTCAGATACTGACTGCAATGTCAGGTTTTCAGAAGGAACACCTCAAAGGCATTGAGGAAATTATTGGAATGAAATGTGGGTTGACTAAAATGCTTATCTCACCGAGATATGCACTTTGCAGCAATATCATTGTTTTGGCAGGAAAGTGTCAATGGCATTGAGAGAATCTTTGGAAACAAAGGTGGGGGAGTCAAATGATTCACTCTTGGAAATATTCACTTTTGCAAAATTAACACCATTCCCTATACACTGGAATTCCAGATTTTTGTTGGTATCGTTGAGGAAATCGTCAGAAAGACTTCTGGATAAGCTCAAAATGATTATCTGATCTACTTTTGGAACTTGACGAAAAATCAGACTTTTTGCCGTAGAGACTCTTTGGCATTTGGCAACTCTATGGAAATCTATGTTGATCTACCAACAATGCTTCTCGCAGTTAGACCATGAGTGCAATATCAGATCTTCAGCAGGAATACATCATTGGCTTTGAGGGAATTATTGGAATCAATTGTTCGTTTACTAAAATGTTTATCTCCCCAAGATATACACTTTGCCGCAAAGTTAGAATTGTGGAGTTTAAGGTGACAATGGTATTGAGGAAAACATTGGAATCAACTCTGGTGGGACTCAACATGCTTACCTCATCCAGATATGCACTTTGCTGCAGTCTCCTCTTTTCAGCCAACATGAGTCACTGGGTTTGATCATATATTTACCTCCAAATCTGGATTTACTCAAAATGCTGATCTCGTCGAGATATGAACTTTGCCTCAATATGACAGTTTGGAATAGAAGTCTGAATGGCATTGAGACAATCTCTGGAAACAAAGCGGGATGGAGTGACATCATGAACTTGGTGAAAGATTCACTTTTTGAAACTGAAAAGCATTCACTTAATCCTGAAATATCAATTTTTTGGAGATATCATTGCAGAAAAGGTCGGAAAGAACTCTGGAGTAGCTTGAAATGCCTATCTCATCTAGCTGTGGAACTTGGCGGAAGATCAGACTTTTGGCAAAAGAGACTGATAGTCATTCAGCAACTCTTTGGAAATCTCTGTTGATCTTACCAGAATTCATCGCGCATTCAGATACTGACTGCAATGTCAGGTTTTCAGAAGGAACACCTGAAAGGCATTGAGGAAATTATTGGAATCAAATGTGGGTTGACTAAAATGCTTATCTCACCGAGATATGCACTTTGCAGCAATATCATTGTTTTGGCAGTAAAGTGTCAATGGCATTGAGAGAATCTTTGGAAACAAAGGTGGAGGAGTCAAATGATTCACTCTGGGAAATATTCACTTTTGCAAAATGAACACCATTCCCTGTATACTGGAATTCCAGATTTTTGTTGGTATCGTTGAGGAAATCGTCAGAAAGACTTCTGGATAAGCTGAAAATGACTATCTGATCTTCTTTTGGAACTTGTCGAAAAATCAGACATTTTGCCGAAGAGACTCTTTGGCATTCAGCAACTCTATGGAATTCTATGTTGATCTACCCACAATGCTTCGCGCAGTTAGACCGTGAGGGCAATATCAGATCATCAGCAGGAAAACATCATTGGCTTTGAGGGAATTATTGGAATCAATTGTGCGTTCACTAAAATGTTTATATCCCCAAGATATACACTTTGCCGCAATGTTAGAATTGTGGAGTTTAAGGTGACAATGGTATTGAGGAAAACATTGGAATCAACTCTGGTGGGACTCAACATGCTTACCTCATCCAGATATGCACTTTGCTGCAGTCTCCGCTTTTCAGCCAACATGAGTCACTGGGTTTGATCATATATTTACCTCCAAATCTGGATTTACTAAAAATGCTGATCTCGTCGAGATATGAACTTTGCCTCAATATGACAGTTTAGAATACAAGTCTCAATGGCATTGAGACAATCTCTGGAAACAAAGCGGGAGGGAGTGACATCATGAACTTGGTGAAAGATTCACTTTTAGAAACTGAACGGCATTCACTTAATCCTGAAATGTCAAATTTTTGGGGATATCATTGCAGAAAAGGTCGGAAAGAACTCTGGAGTAGCTTGAAATGCCTATCTCATCTTGCTGTGGAACTTGGCGGAAGATCAGACTTTTGGCAAAAGTGACTGATAGTCATTCAGCAACTCTTTGGAAATCTCTGTTGATCTTACCAGAATTCATCGCGCATTCAGATACTGACTGCAATGTCAGGTTTTCAGAAGGAACACCTCAAAGGCATTGAGGAAATTATTGGACTCAATGTGTGTTGACTAAAATGCTTATCTCACCGAGATATGCACTTTGCAGCAATATCATTGTTTTGGCAGCAAAGTGTCAATGGCATTGAGAGAATCTTTGGAAACAAAGGTGGGGGAGTCAAATGATTCACTCTGGGCAATATTCACTTTTGCAAAATGAACACCATTCCCTATACACTGGAATTCCAGATTTTTGTTGGTATCGTTGAGGAAATCGTCAGAAAGACTTCTGGATAAGCTCAAAATGATTATCTGATCTACTTTTGGAACTTGACGAAAAATCAGACTTTTTGCCGTAGAGACTCATTGGCATTTGGCAACTCTATGGAAATATATGTTGATCTACCCACAATGCTTCTCGCAGTTAGACCATGAGTGCAATATCAGATCTTCAGCAGGAATACATCATTGGCTTTGAGGGAATTATTGGAATCAATTGTTCGTTTACTAAAATGTTTATCTCCCCAAGATATACACTTTGCCGCAAAGTTAGAATTGTGGAGTTTAAGGTGACAATGGTATTGAGGAAAACATTGGAATCAACTCTGGTGGGACTCAACATGCTTACCTCATCCAGATATGCACTTTGCTGCAGTCTCCTCTTTTCAGCCAACATGAGTCACTGGGTTTGATCATATATTTACCTCCAAATCTGGATTTACTCAAAATGCTGATCTCGTCGAGATATGAACTTTGCCTCAATATGACAGTTTGGAATAGAAGTCTGAATGGCATTGAGACAATCTCTGGAAACAAAGCGGGATGGAGTGACATCATGAACTTGGTGAAAGATTCACTTTTTGAAACTGAAAAGCATTCACTTAATCCTGAAATATCAATTTTTTGGAGATATCATTGCAGAAAAGGTCGGAAAGAACTCTGGAGTAGCTTGAAATGCCTATCTCATCTAGCTGTGGAACTTGGCGGAAGATCAGACTTTTGGCAAAAGAGACTGATAGTCATTCAGCAACTCTTTGGAAATCTCTGTTGATCTTACCAGAATTCATCGCGCATTCAGATACTGACTGCAATGTCAGGTTTTCAGAAGGAACACCTGAAAGGCATTGAGGAAATTATTGGAATCAAATGTGGGTTGACTAAAATGCTTATCTCACCGAGATATGCACTTTGCAGCAATATCATTGTTTTGGCAGTAAAGTGTCAATGGCATTGAGAGAATCTTTGGAAACAAAGGTGGAGGAGTCAAATGATTCACTCTGGGAAATATTCACTTTTGCAAAATGAACACCATTCCCTGTATACTGGAATTCCAGATTTTTGTTGGTATCGTTGAGGAAATCGTCAGAAAGACTTCTGGATAAGCTGAAAATGACTATCTGATCTTCTTTTGGAACTTGTCGAAAAATCAGACATTTTGCCGAAGAGACTCTTTGGCATTCAGCAACTCTATGGAATTCTATGTTGATCTACCCACAATGCTTCGCGCAGTTAGACCGTGAGGGCAATATCAGATCATCAGCAGGAAAACATCATTGGCTTTGAGGGAATTATTGGAATCAATTGTGCGTTCACTAAAATGTTTATATCCCCAAGATATACACTTTGCCGCAATGTTAGAATTGTGGAGTTTAAGGTGACAATGGTATTGAGGAAAACATTGGAATCAACTCTGGTGGGACTCAACATGCTTACCTCATCCAGATATGCACTTTGCTGCAGTCTCCGCTTTTCAGCCAACATGAGTCACTGGGTTTGATCATATATTTACCTCCAAATCTGGATTTACTAAAAATGCTGATCTCGTCGAGATATGAACTTTGCCTCAATATGACAGTTTAGAATACAAGTCTCAATGGCATTGAGACAATCTCTGGAAACAAAGCGGGAGGGAGTGACATCATGAACTTGGTGAAAGATTCACTTTTAGAAACTGAACGGCATTCACTTAATCCTGAAATGTCAAATTTTTGGGGATATCATTGCAGAAAAGGTCGGAAAGAACTCTGGAGTAGCTTGAAATGCCTATCTCATCTTGCTGTGGAACTTGGCGGAAGATCAGACTTTTGGCAAAAGTGACTGATAGTCATTCAGCAACTCTTTGGAAATCTCTGTTGATCTTACCAGAATTCATCGCGCATTCAGATACTGACTGCAATGTCAGGTTTTCAGAAGGAACACCTCAAAGGCATTGAGGAAATTATTGGACTCAAATGTGTGTTGACTAAAATGCTTATCTCACCGAGATATGCACTTTGCAGCAATATCATTGTTTTGGCAGCAAAGTGTCAATGGCATTGAGAGAATCTTTGGAAACAAAGGTGGGGGAGTCAAATGATTCACTCTGGGCAATATTCACTTTTGCAAAATGAACACCATTCCCTATACACTGGAATTCCAGATTTTTGTTGGTATCGTTGAGGAAATCGTCAGAAAGACTTCTGGATAAGCTCAAAATGATTATCTGATCTACTTTTGGAACTTGACGAAAAATCAGACTTTTTGCCGTAGAGACTCATTGGCATTTGGCAACTCTATGGAAATATATGTTGATCTACCCACAATGCTTCTCGCAGTTAGACCATGAGTGCAATATCAGATCTTCAGCAGGAATACATCATTGGCTTTGAGGGAATTATTGGAATCAATTGTTCGTTTACTAAAATGTTCATCTCCCCAAGATATACACTTTGCCGCAATGTTAGAATTGTGGAGTTTAAGGTGACAATGGTATTGAGGAAAACATTGGAATCAACTCTGGTGGGACTCAACATGCTTACCTCATCCAGATATGCACTTTGCTGCAGTCTCCGCTTTTCAGCCAACATGAGTCAGTGGGTTTGATCATATATTTACCTCCAAATCTGGATTTACTCAAAATGCTGATCTCGTCGAGATATGAACTTTGCCTCAATATGACAGTTTAGAATACAAGTCTCAATGGCATTGAGACAATCTCTGGAAACAAAGCGGGAGGGAGTGACATCATGAACTTGGTGAAAGATTCACTTTTTGAAACTGAAAAGCATTCACTTAATCCTGAAATGTCAAATTTTTGGGGATATCATTGCAGAAAAGGTCGGAAAGAACGCTGGAGTAGCTTGAAATGCCTATCTCATCTAGCTGTGGAACTTGGCGGAAGATCAGACTTTTGGCAAAAGAGACTGATAGTCATTCAGCAACTCTTTCGAAATCTCTGTTGATCTAACCAGAATTCATCGCGCATTCAGATACTGACTGCAATGTCAGGTTTTCAGAAGGAACACCTCAAAGGCATTGAGGAAATTATTGGAATGAAATGTGGGTTGACTAAAATGCTAATCTCACCGAGATATGCACTTTGCAGCAATATCATTGTTTTGGCAGTAAAGTGTCAATGGCATTGAGAGAATCTTTGGAAACAAAGGTGGGGGAGTCAAATGATTCACTCTGGGCAATATTCACTTTTGCAAAATGAACACCATTCCCTATACACTGGAATTCCAGATTTTTGTTGGTATCGTTGAGGAAATCGTCAGAAAGACTTCTGGATAAGCTCAAAATGATTATCTGATCTACTTTTGGAACTTGACGAAAAATCAGACTTTTTGCCGTAGAGACTCATTGGCATTTGGCAACTCTATGGAAATCGATGTTGATCTACCCACAATGCTTCTCGCAGTTAGACCATGAGTGCAATATCAGATCTTCAGCAGGAATACATCATTGGCTTTGAGGGAATTATTGGAATCAATTGTTCGTTTACTAAAATGTTCATCTCCCCAAGATATACACTTTGCCGCAATGTTAGAATTGTGGAGTTTAAGGTGACAATGGTATTGAGGAAAACATTGGAATCAACTCTGGTGGGACTCAACATGCTTACCTCATCCAGATATGCACTTTGCTGCAGTCTCCGCTTTTCAGCCAACATGAGTCACTGGGTTTGATCATATATTTACCTCCAAATCTGGATTTACTCAAAATGCTGATCTCGTCGAGATATGAACTTTGCCTCAATATGACAGTTTAGAATACAAGTCTCAATGGCATTGAGACAATCTCTGGAAACAAAGCGGGAGGGAGTGACATCATGAACTTGGTGAAAGATTCACTTTTTGAAACTGAAAAGCATTCACTTAATCCTGAAATGTCAAATTTTTGGGGATATCATTGCAGAAAAGGTCGGAAAGAACGCTGGAGTAGCTTGAAATGCCTATCTCATCTAGCTGTGGAACTTGGCGGAAGATCAGACTTTTGGCAAAAGAGACTGATAGTCATTCAGCAACTCTTTCGAAATCTCTGTTGATCTAACCCTAATTCATCGCGCATTCAGATACTGACTGCAATGTCAGGTTTTCAGAAGGAACACCTCAAAGGCATTGAGGAAATTATTGGAATGAAATGTGGGTTGACTAAAATGCTAATCTCACCGAGATATGCACTTTGCAGCAATATCATTGTTTTGGCAGTAAAGTGTCAATGGCATTGAGAGAATCTTTGGAAACAAAGGTGGGGGAGTCAAATGATTCACTCTGGGAAATATTCACTTTTGCAAAATGAACACCATTCCCTATACACTGGAATTCCAGATTTTTGTTGGTATCGTTGAGGAAATCGTCAGAAAGACTTCTGGATAAGCTCAAAATGATTATCTGATCTACTTTTGGAACTTGACGGAAAATCAGACTTTTTGCCGTAGAGACTCATTGGCATTTGGCAACTCTATGGAAATCTATGTTGATCTACCCACAATGCTTCTCGCAGTTAGACCATGAGTGCAATATCAGATCTTCAGCAGGAATACATCATTGGCTTTGAGGGAATTATTGGAATCAATTGTGCGTTTACTAAAATGTTTATCTCCCCAAGATATACACTTTGCCGCAATGTTAGAATTGTGGAGTTTAAGGTGACAATGGTATTGAGGAAAACATTGGAATCAACTCTGGTGGGACTCAACATGCTTACCTCATCCAGATATGCACTTTGCTGCAGTCTCCTCTTTTCAGCCAACATGAGTCACTGGGTTTGATCATATATTTACCTCCAAATCTGGATTTACTCAAAATGCTGATCTCGTCGAGATATGAACTTTGCCTCAATATGACAGTATGGAATAGAAGTCTCAATGGCATTGAGACAATCTCTGGAAACAAAGCGGGATGGAGTGACATCATGAACTTGGTGAAAGATTCACTTTTTGAAACTGAAAAGCATTCACTTAATCCTGAAATGTCAAATTTTTGGAGATATCATTGCAGAAAAGGTCGGAAAGAACTCTGGAGTAGCTTGAAATGCCTATCTCATCTAGCTGTGGAACTTGGCGGAAGATCAGACTTTTGGCAAAAGAGACTGATAGTCATTCAGCAACTCTTTGGAAATCTCTGTTGATCTAACCAGAATTCATCGCGCTTTCAGATACTGACTGCATTGTCAGGTTTTCAGAAGGAACACCTCAAAGGCATTGAGGAAATTATTGGAATCAAATGTGGGTTGACTAAAATGCTTATCTCACCGAGATATGCACTTTGCAGCAATATCATTGTTTTGGCAGTAAAGTGTCAATGGCATTGAGAGAATCTTTGGAAACAAAGGTGGAGGAGTCAAATCATTCACTCTGGGGAATATTCACTTTTGCAAAATGAACACCATTCCCCGTATACTGGAATTCCAGATTTTTGTTGGTATCGTTGAGGAAATCGTCAGAAAGACTTCTGGATAAGCTGAAAATGACTATCTAATCTTCTTTTGGAACTTGTCGAAAAATCAGACGTTTTGCCGAAGAGACTCTTTGGCATTCAGCAACTCTATGGAATTCTATGTTGATCTACCCACAATGCTTCGCGCAGTTAGACCGTGAGGGCAATATCAGATCATCAGCAGGAAAACATCATTGGCTTTGAGGGAATTATTGGAATCAATTGTGCGTTCACTAAAATGTTTATCTCCCCAAGATATACACTTTGCCGCAATGTTAGAATTGTGGAGTTTAAGGTGACAATGGTATTGAGGAAAACATTGGAATCAACTCTGGTGGGACTCAACATGCTTACCTCATCCAGATATGCACTTTGCTGCAGTCTCCGCTTTTCAGCCAACATGAGTCACTGGGTTTGATCATATATTTACCTCCAAATCTGGATTTACTCAAAATGCTGATCTCGTCGAGATATGAACTTTGCCTCAATATGACAGGTTGGAATAGAAGTCTCAATGGCATTGAGACAATCTCTGGAAACAAAGCGGGATGGAGTGACATCATGAACTTGGTGAAAGATTCACTTTTTGAAACTGAAAAGCATTCACTTAATCCTGAAATGTCAAATTTTTGGGGATATCATTGCAGAAAAGGTCGGAAAGAACTCTGGAGTAGCTTGAAATGCCTATCTCATCTAGCTGTGGAACTTGGCGGAAGATCAGACTATTGGCAAAAGAGACTGATAGTCATTCAGCAACTCTTTGGAAATCTCTGTTGATCTAACCAGAATTCATCGCGCATTCAGATACTGACTGCAATGTCAGGTTTTCAGAAGGAACACCTCAAAGGCATTGAGGAAATTATTGGAATGAAATGTGGGTTGACTAAAATGCTAATCTCACCGAGATATGCACTTTGCAGCAATATCATTGTTTTGGCAGTAAAGTGTCAATGGCATTGAGAGAATCTTTGGAAACAAAGGTGGGGGAGTCAAATGATTCACTCTGGGAAATATTCACTTTTGCAAAATGAACACCATTCCCTATACACTGGAATTCCAGATTTTTGTTGGTATCGTTGAGGAAATCGTCAGAAAGACTTCTGGATAAGCTCAAAATGATTATCTGATCTACTTTTGGAACTTGACGGAAAATCAGACTTTTTGCCATAGAGACTCATTGGCATTTGGCAACTCTATGGAAATCTATGTTGATCTACCCACAATGCTTCTCGCAGTTAGACCATGAGTGCAATATCAGATCTTCAGCAGGAATACATCATTGGCTTTGAGGGAATTATTGGAATCAATTGTGCGTTTACTAAAATGTTTATCTCCCCAAGATATACACTTTGCCGCAATGTTAGAATTGTGGAGTTTAAGGTGACAATGGTATTGAGGAAAACATTGGAATCAACTCTGGTGGGACTCAACATGCTTACCTCATCCAGATATGCACTTTGCTGCAGTCTCCTCTTTTCAGCCAACATGAGTCACGGGGTTTGATCATATATTTACCTCCAAATCTGGATTTACTCAAAATGCTGATCTCGTCGAGATATGAACTTTGCCTCAATATGACAGTTTGGAATAGAAGTCTCAATGGCATTGAGACAATCTCTGGAAACAAAGCGGGATGGAGTGACATCATGAACTTGGTGAAAGATTCACTTTTTGAAACTGAAAAGCATTCACTTAATCCTGAAATGTCAATTTTTTGGAGATATCATTGCAGAAAAGGTCGGAAAGAACTCTGGAGTAGCTTGAAATGCCTATCTCATCTAGCTGTGGAACTTGGCGGAAGATCAGACTTTTGACAAAAGAGACTGATAGTCATTCAGCAACTCTTTGGAACTCTCTGTTGATCTTACCAGAATTCATCGCGCATTCAGATACTGACTGCAATGTCAGGGTTTCAGAAGGAACACCTCAAAGGCATTGAGGAAATTATTGGGATCAAATGTGGGTTGTCTAAAATGCTTATCTCACCGAGATATGCACTTTGCAGCAATATCATTGTTTTGGCAGTAAAGTGTCAATGGCATTGAGAGAATCTTTGGAAACAAAGGTGGGGGAGTCAAATGATTCACTCTGGGAAATATTCACTTTTGCAAAATGAACACCATTCCCTATACACTGGAATTCCAGATTTTTGTTGGTATCGTTGAGGAAATCGTCAGAAAGACTTCTGAATAAGCTCAAAATGATTATCTGATCTACTTTTGGAACTTGACGAAAAATCAGACTTTTTGCCGTAGAGACTCATTGGCATTTGGCAACTCTATGGAATTCTATGTTGATCTACCCACAATGCTTCTCGCAGTTAGACCATGAGTGCAATATCAGATCTTCAGCAGGAATACATCATTGGCTTTGAGGGAATTATTGGAATCAATTGTGCGTTTACTAAAATGTTTATCTCCCCAAGATATACACTTTGCCGCAATGTTAGAATTGTGGAGTTTAAGGTGACAATGGTATTGAGGAAAACATTGGAATCAACTCTGGTGGGACTCAACATGCTTACCTCATCCAGATATGCACTTTGCTGCAGTCTCCGCTTTTCAGCCAACATGAGTTACTGGGTTTGATCATATATTTACCTCCAAATCTGGATTTACTCAAAATGCTGATCTCGTCGAGATATGAACTTTGCCTCAATATGACAGTTTAGAATACAAGTCTCAATGGCATTGAGACAATCTCTGGAAACAAAGCGGGAGGGAGTGACATCATGAACTTGGTGAAAGATTCACTTTTTGAAACTGAAAAGCATTCACTTAATCCTGAAATGTCAATTTTTTGGAGATATCATTGCAGAAATGTCGGAAAGAACTCTGGAGTAGCTTGAAATGCCTATCTCATCTAGCTGTGGAACTTGGCGGAAGATCAGACTTTTGACAAAAGAGACTGATAGTCATTCAGCAACTCTTTGGAACTCTCTGTTGATCTTACCAGAATTCATCGCGCATTCAGATACTGACTGCAATGTCAGGGTTTCAGAAGGAACACCTCAAAGGCATTGAGGAAATTATTGGGATCAAATGTGGGTTGTCTAAAATGCTTATCTCACCGAGATATGCACTTTGCAGCAATATCATTGTTTTGGCAGTAAAGTGTCAATGGCATTGAGAGAATCTTTGGAAACAAAGGTGGGGGAGTCAAATGATTCACTCTGGGAAATATTCACTTTTGCAAAATTAACACCATTCCCTATACACTGGAATTCCAGATTTTTGTTGGTATCGTTGAGGAAATCGTCAGAATGACTTCTGGATAAGCTCAAAATGATTATCTGATCTACTTTTGGAACTTGACGAAAAATCAGACTTTTTGCCGTATAGACTCATTGGCATTTGGCAACTCTATGGAAATCTATGTTGATCTACCCACAATGCTTCTCGCAGTTAGACCATGAGTGCAATATCAGATCTTCAGCAGGATTGGCTTTGAGGGAATTATTGGAATCAATTGTTCGTTTACTAAAATGTTTATCTCCCCAAGATATACACTTTGCCGCAATGTTAGAATTGTGGAGTTTAAGGTGACAATGGTATTGAGGAAAACATTGGAATCAACTCTGGTGGGACTCAACATGCTTACCTCATCCAGATATGCAGTTTGCTGCAGTCTCCGCTTTTCAGCCAACATGAGTCACTGGGTTTGATCATATATTTACCTCCAAATCTGGATTTACTCAAAATGCTGATCTCGTCGAGATATGAACTTTGCCTCAATATGACAGTTTAGAATACAAGTCTCAATGGCATTGAGACAATCTCTGGAAACAAAGCGGGAGGGAGTGACATCATGAACTTGGTGAAAGATTCACTTTTTGAAACTGAAAAGCATTCACTTAATCCTGAAATGTCAAATTTTTGGGGATATCATTGCAGAAAAGGTCGGAAAGAACTCTGGAGTAGCTTGAAATGCCTATCTCATCTAGCTGTGGAACTTGGCGGAAGATCAGACTTTTGGCAAAAGAGACTGATAGTCATTCAGCAACTCTTTGGAAATCTCTGTTGATCTAACCAGAATTCATCGCGCATTCAGATACTGACTGCAATGTCAGGTTTTCAGAAGGAACACCTCAAAGGCATTGAGGAAATTATTGGAATGAAATGTGGGTTGACTAAAATGCTAATCTCACCGAGATATGCACTTTGCAGCAATATCATTGTTTTGGCAGTAAAGTGTCAATGGCATTGAGAGAATCTTTGGAAACAAAGGTGGGGGAGTCAAATGATTCACTCTGGGAAATATTCACTTTTGCAAAATGAACACCATTCCCTATACACTGGAATTCCAGATTTTTGTTGGTATCGTTGAGGAAATCGTCAGAAAGACTTCTGGATAAGCTCAAAATGATTATCTGATCTACTTTTGGAACTTGAGGGAAAATCAGACTTTTTGCCATAGAGACTCATTGGCATTTGGCAACTCTATGGAAATCTATGTTGATCTACCCACAATGCTTCTCGCAGTTAGACCATGAGTGCAATATCAGATCTTCAGCAGGAATACATCATTGGCTTTGAGGGAATTATTGGAATCAATTGTGCGTTTACTAAAATGTTTATCTCCCCAAGATATACACTTTGCCGCAATGTTAGAATTGTGGAGTTTAAGGTGACAATGGTATTGAGGAAAACATTGGAATCAACTCTGGTGGGACTCAACATGCTTACCTCATCCAGATATGCACTTTGCTGCAGTCTCCTCTTTTCAGCCAACATGAGTCACGGGGTTTGATCATATATTTACCTCCAAATCTGGATTTACTCAAAATGCTGATCTCGTCGAGATATGAACTTTGCCTCAATATGACAGTTTGGAATAGAAGTCTCAATGGCATTGAGACAATCTCTGGAAACAAAGCGGGATGGAGTGACATCATGAACTTGGTGAAAGATTCACTTTTTGAAACTGAAAAGCATTCACTTAATCCTGAAATGTCAATTTTTTGGAGATATCATTGCAGAAAAGGTCGGAAAGAACTCTGGAGTAGCTTGAAATGCCTATCTCATCTAGCTGTGGAACTTGGCGGAAGATCAGACTTTTGACAAAAGAGACTGATAGTCATTCAGCAACTCTTTGGAACTCTCTGTTGATCTTACCAGAATTCATCGCGCATTCAGATACTGACTGCAATGTCAGGGTTTCAGAAGGAACACCTCAAAGGCATTGAGGAAATTATTGGGATCAAACGTGGGTTGTCTAAAATGCTTATCTCACCGAGATATGCACTTTGCAGCAATATCATTGTTTTGGCAGTAAAGTGTCAATGGCATTGAGAGAATCTTTGGAAACAAAGGTGGGGGAGTCAAATGATTCACTCTGGGAAATATTCACTTTTGCAAAATGAACACCATTCCCTATACACTGGAATTCCAGATTTTTGTTGGTATCGTTGAGGAAATCGTCAGAAAGACTTCTGAATAAGCTCAAAATGATTATCTGATCTACTTTTGGAACTTGACGAAAAATCAGACTTTTTGCCGTAGAGACTCATTGGCATTTGGCAACTCTATGGAATTCTATGTTGATCTACCCACAATGCTTCTCGCAGTTAGACCATGAGTGCAATATCAGATCTTCAGCAGGAATACATCATTGGCTTTGAGGGAATTATTGGAATCAATTGTTCGTTTACTAAAATGTTTATCTCCCCAAGATATACACTTTGCCGCAATGTTAGAATTGTGGAGTTTAAGGTGACAATGGTATTGAGGAAAACATTGGAATCAACTCTGGTGGGACTCAACATGCTTACCTCATCCAGATATGCACTTTGCTGCAGTCTCCGCTTTTCAGCCAACATGAGTTACTGGGTTTGATCATATATTTACCTCCAAATCTGGATTTACTCAAAATGCTGATCTCGTCGAGATATGAACTTTGCCTCAATATGACAGTTTAGAATACAAGTCTCAATGGCATTGAGACAATCTCTGGAAACAAAGCGGGAGGGAGTGACATCATGAACTTGGTGAAAGATTCACTTTTTGAAACTGAAAAGCATTCACTTAATCCTGAAATGTCAATTTTTTGGAGATATCATTGCAGAAATGTCGGAAAGAACTCTGGAGTAGCTTGAAATGCCTATCTCATCTAGCTGTGGAACTTGGCGGAAGATCAGACTTTTGACAAAAGAGACTGATAGTCATTCAGCAACTCTTTGGAACTCTCTGTTGATCTTACCAGAATTCATCGCGCATTCAGATACTGACTGCAATGTCAGGGTTTCAGAAGGAACACCTCAAAGGCATTGAGGAAATTATTGGGATCAAATGTGGGTTGTCTAAAATGCTTATCTCACCGAGATATGCACTTTGCAGCAATATCATTGTTTTGGCAGTAAAGTGTCAATGGCATTGAGAGAATCTTTGGAAACAAAGGTGGGGGAGTCAAATGATTCACTCTGGGAAATATTCACTTTTGCAAAATTAACACCATTCCCTGTATACTGGAATTCCAGATTTTTGTTGGTATCGTTGAGGAAATCGTCAGAAAGACTTCTGGATAAGCTGAAAATGACTATCTGATCTTCTTTTGGAACTTGTCGAAAAATCAGACGTTTTGCCGAAGAGAGTCTTTGGCATTCAGCAACTCTATGGAATTCTATGTTGATCTACCCACAATGCTTCGCGCAGTTAGACCGTGAGGGCAATATCAGATCTTCAGCAGGAAAACATCATTGGCTTTGAGGGAATTATTGGAATCAATTCTGCGTTCACTAAAATGTTTAACTCCCCAAGATATACACTTTGTCGCAATGTTAGAATTGTGGAGTTTAAGGTGACAATGGTATTGAGGAAAACATTGGAATCAACTCTGGTGGGACTCAACAACCTTACCTCATCCAGATATGCACTTTGCTGCAGTCTCCGCTTTTCAGCCAACATGAGTCACTGGGTTTGATCATATATTTACCTCCAAATCTGGATTTACTCAAAATGCTGATCTCGTCGAGATATGAACTTTGCCTCAATATGACAGGTTGGAATAGAAGTCTCAATGGCATTGAGACAATCTCTGGAAACAAAGCGGGATGGAGTGACATCATGAACTTGGTGAAAGATTCACTTTTTGAAACTGAAAAGCATTCACTGAATCCTGAAATGTCAATTTTTTGGAGATATCATTGCAGAAAAGGTCGGAAAGAACTCTGGAGTAGCTTGAAATGCCTATCTCATCTAGCTGTGGAACTTGGCGGAAGATCAGACTTTTGGCAAAAGAGACTGATAGTCATTCAGCAACTCTTTGGAAATCTCTGTTCATCTTACCAGAATTCATCGCGCATTCAGATACTGACTGCAATGTCAGGTTTTCAGAAGGAACACCTCAAAGGCATTGAGGAAATTATTGGAATCAAATGTGGGTTGTCTAAAATGCTTATCTCACCGAGATATGCACTTTGCAGCAATATCATTGTTTTGGCAGTAAAGTGTCAATGGCATTGAGAGAATCTTTGGAAACAATGGTGGAGGAGTCAAATGATTCACTCTGGGAAATATTCACTTTTGCAAAGTGAACACCATTCCCTATACACTGGAATTCCAGATTTTTGTTGGTATCGTTGAGGAAATCGTCAGAAAGACTTCTGGATAAGCTCAAAATGATTATCTGATCTACTTTTGGAACTTGACGGAAAATCAGACTTTTTGCCGTAGAGACTCATTGGCATGTGGCAACTCTATGGAAATCTATGTTGATCTACCCACAATGCTTCTCGCAGTTAGACCATGAGTGCAATATCAGATCTTCAGCAGGAATACATCATTGGCTTTGAGGGAATTATTGGAATCAATTGTTCGTTTACTAAAATGTTTATCTCCCCAAGATATACACTTTGCCGCAATGTTAGAATTGTGGAGTTTAAGGTGACAATGGTATTGAGGAAAACATTGGAATCAACTCTGGTGGGACTCAACATGCTTACCTCATCCAGATATGCACTTTGCTGCAGTCTCCTCTTTTCAGCCAACATGAGTGACTGGGTTTGATCATATATTTACCTCCAAATCTGGATTTACTCAAAATGCTGATCTCGTCGAGATATGAACTTTGCCTCAATATGACAGTTTGGAATAGAAGTCTCAATGGCATTGAGACAATCTCTGGAAACAAAGCGGGATGGAGTGACATCATGAACTTGGTGAAGGATTCACTTTTTGAAACTGAAAAGCATTCACTTAATCCTGAAATATCAATTTTTTGGAGATATCATTGCAGAAAAGGTCGGAAGAACTCTGGAGTAGCTTGAAATGCCTATCTCATCTAGCTGTGGAACTTGGCGGAAGATCAGACTTTTGGCAAAAGAGACTGATAGTCATTCAGCAACTCTTTGGAAATCTCTGTTGATCTTACCAGAATTCATCGCGCGTTCAGATACTGACTGCAATGTCAGGTTTTCAGAAGGAACACCTCAAAGGCATTGAGGAAATTATTGGAATCAAATGTGGGTTGACTAAAATGCTTATCTCACCGAGATATGCACTTTGCAGCAATATCATTGTTTTGGCAGTAAAGTGTCAATGGCATTGAGAGAATCTTTGGAAACAATGGTGGAGGAGTCAAATGATTCACTCTGGGAAATATTCACTTTTGCAAAATGAACACCATTCCCTGTATACTGGAATTCCAGATTTTTGTTGGTATCGTTGAGGAAATCGTCAGAAAGACTTCTGGATAAGCTGAAAATGACTATCTGATCTTGTTTTGGAACTTGTCGAAAAATCAGACGTTTTGCCGAAGAGACTCATTGGCATTCAGCAACTCTATGGAATTCTATGTTGATCTACCCACAATGCTTCGCGCAGTTAGACCGTGAGGGCAATATCAGATCATCAGCACGAAAACATCATTGGCTTTGAGGGAATTATTGGAATCAATTGTGCGTTCACTAAAATGTTTATCTCCCCAAGATATACACTTTGCCGCAATGTTAGAATTGTGGAGTTTAAGGTGACAATGGTATTGAGGAAAACATTGGAATCAACTCTGGTGGGACTCAACATGCTTACCTCATCCAGATATGCACTTTGCTGCAGTCTCCGCTTTTCAGCCAACATGAGTTACTGGGTTTGATCATATATTTACCTCCAAATCTGGATTTACTCAAAATGCTGATCTCGTCGAGATATGAACTTTGCCTCAATATGACAGTTTGGAATAGAAGTCTCAATGGCATTGAGACAATCTCTGGAAACAAAGCGGGATGGAGTGACATCATGAACTTGGTGAAAGATTCACTTTTTGAAACTGAAAAGCATTCACTTAATCCTGAAATGTCAAATTTTTGGAGATATCATTGCAGAAAATGTCGGAAAGAACTCTGGAGTAGCTTGAAATGCCTATCTCATCTAGCTGTGGAACTTGGGGAAGAAGAGACTTTTGGCAAAAGAGACTGATAGTCATTCAGCAACTCTTTGGAAATCTCTGTTGATCTAACCAGAATTCATCGCGCATTCAGATACTGACTGCATTGTCAGGTTTTCAGAAGGAACACCTCAAAGGCATTGAGGAAATTATTGGAATCAAATTTGGGTTGACTAAAATGCTTATCTCACCGAGATATGCACTTTGCAGCAATATCATTGTTTTGGCAGTAAAGTGTCAATGGCATTGAGAGAATCTTTGGAAACAAAGGTGGAGGAGTCAAATGATTCACTCTGGGAAATATTCACTTTTGCAAAATGAACACCATTCCCTGTATACTGGAATTCCAGATTTTTGTTGGTATCGTTGAGGAAATCGTCAGAAAGACTTCTGGATAAGCTGAAAATGACTATCTGATCTTCTTTTGGAACTTGTCGAAAAATCAGACGTTTTGCCGAAGAGACTCTTTGGCATTCAGCAACTCTATGGAATTCTATGTTGATCTACCCACAATGCTTCGCGCAGTTAGACCGTGAGGGCAATATCAGATCATCAGCAGGAAAACATCATTGGCTTTGAGGGAATTATTGGAATCAATTGTGCGTTCACTAAAATGTTTATCTCCCCAAGATATACACTTTGCCGCAATGTTAGAATTGTGGAGTTTAAGGTGACAATGGTATTGAGGAAAACATTGGAATCAACTCTGGTGGGACTCAACATGCTTACCTCATCCAGATATGCACTTTGCTGCAGTCTCCGCTTTTCAGCCAACATGAGTCACTGGGTTTGATCATATATTTACCTCCAAATCTGGATTTACTCAAAATGCTGATCTCGTCGAGATATGAACTTTGCCTCAATATGACAGTTTGGAATAGAAGTCTCAATGGCATTGAGACAATCTCTGGAAACAAAGCGGGATGGAGTGACATCATGAACTTGGTGAAAGATTCACTTTTTGAAACTGAAAAGCATTCACTTAATCCTGAAATGTCAATTTTTTGGAGATATCATTGCAGAAAAGGTCGGAAAGAACTCTGGAGTAGCTTGAAATGCCTATCTCATCTAGCTGTGGAACTTGGCGGAAGATCAGACTTTTGACAAAAGAGACTGATAGTCATTCAGCAACTCTTTGGAACTCTCTGTTGATCTTACCAGAATTCATCGCGCATTCAGATACTGACTGCAATGTCAGGGTTTCAGAAGGAACACCTCAAAGGCATTGAGGAAATTATTGGGATCAAACGTGGGTTGTCTAAAATGCTTATCTCACCGAGATATGCACTTTGCAGCAATATCATTGTTTTGGCAGTAAAGTGTCAATGGCATTGAGAGAATCTTTGGAAACAAAGGTGGGGGAGTCAAATGATTCACTCTGGGAAATATTCACTTTTGCAAAATGAACACCATTCCCTATACACTGGAATTCCAGATTTTTGTTGGTATCGTTGAGGAAATCGTCAGAAAGACTTCTGAATAAGCTCAAAATGATTATCTGATCTACTTTTGGAACTTGACGAAAAATCAGACTTTTTGCCGTAGAGACTCATTGGCATTTGGCAACTCTATGGAATTCTATGTTGATCTACCCACAATGCTTCTCGCAGTTAGACCATGAGTGCAATATCAGATCTTCAGCAGGAATACATCATTGGCTTTGAGGGAATTATTGGAATCAATTGTTCGTTTACTAAAATGTTTATCTCCCCAAGATATACACTTTGCCGCAATGTTAGAATTGTGGAGTTTAAGGTGACAATGGTATTGAGGAAAACATTGGAATCAACTCTGGTGGGACTCAACATGCTTACCTCATCCAGATATGCACTTTGCTGCAGTCTCCGCTTTTCAGCCAACATGAGTTACTGGGTTTGATCATATATTTACCTCCAAATCTGGATTTACTCAAAATGCTGATCTCGTCGAGATATGAACTTTGCCTCAATATGACAGTTTAGAATACAAGTCTCAATGGCATTGAGACAATCTCTGGAAACAAAGCGGGAGGGAGTGACATCATGAACTTGGTGAAAGATTCACTTTTTGAAACTGAAAAGCATTCACTTAATCCTGAAATGTCAATTTTTTGGAGATATCATTGCAGAAATGTCGGAAAGAACTCTGGAGTAGCTTGAAATGCCTATCTCATCTAGCTGTGGAACTTGGCGGAAGATCAGACTTTTGACAAAAGAGACTGATAGTCATTCAGCAACTCTTTGGAACTCTCTGTTGATCTTACCAGAATTCATCGCGCATTCAGATACTGACTGCAATGTCAGGGTTTCAGAAGGAACACCTCAAAGGCATTGAGGAAATTATTGGGATCAAATGTGGGTTGTCTAAAATGCTTATCTCACCGAGATATGCACTTTGCAGCAATATCATTGTTTTGGCAGTAAAGTGTCAATGGCATTGAGAGAATCTTTGGAAACAAAGGTGGGGGAGTCAAATGATTCACTCTGGGAAATATTCACTTTTGCAAAATTAACACCATTCCCTGTATACTGGAATTCCAGATTTTTGTTGGTATCGTTGAGGAAATCGTCAGAAAGACTTCTGGATAAGCTGAAAATGACTATCTGATCTTCTTTTGGAACTTGTCGAAAAATCAGACGTTTTGCCGAAGAGAGTCTTTGGCATTCAGCAACTCTATGGAATTCTATGTTGATCTACCCACAATGCTTCGCGCAGTTAGACCGTGAGGGCAATATCAGATCTTCAGCAGGAAAACATCATTGGCTTTGAGGGAATTATTGGAATCAATTCTGCGTTCACTAAAATGTTTAACTCCCCAAGATATACACTTTGTCGCAATGTTAGAATTGTGGAGTTTAAGGTGACAATGGTATTGAGGAAAACATTGGAATCAACTCTGGTGGGACTCAACAACCTTACCTCATCCAGATATGCACTTTGCTGCAGTCTCCGCTTTTCAGCCAACATGAGTCACTGGGTTTGATCATATATTTACCTCCAAATCTGGATTTACTCAAAATGCTGATCTCGTCGAGATATGAACTTTGCCTCAATATGACAGGTTGGAATAGAAGTCTCAATGGCATTGAGACAATCTCTGGAAACAAAGCGGGATGGAGTGACATCATGAACTTGGTGAAAGATTCACTTTTTGAAACTGAAAAGCATTCACTGAATCCTGAAATGTCAATTTTTTGGAGATATCATTGCAGAAAAGGTCGGAAAGAACTCTGGAGTAGCTTGAAATGCCTATCTCATCTAGCTGTGGAACTTGGCGGAAGATCAGACTTTTGGCAAAAGAGACTGATAGTCATTCAGCAACTCTTTGGAAATCTCTGTTCATCTTACCAGAATTCATCGCGCATTCAGATACTGACTGCAATGTCAGGTTTTCAGAAGCAACACCTCAAAGGCATTGAGGAAATTATTGGAATCAAATGTGGGTTGTCTAAAATGCTTATCTCACCGAGATATGCACTTTGCAGCAATATCATTGTTTTGGCAGTAAAGTGTCAATGGCATTGAGAGAATCTTTGGAAACAATGGTGGAGGAGTCAAATGATTCACTCTGGGAAATATTCACTTTTGCAAAGTGAACACCATTCCCTATACACTGGAATTCCAGATTTTTGTTGGTATCGTTGAGGAAATCGTCAGAAAGACTTCTGGATAAGCTCAAAATGATTATCTGATCTACTTTTGGAACTTGACGGAAAATCAGACTTTTTGCCGTAGAGACTCATTGGCATGTGGCAACTCTATGGAAATCTATGTTGATCTACCCACAATGCTTCTCGCAGTTAGACCATGAGTGCAATATCAGATCTTCAGCAGGAATACATCATTGGCTTTGAGGGAATTATTGGAATCAATTGTTCGTTTACTAAAATGTTTATCTCCCCAAGATATACACTTTGCCGCAATGTTAGAATTGTGGAGTTTAAGGTGACAATGGTATTGAGGAAAACATTGGAATCAACTCTGGTGGGACTCAACATGCTTACCTCATCCAGATATGCACTTTGCTGCAGTCTCCTCTTTTCAGCCAACATGAGTCACTGGGTTTGATCATATATTTACCTCCAAATCTGGATTTACTCAAAATGCTGATCTCGTCGAGATATGAACTTTGCCTCAATATGACAGTTTGGAATAGAAGTCTCAATGGCATTGAGACAATCTCTGGAAACAAAGCGGGATGGAGTGACATCATGAACTTGGTGAAGGATTCACTTTTTGAAACTGAAAAGCATTCACTTAATCCTGAAATATCAATTTTTTGGAGATATCATTGCAGAAAAGGTCGGAAGAACTCTGGAGTAGCTTGAAATGCCTATCTCATCTAGCTGTGGAACTTGGCGGAAGATCAGACTTTTGGCAAAAGAGACTGATAGTCATTCAGCAACTCTTTGGAAATCTCTGTTGATCTTACCAGAATTCATCGCGCGTTCAGATACTGACTGCAATGTCAGGTTTTCAGAAGGAACACCTCAAAGGCATTGAGGAAATTATTGGAATCAAATGTGGGTTGACTAAAATGCTTATCTCACCGAGATATGCACTTTGCAGCAATATCATTGTTTTGGCAGTAAAGTGTC
Organism: Carcharhinus amblyrhynchos; assembly: GCF_965287045.1. Lineage (NCBI taxonomy): Eukaryota > Metazoa > Chordata > Chondrichthyes > Carcharhiniformes > Carcharhinidae > Carcharhinus > Carcharhinus amblyrhynchos. The sequence goes on from NC_137330.1 coordinate 18,922,603, forward strand.
AATGGCATTGAGAGAATCTTTGGAAACAATGGTGGAGGAGTCAAATGATTCACTCTGGGAAATATTCACTTTTGCAAAATGAACACCATTCCCTGTATACTGGAATTCCAGATTTTTGTTGGTATCGTTGAGGAAATCGTCAGAAAGACTTCTGGATAAGCTGAAAATGACTATCTGATCTTGTTTTGGAACTTGTCGAAAAATCAGACGTTTTGCCGAAGAGACTCATTGGCATTCAGCAACTCTATGGAATTCTATGTTGATCTACCCACAATGCTTCGCGCAGTTAGACCGTGAGGGCAATATCAGATCATCAGCACGAAAACATCATTGGCTTTGAGGGAATTATTGGAATCAATTGTGCGTTCACTAAAATGTTTATCTCCCCAAGATATACACTTTGCCGCAATGTTAGAATTGTGGAGTTTAAGGTGACAATGGTATTGAGGAAAACATTGGAATCAACTCTGGTGGGACTCAACATGCTTACCTCATCCAGATATGCACTTTGCTGCAGTCTCCGCTTTTCAGCCAACATGAGTTACTGGGTTTGATCATATATTTACCTCCAAATCTGGATTTACTCAAAATGCTGATCTCGTCGAGATATGAACTTTGCCTCAATATGACAGTTTGGAATAGAAGTCTCAATGGCATTGAGACAATCTCTGGAAACAAAGCGGGATGGAGTGACATCATGAACTTGGTGAAAGATTCACTTTTTGAAACTGAAAAGCATTCACTTAATCCTGAAATGTCAAATTTTTGGAGATATCATTGCAGAAAATGTCGGAAAGAACTCTGGAGTAGCTTGAAATGCCTATCTCATCTAGCTGTGGAACTTGGGGAAGAAGAGACTTTTGGCAAAAGAGACTGATAGTCATTCAGCAACTCTTTGGAAATCTCTGTTGATCTAACCAGAATTCATCGCGCATTCAGATACTGACTGCATTGTCAGGTTTTCAGAAGGAACACCTCAAAGGCATTGAGGAAATTATTGGAATCAAATTTGGGTTGACTAAAATGCTTATCTCACCGAGATATGCACTTTGCAGCAATATCATTGTTTTGGCAGTAAAGTGTCAATGGCATTGAGAGAATCTTTGGAAACAAAGGTGGAGGAGTCAAATGATTCACTCTGGGAAATATTCACTTTTGCAAAATGAACACCATTCCCTGTATACTGGAATTCCAGATTTTTGTTGGTATCGTTGAGGAAATCGTCAGAAAGACTTCTGGATAAGCTGAAAATGACTATCTGATCTTCTTTTGGAACTTGTCGAAAAATCAGACGTTTTGCCGAAGAGACTCTTTGGCATTCAGCAACTCTATGGAATTCTATGTTGATCTACCCACAATGCTTCGCGCAGTTAGACCGTGAGGGCAATATCAGATCATCAGCAGGAAAACATCATTGGCTTTGAGGGAATTATTGGAATCAATTGTGCGTTCACTAAAATGTTTATCTCCCCAAGATATACACTTTGCCGCAATGTTAGAATTGTGGAGTTTAAGGTGACAATGGTATTGAGGAAAACATTGGAATCAACTCTGGTGGGACTCAACATGCTTACCTCATCCAGATATGCACTTTGCTGCAGTCTCCGCTTTTCAGCCAACATGAGTCACTGGGTTTGATCATATATTTACCTCCAAATCTGGATTTACTCAAAATGCTGATCTCGTCGAGATATGAACTTTGCCTCAATATGACAGGTTGGAATAGAAGTCTCAATGGCATTGAGACAATCTCTGGAAACAAAGCGGGATGGAGTGACATCATGAACTTGGTGAAAGATTCACTTTTTGAAACTGAAAAGATTCACTGAATCCTGAAATGTCAAATTTTTGGAGATATCATTGCAGAAAAGGTCGGAAAGAACTCTGGAGTAGCTTGAAATGCCTATCTCATCTAGCTGTGGAACTTGGCGGAAGATCAGACTTTTGGCAAAAGAGACTGATAGTCATTCAGCAACTCTTTGGAAATCTCTGTTGATCTTACCAGAATTCATCGCGCATTCAGATACTGACTGCAATGTCAGGTTTTCAGAAGGAACACCTCAAAGCCATTGAGGAAATTATTGGAATCAAATGTGGGTTGTCTAAAATGCTTATCTCACCGAGACATGCACTTTGCAGCAATATCATTGTTTTGGCAGTAAAGTGTCAATGGCATTGAGAGAATCTGTGGAAACAATGGTGGAGGAGTCAAATGATTCACTCTGGGAAATATTCACTTTTGCAAAGTGAACACCATTCCCTATACACTGGAATTCCAGATTTTTGTTGGTATCGTTGAGGAAATCCTCAGAAAGACTTCTGGATAAGCTCAAAATGACTATCTGATCTTCTTTTGGAACTTGACGAAAAATCAGACGTTTTGCCGAAGAGACTCATTGGCATTCAGCAACTCTATGGAATTCTATGTTGATCTACCCACAATGCTTCGCGCAGTTAGACCATGAGTGCAATATCAGATCTTCAGCAGGAATACATCATTGGCTTTGAGGGAATTATTGGAATCAATTGTGCGTTTACTAAAATGTTCATCTCCCCAAGATATACACTTTGCCGCAATGTTAGAATTGTGGAGTTTAGGGTGACAATGGTATTGAGGAAAACATTGGACTCAACTCTGGTGGGACTCAACATGCTTACCTCATCCAGATATGCACTTTGCTGCAGTCTCCGCTTTTCAGCCAACATGAGTCACTGGGTTTGATCATATATTTACCTCCAAATCTGGATTTACTCAAAATGCTGATCTCGTCGAGATATGAACTTTGCCTCAATATGACAGTTTAGAATACAAGTCTCAATGGCATTGAGACAATCTCTGGAAACAAAGCGGGAGGGAGTGACATCATGAACTTGGTGAAAGATTCACTTTTTGAAACTGAAAAGCATTCACTTAATCCTGAAATGTCAAATTTTTGGGGATATCATTGCAGAAAAGGTCGGAAAGAACGCTGGAGTAGCTTGAAATGCCTATCTCATCTAGCTGTGGAACTTGGCGGAAGATCAGACTTTTGGCAAAAGAGACTGATAGTCATTCAGCAACTCTTTCGAAATCTCTGTTGATCTAACCAGAATTCATCGCGCATTCAGATACTGACTGCAATGTCAGGTTTTCAGAAGGAACACCTCAAAGGCATTGAGGAAATTATTGGAATCAAATGTGGGTTGACTAAAATGCTTATCTCACCGAGATATGCACTTTGCAGCAATATCATTGTTTTGGCAGTAAAGTGTCAATGGCATTGAGAGAATCTTTGGAAACAAATGTGGGGGAGTCAAATGATTCACTCTGGGAAATATTCACTTTTGCAAAATTAACACCATTCCCTATACACTGGAATTCCAGATTTTTGTTGGTATCGTTGAGGAAATCGTCAGAAAGACTTCTGGATAAGCTCAAAATGATTATCTGATCTACTTTTGGAACTTGACGAAAAATCAGACTTTTTGCCGTAGAGACTCACTGGCATTTGGCAACTCTATGGAAATCTATGTTGATCTACCCACAATGCTTCACGCAGTTAGACCATGAGTGCAATATCAGATCATCAGCAGGAAAACATCATTGGCTTTGAGGGAATTATTGGAATCAATTGTGCGTTCACTAAAATGTTTATCTCCCCAAGATATACACTTTGCCGCAATGTTAGAATTGTGGAGTTTAAGGTGACAATGGTATTGAGGAAAACATTGGAATCAACTCTGGTGGGACTCAACATGCTTACCTCATCCAGATATGCACTTTGCTGCAGTCTCCGCTTTTCAGCCAACATGAGTCACTGGGTTTGATCATATATTTACCTCCAAATCTGGATTTACTCAAAATGCTGATCTCGTCGAGATATGAACTTTGCCTCAATATGACAGGTTGGAATAGAAGTCTCAATGGCATTGAGACAATCTCTGGAAACAAAGCGGGATGGAGTGACATCATGAACTTGGTGAAAGATTCACTTTTTGAAACTGAAAAGCATTCACTGAATCCTGAAATGTCAAATTTTTGGAGATATCATTGCAGAAAAGGTCGGAAAGAACTCTGGAGTAGCTTGAAATGCCTATCTCATCTAGCTGTGGTACTTGGCGGAAGATCAGACTTTTGGCAAAAGAGACTGATAGTCATTCAGCAACTCTTTGGAAATCTCTGTTGATCTTACCAGAATTCATCGCTCTTTCAGATACTGACTGCAATGTCAGGTTTTCAGAAGGAACACCTCAAAGGCATTGAGGAAATTATTGGAATCAAATGTGGGTTGTCTAAAATGCTTATCTCACCGAGATATGCACTTTGCAGCAATATCATTGTTTTGGCAGTAAAGTGTCAATGGCATTGAGAGAATCTGTGGAAACAATGGTGGAGGAGTCAAATGATTCACTCTGGGAAATATTCACTTTTGCAAAGTGAACACCATTCCCTATACACTGGAATTCCAGATTTTTGTTGGTATCGTTGAGGAAATCGTCAGAAAGACTTCTGGATAAGCTCAAAATGACTATCTGATCTTCTTTTGGAACTTGACGAAAAATCAGACGTTTTGCCGAAGAGACTCATTGGCATTCAGCAACTCTATGGAATTCTATGTTGATCTACCCACAATGCTTCGCGCAGTTAGACCATGAGTGCAATATCAGATCTTCAGCAGGAATACATCATTGGCTTTGAGGGAATTATTGGAATCAATTGTGCGTTTACTAAAATGTTCATCTCCCCAAGATATACACTTTGCCGCAATGTTAGAATTGTGGAGTTTAAGGTGACAATGGTATTGAGGAAAACATTGGAATCAACACTGGTGGGACTCAACATGCTTACCTCATCCAGATATGCACTTTGCTGCAGTCTCCGCTTTTCAGCCAACATGAGTCACTGGGTTTGATCATATATTTACCTCCAAATCTGGATTTACTCAAAATGCTGATCTCGTCGAGATATGAACTTTGCCTCAATATGACAGTTTAGAATACAAGTCTCAATGGCATTGAGACAATCTCTGGAAACAAAGCGGGAGGGAGTGACATCATGAACTTGGTGAAAGATTCACTTTTTGAAACTGAAAAGCATTCACTTAATCCTGAAATGTCAAATTTTTGGGGATATCATTGCAGAAAAGGTCGGAAAGAACGCTGGAGTAGCTTGAAATGCCTATCTCATCTAGCTGTGGAACTTGGCGGAAGATCAGACTTTTGGCAAAAGAGACTGATAGTCATTCAGCAACTCTTTCGAAATCTCTGTTGATCTAACCAGAATTCATCGCGCATTCAGATACTGACTGCAATGTCAGGTTTTCAGAAGGAACACCTCAAAGGCATTGAGGAAATTATTGGAATCAAATGTGGGTTGACTAAAATGCTTATCTCACCGAGATATGCACTTTGCAGCAATATCATTGTTTTGGCAGTAAAGTGTCAATGGCATTGAGAGAATCTTTGGAAACAATGGTGGAGGAGTCAAATGATTCACTCTGGGAAATATTCACTTTTGCAAAATGAACACCATTCCCTGTATACTGGAATTCCAGATTTTTGTTGGTATCGTTGAGGAAATCGTCAGAAAGACTTCTGGATAAGCTGAAAATGACTATCTGATCTTCTTTTGGAACTTGTCGAAAAATCAGACGTTTTGCCGAAGAGACTCATTGGCATTCAGCAACTCTATGGAATTCTATGTTGATCTACCCACAATGCTTCGCGCAGTTAGACCGTGAGGGCAATATCAGATCATCAGCAGGAAAACATCATTGGCTTTGAGGGAATTATTGGAATCAATTGTGCGTTCACTAAAATGTTTATCTCCCCAAGATATACACTTTGCCGCAATTTTAGAATTGTGGAGTTTAAGGTGACAATGGTATTGAGGAAAACATTGGAATCAACTCTGGTGGGACTCAACATGCTTACCTCATCCAGATATGCACTTTGCTGCAGTCTCCGCTTTTCAGCCAACATGAGTTACTGGGTTTGATCATATATTTACCTCCAAATCTGGATTTACTCAAAATGCTGATCTCGTCGAGATATGAACTTTGCCTCAATATGACAGTTTGGAATAGAAGTCTCAATGGCATTGAGACAATCTCTGGAAACAAAGCGGGATGGAGTGACATCATGAACTTGGTGAAAGATTCACTTTTTGAAACTGAAAAGCATTCACTTAATCCTGAAATGTCAAATTTTTGGAGATATCATTGCAGAAAAGGTCGGAAAGAACTCTGGAGTAGCTTGAAATGCCTATCTCATCTAGCTGTGGAACTTGGCGGAAGATCAGACTTTTGGCAAAAGAGACTGATAGTCATTCAGCAACTCTTTGGAAATCTCTGTTGATCTAACCAGAATTCATCGCGCATTCAGATACTGACTGCATTGTTAGGTTTTCAGAAGGAACACCTCAAAGGCATTGAGGAAATTATTGGAATCAAATGTGGGTTGACTAAAATGCTTATCTCACCGAGATATGCACTTTGCAGCAATATCATTGTTTTGGCAGTAAAGTGTCAATGGCATTGAGAGAATCTTTGGAAACAAAGGTGGAGGAGTCAAATGATTCACTCTGGGAAATATTCACTTTTGCAAAATGAACACCATTCCCTGTATACTGGAATTCCAGATTTTTGTTGGTATCGTTGAGGAAATCGTCAGAAAGACTTCTGGATAAGCTGAAAATGACTATCTGATCTTCTTTTGGAACTTGTCGAAAAATCAGACGTTTTGCCGAAGAGACTCTTTGGCATTCAGCAACTCTATGGAATTCTATGTTGATCTACCCACAATGCTTCGCGCAGTTAGACCGTGAGGGCAATATCAGATCATCAGCAGGAAAACATCATTGGCTTTGAGGGAATTATTGGAATCAATTGTGCGTTCACTAAAATGTTTATCTCCCCAAGATATACACTTTGCCGCAATGTTAGAATTGTGGAGTTTAAGGTGACAATGGTATTGAGGAAAACATTGGAATCAACTCTGGTGGGACTCAACATGCTTACCTCATCCAGATATGCACTTTGCTGCAGTCTCCGCTTTTCAGCCAACATGAGTCACTGGGTTTGATCATATATTTACCTCCAAATCTGGATTTACTCAAAATGCTGATCTCGTCGAGATATGAACTTTGCCTCAATATGACAGGTTGGAATAGAAGTCTCAATGGCATTGAGACAATCTCTGGAAACAAAGCGGGATGGAGTGACATCATGAACTTGGTGAAAGATTCACTTTTTGAAACTGAAAAGATTCACTGAATCCTGAAATGTCAAATTTTTGGAGATATCATTGCAGAAAAGGTCGGAAAGAACTCTGGAGTAGCTTGAAATGCCTATCTCATCTAGCTGTGGTACTTGGCGGAAGATCAGACTTTTGGCAAAAGAGACTGATTGTCATTCAGCAACTCTTTGGAAATCTCTGTTGATCTTACCAGAATTCATCGCGCATTCAGATACTGACTGCAATGTCAGGTTTTCAGAAGGAACACCTCAAAGCCATTGAGGAAATTATTGGAATCAAATGTGGGTTGTCTAAAATGCTTATCTCACCGAGATATGCACTTTGCAGCAATATCATTGTTTTGGCAGTAAAGTGTCAATGGCATTGAGAGAATCTGTGGAAACAATGGTGGAGGAGTCAAATGATTCACTCTGGGAAATATTCACTTTTGCAAAGTGAACACCATTCCCTATACACTGGAATTCCAGATTTTTGTTGGTATCGTTGAGGAAATCGTCAGAAAGACTTCTGGATAAGCTCAAAATGACTATCTGATCTTCTTTTGGAACTTGACGAAAAATCAGACGTTTTGCCGAAGAGACTCATTGGCATTCAGCAACTCTATGGAATTCTATGTTGATCTACCCACAATGCTTCGCGCAGTTAGACCATGAGTGCAATATCAGATCTTCAGCAGGAATACATCATTGGCTTTGAGGGAATTATTGGAATCAATTGTGCGTTTACTAAAATGTTCATCTCCCCAAGATATACACTTTGCCGCAATGTTAGAATTGTGGAGTTTAAGGTGACAATGGTATTGAGGAAAACATTGGAATCAACTCTGGTGGGACTCAACATGCTTACCTCATCCAGATATGCACTTTGCTGCAGTCTCCGCTTTTCAGCCAACATGAGTCACTGGGTTTGATCATATATTTACCTCCAAATCTGGATTTACTCAAAATGCTGATCTCGTCGAGATATGAACTTTGCCTCAATATGACAGTTTAGAATACAAGTCTCAATGGCATTGAGACAATCTCTGGAAACAAAGCGGGAGGGAGTGACATCATGAACTTGGTGAAAGATTCACTTTTTGAAACTGAAAAGCATTCACTTAATCCTGAAATGTCAAATTTTTGGGGATATCATTGCAGAAAAGGTCGGAAAGAACTCTGGAGTAGCTTGAAATGCCTATCTCATCTAGCTGTGGAACTTGGCGGAAGATCAGACTTTTGGCAAAAGAGACTGATAGTCATTCAGCAACTCTTTGGAAATCTCTGTTGATCTAACCAGAATTCATCGCGCATTCAGATACTGACTGCATTGTCAGGTTTTCAGAAGGAACACCTCAAAGGCATTGAGGAAATTATTGGAATCAAATTTGGGTTGACTAAAATGCTTATCTCACCGAGATATGCACTTTGCAGCAATATCATTGTTTTGCCAGTAAAGTGTCAATGGCATTGAGAGAATCTTTGGAAACAAAGGTGGAGGAGTCAAATGATTCACTCTGGGAAATATTCACTTTCGCAAAATGAACACCATTCCCTGTATACTGGAATTCCAGATTTTTGTTGGTATCGTTGAGGAAATCGTCAGAAAGACTTCTGGATAAGCTGAAAATGACTATCTGATCTTCTTTTGGAACTTGTCGAAAAATCAGACGTTTTGCCGAAGAGACTCATTGGCATTCAGCAACTCTATGGAATTCTATGTTGATCTACCCACAATGCTTCGCGCAGTTAGACCGTGAGGGCAATATCAGATCATCAGCAGGAAAACATCATTGGCTTTGAGGGAATTATTGGAATCAAATGTGCGTTCACTAAAATGTTTATCTCCCCAAGATATACACTTTGCCGCAATGTTAGAATTGTGGAGTTTAAGGTGACAATGGTATTGAGGAAAACATTGGAATCAACTCTGGTGGGACTCAACATGCTTACCTCATCCAGATATGCACTTTGCTGCAGTCTCCGCTTTTCAGCCAACATGAGTCACTGGGTTTGATCATATATTTACCTCCAAATCTGGATTTACTCAAAATGCTGATCTCGTCGAGATATGAACTTTGCCTCAATATGACAGGTTGGAATAGAAGTCTCAATGGCATTGAGACAATCTCTGGAAACAAAGCGGGATGGAGAGACATCATGAACTTGGTGAAAGATTCACTTTTTGAAACTGAAAAGCATTCACTGAATCCTGAAATGTCAAATTTTTGGATATATCATTGCAGAAAAGGTCGGAAAGAACGCTGGAGTAGCTTGAAATGCCTATCTCATCTAGCTGTGGAACTTGGCGGAAGATCAGACTTTTGGCAAAAGAGACTGATAGTCATTCAGCAACTCTTTCGAAATCTCTGTTGATCTAACCAGGATTCATCGCGCATTCAGATACTGACTGCAATGTCAGGTTTTCAGAAGGAACACCTCAAAGGCATTGAGGAAATTATTGGAATCAAATGTGGGTTGACTAAAATGCTTATCTCACCGAGATATGCACTTTGCAGCAATATCATTGTTTTGGCAGTAAAGTGTCAATGGCATTGAGAGAATCTTTGGAAACAAAGGTGGGGGAGTCAAATGATTCACTCTGGGAAATATTCATTTTTGCAAAGTGAACACCATTCTCTATACACTGGAATTCCAGATTTTTGTTGGTATCGTTGAGGAAATCGTCAGAAAGACTTCTGGATAAGCTCAAAATGATTATCTGATCTACTTTTGGAACTTGACGAAAAATCAGACTTTTTGCCGTAGAGACTCATTGGCATTTGGCAACTCTATGGAAATCTATGTTGATCTACCCACAATGCTTCTCGCAGTTAGACCATGAGTGCAATATCAGATCTTCAGCAGGAATACATCATTGGCTTTGAGGGAATTATTGGAATCAATTGTTCGTTTACTAAAATGTTTATCTCCCCAAGATATACACTTTGCCGCAATGTTAGAATTGTGGAGTTTAAGGTGACAATGGTATTGAGGAAAACATTGGAATCAACTCTGGTGGGACTCAACATGCTTACCTCATCCAGATATACACTTTGCTGCAGTCTCCTCTTTTCAGCCAACATGAGTCACTGGGTTTGATCATATATTTACCTCCAAATCTGGATTTACTCAAAATGCTGATCTCGTCGAGATATGAACTTTGCCTCAATATGACAGATTGGAATAGAAGTCTCAATGGCATTGAGACAATCTCTGGAAACAAAGCGGGATGGAGTGACATCATGAACTTGGTGAAAGATTCACTTTTTGAAACTGAAAAGCATTCACTTAATCCTGAAATGTCAAATTTTTGGAGATATCATTGCAGAAAAGGTCGGAAAGAACTCTGGAGTAGCTTGAAATGCCTATCTCATCTAGCTGTGGAACTTGGCGGAAGATGAGACTTTTGGCAAAAGAGACTGATAGTCATTCAGCAACTCTTCGGAAATCTCTGTTGATCTTACCAGAATTCATCGCGCATTCAGATACTGACTGCAATGTCAGGGTTTCAGAAGGAACACCTCAAAGGCATTGAGGAAATTATTAGAATCAAATGTGGGTTGTCTAAAATGCTTATCTCACCGAGATATGCAGTTTGCAGCAATATCATTGTTTTGGCAGTAAAGTGTCAATGGCATTGAGAGAATCTTTGGAAACAAATGTGGGGGAGTCAAATGATTCACTCTGGGAAATATTCACTTTTGCAAAATTAACACCATTCCCTATACACTGGAATTCCAGATTTTTGTTGGTATCGTTGAGGAAATCGTCAGAAAGACTTCTGGATAAGCTCAAAATGATTATCTGATCTACTTTTGGAACTTGACGAAAAATCAGACTTTTTGCCGTAGAGACTCATTGGCATTTGGCAACTCTATGGAAATCTATGTTGATCTACCCACAATGCTTCTCGCAGTTAGACCATGAGTGAAATATCAGATCTTCAGCAGGAATACATCATTGGCTTTGAGGGAATTATTGGAATCAATTGTTCGTTTACTAAAATGTTCATCTCCCCAAGATATACACATTGCCGCAAAGTTAGAATTGTGGAGTTTAAGGTGACAATGGTATTGAGGAAAACATTGGAATCAACTCTGGTGGGACTCAACATGCTTACCTCATCCAGATATGCACTTTGCTGCAGTCTCCGCTTTTCAGCCAACATGAGTCACTGGGTTTGATCATATATTTACCTCCAAATCTGGATTTACTCAAAATGCTGATCTCGTCGAGATATGAACTTTGCCTCAGTATGACAGTTTAGAATACAAGTCTCAATGGCATTGAGACAATCTCTGGAAACAAAGCGGGAGGGAGTGACATCATGAACTTGGTGAAAGATTCACTTTTTGAAACTGAAAAGCATTCACTTAATCCTGAAATGTCAAATTTTTGGGGATATCATTGCAGAAAAGGTCGGAAAGAACGCTGGAGTAGCTTGAAATGCCTATCTCATCTAGCTGTGGAACTTGGCGGAAGATCAGACTTTTGGCAAAAGAGACTGATAGTTATTCAGCAACTCTTTGGAAATCTCTGTTGATCTTACCAGAATTCATCGCGCATTCAGATACTGACTGCAATGTCAGGGTTTCAGAAGGAACACCTCAAAGGCATTGAGGAAATTATTGGAATCAAATGTGGGTTGTCTAAAATGCATATCTCACCGAGATATGCACTTTGCAGCAATATCATTGTTTTGGCAGTAAAGTGCCAATGGCATTGAGAGAATCTTTGGAAACAAAGGTGGGGGAGTCAAATGATTCACTCTGGGAAATATTCACTTTTGCAAAATTAACACCATTCCCTATACACTGGAATTCCAGATTTTTGTTGGTATCGTTGAGGAAATCGTCAGAAAGACTTCTGGATAAGCTCAAAATGACTATCTGATCTTCTTTTGGAACTTGTCGAAAAATCAGACGTTTTGCCGAAGAGACTCATTGGCATTCAGCAACTCTATGGAATTCTATGTTGATCTACCCACAATGCTTCGCGCAGTTAGACCGTGAGGGCAATATCAGATCATCAGCAGGAAAACATCATTGGCTTTGAGGGAATTATTGGAATCAATTGTGCGTTCACTAAAATGTTTATCTCCCCAAGATATACACTTTGCCGCAATGTTAGAATTGTGGAGTTTAAGGTGACAATGGTATTGAGGAAAACATTGGAATCAACTCTGGTGGGACTCAACATGCTTACCTCATCCAGATATGCACTTTGCTGCAGTCTCCGCTTTTCAGCCAACATGAGTCACTGGGTTTGATCATATATTTACCTCCAAATCTGGATTTACTCAAAATGCTGATCTCGTCGAGATATGAACTTTGCCTCAATATGACAGTTTGGAATAGAAGTCTCAATGGCATTGAGATAATCTCTGGAAACAAAGCGGGACGGAGTGACATCATGAACTTGGTGAAAGATTCACTTTTTGAAACTGAAAAGCATTCACTTAATCCTGAAATGTCAAATTTTTGGAGATATCATGGCAGAAAAGGTCGGAAAGAACTCTGGAGTAGCTTGAAATGCCTATCTCATCTAGCTGTGGAACTTGGCGGAAGATCAGACTTTTGGCAAAAGAGACTGATAGTCATTCAGCAACTCTTTGGAAATCTCTGTTGATCTTACCAGAATTCATCGCGCATTCAGATACTGACTGCAATGTCAGGTTTTCAGAAGGAACACCTCAAAGGCATTGAGGAAATTATTGGAATCAAATGTGGGTTGACTAAAATGCTTATCTCACCGAGATATGCACTTTGCAGCAATATCATTGTTTTGGCAGTAAAGTGTCAATGGCATTGAGAGAATCTTTGGAAACAAAGGTGGAGGAGTCAAATGATTCACTCTGGGAAATATTCACTTTTGCAAAATGAACACCATTCCCTGTATACTGGAATTCCAGATTTTTGTTGGTATCGTTGAGGAAATCGTCAGAAAGACTTCTGGATAAGCTGAAAATGACTATCTGATCTTCTTTTGGAACTTGTCGAAAAATCAGACGTTTTGCCGAAGAGACTCTTTGGCATTCAGCAACTCTATGGAATTCTATGTTGATCTACCCACAATGCTTCGCGCAGTTCGACCATGAGTGCAATATCAGATCTTCAGCAGGAATACATCATTGGCTTTGAGGGAATTATTGGAATCAATTGTGCGTTCACTAAAATGTTTATCTCCCCAAGATATACACTTTGCCGCAATGTTAGAATTGTGGAGTTTAAGGTGACAATGGTATTGAGGAAAACATTGGAATCAACTCTGGTGGGACTCAACATGCTTACCTCATCCAGATATGCACTTTGCTGCAGTCTCCGCTTTTCAGCCAACATGAGTCACTGGGTTTGATCATATATTTACCTCCAAATCTGGATTTACTCAAAATGCTGATCTCGTCGAGATATGAACTTTGCCTCAATATGACAGTTTAGAATACAAGTCTCAATGGCATTGAGACAATCTCTGGAAACAAAGCGGGAGGGAGTGACATCATGAACTTGGTGAAAGATTCACTTTTTGAAACTGAAAAGCATTCACTTAATCCTGAAATGTCAAATTTTTGGGGATATCATTGCAGAAAAGGTCGGAAAGAACGCTGGAGTAGCTTGAAATGCCTATCTCATCTAGCTGTGGAACTTGGCGGAAGATCAGACTTTTGGCAAAAGAGACTGATAGTCATTCAGCAACTCTTTCGAAATCTCTGTTGATCTAACCAGAATTCATCGCGCATTCAGATACTGACTGCAATGTCAGGTTTTCAGAAGGAACACCTCAAAGGCATGGAGGAAATTATTGGAATCAAATGTGGGTTGACTAAAATGCTTATCTCACCGAGATATGCACTTTGCAGCAATATCATTGTTTTGGCAGTAAAGTGTCAATGGCATTGAGAGAATCTTTGGAAACAAAGGTGGGGGAGTCAAATGATTCACTCTGGGAAATATTCACTTTTGCAAAATGAACACCATTCCCTATACACTGGAATTCCAGATTTTTGTTGGTATCGTTGAGGAAATCGTCAGAAAGACATCTGGATAAGCTCAAAATGATTATCTGATCTACTTTTGGAACTTGACGAAAAATCAGACTTTTTGCCGTAGAGACTCATTGGCATTTGGCAACTCTATGGAAATCTATGTTGATCTACCCACAATGCTTCTCGCAGTTAGACCATGAGTGCAATATCAGATCTTCAGCAGGAATACATCATTGGCTTTGAGGGAATTATTGGAATCAATTGTTCGTTTACTAAAATGTTTATCTCCCCAAGATATACACTTTGCCGCAATGTTAGAATTGTGGAGTTTAAGGTGACAATGGTATTGAGGAAAACATTGGAATCAACTCTGGTGGGACTCAACATGCTTACCTCATCCAGATATGCACTTTGCTGCAGTCTCCGCTTTTCAGCCAACATGAGTTACTGGGTTTGATCATATATTTACCTCCAAATCTGGATTTACTCAAAATGCTGATCTCGTCGAGATATGAACTTTGCCTCAATATGACCGTTTGGAATAGAAGTCTCAATGGCATTGAGACAATCTCTGGAAACAAAGCGGGATGGAGTGACATCATGAACTTGGTGAAAGATTCACTTTTTGAAACTGAAAAGCATTCACTTAATCCTGAAATGTCAAATTTTTGGAGATATCATTGCAGAAAAGGTCGGAAAGAACTCTGGAGTAGCTTGAAATGCCGATCTCATCTAGCTGTGGAACTTGGCGGAAGATCAGACTTTTGGCAAAAGAGACTGATAGTCATTCCGCAACTCTTTGGAAATCTCTGTTGATCTAACCAGAATTCATCGCGCATTCAGATACTGACTGCATTGTCAGGTTTTCAGAAGGAACACCTCAAAGGCATTGAGGAAATTATTGGAATCAAATGTGGGTTGACTAAAATGCTTATCTCACCGAGATATGCACTTTGCAGCAATATCATTGTTTTGGCAGTAAAGTGTCAATGGCATTGAGAGAATCTTTGGAAACAAAGGTGGAGGAGTCAAATGATTCACTCTGGGAAATATTCACTTTTGCAAAATGAACACCATTCCCTGTATACTGGAATTCCAGATTTTTGTTGGTATCGTTGAGGAAATCGTCAGAAAGACTTCTGGATAAGCTGAAAATGACTATCTGATCTTCTTTTGGAACTTGTCAAAAAATCAGACGTTTTGCCGAAGAGACTCTTTGGCATTCAGCAACTCTATGGAATTCTATGTTGATCTACCCACAATGCTTCGCGCAGTTAGACCGTGAGGGCAATATCAGATCATCAGCAGGAAAACATCATTGGCTTTGAGGGAATTATTGGAATCAATTGTGCGTTCACTAAAATGTTTATCTCCCCAAGATATACACTTTGCCGCAATGTTAGAATTGTGGAGTTTAAGGTGACAATGGTATTGAGGAAAACATTGGAATCAACTCTGGTGGGACTCAACATGCTTACCTCATCCAGATATGCACTTTGCTGCAGTCTCCGCTTTTCAGCCAACATGAGTCACTGGGTTTGATCATATATTTACCTCCAAATCTGGATTTACTCAAAATGCTGATCTCGTCGAGATATGAACTTTGCCTCAATATGACAGGTTGGAATAGAAGTCTCAATGGCATTGAGACAATCTCTGGAAACAAAGCGGGATGGAGTGACATCATGAACTTGGTGAAAGATTCACTTTTTGAAACTGAAAAGATTCACTGAATCCTGAAATGTCAAATTTTTGGAGATATCATTGCAGAAAAGGTCGGAAAGAACTCTGGAGTAGCTTGAAATGCCTATCTCATCTAGCTGTGGAACTTGGCGGAAGATCAGACTTTTGGCAAAAGAGACTGATAGTCATTCAGCAACTCTTTGGAAATCTCTGTTGATCTTACCAGAATTCATCGCGCATTCAGATACTGACTGCAATGTCAGGTTTTCAGAAGGAACACCTCAAAGCCATTGAGGAAATTATTGGAATCAAATGTGGGTTGTCTAAAATGCTTATCTCACCGAGACATGCACTTTGCAGCAATATCATTGGTTTGGCAGTAAAGTGTCAATGGCATTGAGAGAATCTGTGGAAACAATGGTGGAGGAGTCAAATGATTCACTCTGGGAAATATTCACTTTTGCAAAGTGAACACCATTCCCTATACACTGGAATTCCAGATTTTTGTTGGTATCGTTGAGGAAATCCTCAGAAAGACTTCTGGATAAGCTCAAAATGACTATCTGATCTTCTTTTGGAACTTGACGAAAAATCAGACGTTTTGCCGAAGAGACTCATTGGCATTCAGCAACTCTATGGAATTCTATGTTGATCTACCCACAATGCTTCGCGCAGTTAGACCATGAGTGCAATATCAGATCTTCAGCAGGAATACATCATTGGCTTTGAGGGAATTATTGGAATCAATTGTGCGTTTACTAAAATGTTCATCTCCCCAAGATATACACTTTGCCGCAATGTTAGAATTGTGGAGTTTAGGGTGGCAATGGTATTGAGGAAAACATTGGAATCAACTCTGGTGGGACTCAACATGCTTACCTCATCCAGATATGCACTTTGCTGCAGTCTCCGCTTTTCAGCCAACATGAGTCACTGGGTTTGATCATATATTTACCTCCAAATCTGGATTTACTCAAAATGCTGATCTCGTCGAGATATGAACTTTGCCTCAATATGACAGTTTAGAATACAAGTCTCAATGGCATTGAGACAATCTCTGGAAACAAAGCGGGAGGGAGTGACATCATGAACTTGGTGAAAGATTCACTTTTTGAAACTGAAAAGCATTCACTTAGTCCTGAAATGTCAAATTTTTGGGGATATCATTGCAGAAAAGGTCGGAAAGAACGCTGGAGTAGCTTGAAATGCCTATCTCATCTAGCTGTGGAACTTGGCTGAAGATCAGACTTTTGGCAAAAGAGACTGATAGTCATTCAGCAACTCTTTCGAAATCTCTGTTGATCTAACCAGAATTCATCGCGCATTCAGATACTGACTGCAATGTCAGGTTTTCAGAAGGAACACCTCAAAGGCATTGAGGAAATTATTGGAATCAAATGTGGGTTGACTAAAATGCTTATCTCACCGAGATATGCACTTTGCAGCAATATCATTGTTTTGGCAGTAAAGTGTCAATGGCATTGAGAGAATCTTTGGAAACAAATGTGGGGGAGTCAAATGATTCACTCTGGGAAATATTCACTTTTGCAAAATTAACACCATTCCCTATACACTGGAATTCCAGATTTTTGTTGGTATCGTTGAGGAAATCGTCAGAAAGACTTCTGGATAAGCTCAAAATGATTATCTGATCTACTTTTGGAACTTGACGAAATATCAGACTTTTTGCCGTAGAGACTCACTGGCATTTGGCAACTCTATGGAAATCTATGTTGATCTACCCACAATGCTTCACGCAGTTAGACCATGAGTGCAATATCAGATCATCAGCAGGAAAACATCATTGGCTTTGAGGGAATTATTGGAATCAATTGTGCGTTCACTAAAATGTTTATCTCCCCAAGATATACACTTTGCCGCAATGTTAGAATTGTGGAGTTTAAGGTGACAATGGTATTGAGGAAAACATTGGAATCAACTCTGGTGGGACTCAACATGCTTACCTCATCCAGATATGCACTTTGCTGCAGTCTCCGCTTTTCAGCCAACATGAGTCACTGGGTTTGATCATATATTTACCTCCAAATCTGGATTTACTCAAAATGCTGATCTCGTCGAGATATGAACTTTGCCTCAATATGACAGGTTGGAATAGAAGTCTCAATGGCATTGAGACAATCTCTGGAAACAAAGCGGGATGGAGTGACATCATGAACTTGGTGAAAGATTCACTTTTTGAAACTGAAAAGCATTCACTGAATCCTGAAATGTCAAATTTTTGGAGATATCATTGCAGAAAAGGTCGGAAAGAACTCTGGAGTAGCTTGAAATGCCTATCTCATCTAGCTGTGGTACTTGGCGGAAGATCAGACTTTTGGCAAAAGAGACTGATAGTCATTCAGCAACTCTTTGGAAATCTCTGTTGATCTTACCAGAATTCATCGCGCTTTCAGATACTGACTGCAATGTCAGGTTTTCAGAAGGAACACCTCAAAGGCATTGAGGAAATTATTGGAATCAAATGTGGGTTGTCTAAAATGCTTATCTCACCGAGATATGCACTTTGCAGCAATATCATTGTTTTGGCAGTAAAGTGTCAATGGCATTGAGAGAATCTGTGGAAACAATGGTGGAGGAGTCAAATGATTCACTCTGGGAAATATTCACTTTTGCAAAGTGAACACCATTCCCTATACACTGGAATTCCAGATTTTTGTTGGTATCGTTGAGGAAATCGTCAGAAAGACTTCTGGATAAGCTCAAAATGACTATCTGATCTTCTTTTGGAACTTGACGAAAAATCAGACGTTTTGCCGAAGAGACTCATTGGCATTCAGCAACTCTATGGAATTCTATGTTGATCTACCCACAATGCTTCGCGCAGTTAGACCATGAGTGCAATATCAGATCTTCAGCAGGAATACATCATTGGCTTTGAGGGAATTATTGGAATCAATTGTGCGTTTACTAAAATGTTCATCTCCCCAAGATATACACTTTGCCGCAATGTTAGAATTGTGGAGTTTAAGGTGACAATGGTATTGAGGAAAACATTGGAATCAACTCTGGTGGGACTCAACATGCTTACCTCATCCAGATATGCACTTTGCTGCAGTCTCCGCTTTTCAGCCAACATGAGTCACTGGGTTTGATCATATATTTACCTCCAAATCTGGATTTACTCAAAATGCTGATCTCGTCGAGATATGAACTTTGCCTCAATATGACAGTTTAGAATACAAGTCTCAATGGCATTGAGACAATCTCTGGAAACAAAGCGGGAGGGAGTGACATCATGAACTTGGTGAAAGATTCACTTTTTGAAACTGAAAAGCATTCACTTAATCCTGAAATGTCAAATTTTTGGGGATATCATTGCAGAAAAGGTCGGAAAGAACTCTGGAGTAGCTTGAAATGCCTATCTCATCTAGCTGTGGAACTTGGCGGAAGATCAGACTTTTGGCAAAAGAGACTGATAGTCATTCAGCAACTCTTTGGAAATCTCTGTTGATCTAACCAGAATTCATCGCGCATTCAGATACTGACTGCATTGTCAGGTTTTCAGAAGGAACACCTCAAAGGCATTGAGGAAATTATTGGAATCAAATTTGGGTTGACTAAAATGCTTATCTCACCGAGATATGCACTTTGCAGCAATATCATTGTTTTGCCAGTAAAGTGTCAATGGCATTGAGAGAATCTTTGGAAACAAAGGTGGAGGAGTCAAATGATTCACTCTGGGAAATATTCACTTTCGCAAAATGAACACCATTCCCTGTATACTGGAATTCCAGATTTTTGTTGGTATCGTTGAGGAAATCGTCAGAAAGACTTCTGGATAAGCTGAAAATGACTATCTGATCTTCTTTTGGAACTTGTCGAAAAATCAGACGTTTTGCCGAAGAGACTCATTGGCATTCAGCAACTCTATGGAATTCTATGTTGATCTACCCACAATGCTTCGCGCAGTTAGACCGTGAGGGCAATATCAGATCATCAGCAGGAAAACATCATTGGCTTTGAGGGAATTATTGGAATCAAATGTGCGTTCACTAAAATGTTTATCTCCCCAAGATATACACTTTGCCGCAATGTTAGAATTGTGGAGTTTAAGGTGACAATGGTATTGAGGAAAACATTGGAATCAACTCTGGTGGGACTCAACATGCTTACCTCATCCAGATATGCACTTTGCTGCAGTCTCCGCTTTTCAGCCAACATGAGTCACTGGGTTTGATCATATATTTACCTCCAAATCTGGATTTACTCAAAATGCTGATCTCGTCGAGATATGAACTTTGCCTCAATATGACAGGTTGGAATAGAAGTCTCAATGGCATTGAGACAATCTCTGGAAACAAAGCGGGATGGAGAGACATCATGAACTTGGTGAAAGATTCACTTTTTGAAACTGAAAAGCATTCACTGAATCCTGAAATGTCAAATTTTTGGATATATCATTGCAGAAAAGGTCGGAAAGAACGCTGGAGTAGCTTGAAATGCCTATCTCATCTAGCTGTGGAACTTGGCGGAAGATCAGACTTTTGGCAAAAGAGACTGATAGTCATTCAGCAACTCTTTCGAAATCTCTGTTGATCTAACCAGGATTCATCGCGCATTCAGATACTGACTGCAATGTCAGGTTTTCAGAAGGAACACCTCAAAGGCATTGAGGAAATTATTGGAATCAAATGTGGGTTGACTAAAATGCTTATCTCACCGAGATATGCACTTTGCAGCAATATCATTGTTTTGGCAGTAAAGTGTCAATGGCATTGAGAGAATCTTTGGAAACAAAGGTGGGGGAGTCAAATGATTCACTCTGGGAAATATTCATTTTTGCAAAGTGAACACCATTCTCTATACACTGGAATTCCAGATTTTTGTTGGTATCGTTGAGGAAATCGTCAGAAAGACTTCTGGATAAGCTCAAAATGATTATCTGATCTACTTTTGGAACTTGACGAAAAATCAGACTTTTTGCCGTAGAGACTCATTGGCATTTGGCAACTCTATGGAAATCTATGTTGATCTACCCACAATGCTTCTCGCAGTTAGACCATGAGTGCAATATCAGATCTTCAGCAGGAATACATCATTGGCTTTGAGGGAATTATTGGAATCAATTGTTCGTTTACTAAAATGTTTATCTCCCCAAGATATACACTTTGCCGCAATGTTAGAATTGTGGAGTTTAAGGTGACAATGGTATTGAGGAAAACATTGGAATCAACTCTGGTGGGACTCAACATGCTTACCTCATCCAGATATACACTTTGCTGCAGTCTCCTCTTTTCAGCCAACATGAGTCACTGGGTTTGATCATATATTTACCTCCAAATCTGGATTTACTCAAAATGCTGATCTCGTCGAGATATGAACTTTGCCTCAATATGACAGATTGGAATAGAAGTCTCAATGGCATTGAGACAATCTCTGGAAACAAAGCGGGATGGAGTGACATCATGAACTTGGTGAAAGATTCACTTTTTGAAACTGAAAAGCATTCACTTAATCCTGAAATGTCAAATTTTTGGAGATATCATTGCAGAAAAGGTCGGAAAGAACTCTGGAGTAGCTTGAAATGCCTATCTCATCTAGCTGTGGAACTTGGCGGAAGATGAGACTTTTGGCAAAAGAGACTGATAGTCATTCAGCAACTCTTCGGAAATCTCTGTTGATCTTACCAGAATTCATCGCGCATTCAGATACTGACTGCAATGTCAGGGTTTCAGAAGGAACACCTCAAAGGCATTGAGGAAATTATTAGAATCAAATGTGGGTTGTCTAAAATGCTTATCTCACCGAGATATGCAGTTTGCAGCAATATCATTGTTTTGGCAGTAAAGTGTCAATGGCATTGAGAGAATCTTTGGAAACAAATGTGGGGGAGTCAAATGATTCACTCTGGGAAATATTCACTTTTGCAAAATTAACACCATTCCCTATACACTGGAATTCCAGATTTTTGTTGGTATCGTTGAGGAAATCGTCAGAAAGACTTCTGGATAAGCTCAAAATGATTATCTGATCTACTTTTGGAACTTGACGAAAAATCAGACTTTTTGCCGTAGAGACTCATTGGCATTTGGCAACTCTATGGAAATCTATGTTGATCTACCCACAATGCTTCTCGCAGTTAGACCATGAGTGAAATATCAGATCTTCAGCAGGAATACATCATTGGCTTTGAGGGAATTATTGGAATCAATTGTTCGTTTACTAAAATGTTTATCTCCCCAAGATATACACTTTGCCGCAATGTTAGAATTGTGGAGTTTAAGGTGACAATGGTATTGAGGAAAACATTGGAATCAACTCTGGTGGGACTCAACATGCTTACCTCATCCAGATATGCACTTTGCTGCAGTCTCCGCTTTTCAGCCAACATGAGTCACTGGGTTTGATCATATATTTACCTCCAAATCTGGATTTACTCAAAATGCTGATCTCGTCGAGATATGAACTTTGCCTCAATATGACAGTTTGGAATAGAAGTCTCAATGGCATTGAGACAATCTCTGGAAACAAAGCGGGATGGAGTGACATCATGAACTTGGTGAAAGATTCACTTTTTGAAACTGAAAAGCATTCACTTAATCCTGAAATGTCAAATTTTTGGAGATATCATTGCAGAAAAGGTCGGAAAGAACTCTGGAGTAGCTTGAAATGCCTATCTCATCTAGCTGTGGAACTTGGCGGAAGATCAGACTTTTGGCAAAAGAGACTGATAGTCATTCAGCAACTCTTTGGAAATCTCTGTTGATCTAACCAGAATTCATCGCGCATTCAGATACTGACTGCAATGTCAGGTTTTCAGAAGGAACACCTCAAAGGCATGGAGGAAATTATTGGAATCAAATGTGGGTTGACTAAAATGCTTATCTCACCGAGATATGCACTTTGCAGCAATATCATTGTTTTGGCAGTAAAGTGTCAATGGCATTGAGAGAATCTTTGGAAACAATGGTGGAGGAGTCAAATGATTCACTCTGGGAAATATTCACTTTTGCAAAGTGAACACCATTCCCTATATACTGGAATTCCAGATTTTTGTTGGTATCGTTGAGGAAATCGTCAGAAAGACTTCTGGATAAGCTCAAAATGACTATCTGATCTTCTTTTGGAACTTGACGAAAAATCAGACGTTTTGCCGAAGAGACTCATTGGCATTCAGCAACTCTATGGAATTCTATGTTGATCTACCCACAATGCTTCGCGCAGTTAGACCATGAGTGCAATATCAGATCTTCAGCAGGAATACATCATTGGTTTGAGGGAATTATTGGAATCAATTGTGCGTTTACTAAAATGTTCATCTCCCCAAGATATACACATTGCCGCAAAGTTAGAATTGTGGAGTTTAAGGTGACAATGGTATTGAGGAAAACATTGGAATCAACTCTGGTGGGACTCAACATGCTTACCTCATCCAGATATGCACTTTGCTGCAGTCTCCGCTTTTCAGCCAACATGAGTCACTGGGTTTGATCATATATTTACCTCCAAATCTGGATTTACTCAAAATGCTGATCTCGTCGAGATATGAACTTTGCCTCAGTATGACAGTTTAGAATACAAGTCTCAATGGCATTGAGACAATCTCTGGAAACAAAGCGGGAGGGAGTGACATCATGAACTTGGTGAAAGATTCACTTTTTGAAACTGAAAAGCATTCACTTAATCCTGAAATGTCAAATTTTTGGGGATATCATTGCAGAAAAGGTCGGAAAGAACGCTGGAGTAGCTTGAAATGCCTATCTCATCTAGCTGTGGAACTTGGCGGAAGATCAGACTTTTGGCAAAAGAGACTGATAGTTATTCAGCAACTCTTTGGAAATCTCTGTTGATCTTACCAGAATTCATCGCGCATTCAGATACTGACTGCAATGTCAGGGTTTCAGAAGGAACACCTCAAAGGCATTGAGGAAATTATTGGAATCAAATGTGGGTTGTCTAAAATGCATATCTCACCGAGATATGCACTTTGCAGCAATATCATTGTTTTGGCAGTAAAGTGCCAATGGCATTGAGAGAATCTTTGGAAACAAAGGTGGGGGAGTCAAATGATTCACTCTGGGAAATATTCACTTTTGCAAAATTAACACCATTCCCTATACACTGGAATTCCAGATTTTTGTTGGTATCGTTGAGGAAATCGTCAGAAAGACTTCTGGATAAGCTCAAAATGACTATCTGATCTTCTTTTGGAACTTGTCGAAAAATCAGACGTTTTGCCGAAGAGACTCATTGGCATTCAGCAACTCTATGGAATTCTATGTTGATCTACCCACAATGCTTCGCGCAGTTAGACCGTGAGGGCAATATCAGATCATCAGCAGGAAAACATCATTGGCTTTGAGGGAATTATTGGAATCAATTGTGCGTTCACTAAAATGTTTATCTCCCCAAGATATACACTTTGCCGCAATGTTAGAATTGTGGAGTTTAAGGTGACAATGGTATTGAGGAAAACATTGGAATCAACTCTGGTGGGACTCAACATGCTTACCTCATCCAGATATGCACTTTGCTGCAGTCTCCGCTTTTCAGCCAACATGAGTCACTGGGTTTGATCATATATTTACCTCCAAATCTGGATTTACTCAAAATGCTGATCTCGTCGAGATATGAACTTTGCCTCAATATGACAGTTTGGAATAGAAGTCTCAATGGCATTGAGATAATCTCTGGAAACAAAGCGGGACGGAGTGACATCATGAACTTGGTGAAAGATTCACTTTTTGAAACTGAAAAGCATTCACTTAATCCTGAAATGTCAAATTTTTGGAGATATCATGGCAGAAAAGGTCGGAAAGAACTCTGGAGTAGCTTGAAATGCCTATCTCATCTAGCTGTGGAACTTGGCGGAAGATCAGACTTTTGGCAAAAGAGACTGATAGTCATTCAGCAACTCTTTGGAAATCTCTGTTGATCTTACCAGAATTCATCGCGCATTCAGATACTGACTGCAATGTCAGGTTTTCAGAAGGAACACCTCAAAGGCATTGAGGAAATTATTGGAATCAAATGTGGGTTGACTAAAATGCTTATCTCACCGAGATATGCACTTTGCAGCAATATCATTGTTTTGGCAGTAAAGTGTCAATGGCATTGAGAGAATCTTTGGAAACAAAGGTGGAGGAGTCAAATGATTCACTCTGGGAAATATTCACTTTTGCAAAATGAACACCATTCCCTGTATACTGGAATTCCAGATTTTTGTTGGTATCGTTGAGGAAATCGTCAGAAAGACTTCTGGATAAGCTGAAAATGACTATCTGATCTTCTTTTGGAACTTGTCGAAAAATCAGACGTTTTGCCGAAGAGACTCTTTGGCATTCAGCAACTCTATGGAATTCTATGTTGATCTACCCACAATGCTTCGCGCAGTTCGACCATGAGTGCAATATCAGATCTTCAGCAGGAATACATCATTGGCTTTGAGGGAATTATTGGAATCAATTGTGCGTTCACTAAAATGTTTATCTCCCCAAGATATACACTTTGCCGCAATGTTAGAATTGTGGAGTTTAAGGTGACAATGGTATTGAGGAAAACATTGGAATCAACTCTGGTGGGACTCAACATGCTTACCTCATCCAGATATGCACTTTGCTGCAGTCTCCGCTTTTCAGCCAACATGAGTCACTGGGTTTGATCATATATTTACCTCCAAATCTGGATTTACTCAAAATGCTGATCTCGTCGAGATATGAACTTTGCCTCAATATGACAGTTTAGAATACAAGTCTCAATGGCATTGAGACAATCTCTGGAAACAAAGCGGGAGGGAGTGACATCATGAACTTGGTGAAAGATTCACTTTTTGAAACTGAAAAGCATTCACTTAATCCTGAAATGTCAAATTTTTGGGGATATCATTGCAGAAAAGGTCGGAAAGAACGCTGGAGTAGCTTGAAATGCCTATCTCATCTAGCTGTGGAACTTGGCGGAAGATCAGACTTTTGGCAAAAGAGACTGATAGTCATTCAGCAACTCTTTCGAAATCTCTGTTGATCTAACCAGAATTCATCGCGCATTCAGATACTGACTGCAATGTCAGGTTTTCAGAAGGAACACCTCAAAGGCATGGAGGAAATTATTGGAATCAAATGTGGGTTGACTAAAATGCTTATCTCACCGAGATATGCACTTTGCAGCAAT
Source organism: Carcharhinus amblyrhynchos (assembly GCF_965287045.1). NCBI lineage: Eukaryota > Metazoa > Chordata > Chondrichthyes > Carcharhiniformes > Carcharhinidae > Carcharhinus > Carcharhinus amblyrhynchos. The sequence continues at coordinate 18,948,613 of NC_137330.1, forward strand.
ATCATTGTTTTGGCAGTAAAGTGTCAATGGCATTGAGAGAATCTTTGGAAACAAAGGTGGGGGAGTCAAATGATTCACTCTGGGAAATATTCACTTTTGCAAAATGAACACCATTCCCTATACACTGGAATTCCAGATTTTTGTTGGTATCGTTGAGGAAATCGTCAGAAAGACATCTGGATAAGCTCAAAATGATTATCTGATCTACTTTTGGAACTTGACGAAAAATCAGACTTTTTGCCGTAGAGACTCATTGGCATTTGGCAACTCTATGGAAATCTATGTTGATCTACCCACAATGCTTCTCGCAGTTAGACCATGAGTGCAATATCAGATCTTCAGCAGGAATACATCATTGGCTTTGAGGGAATTATTGGAATCAATTGTTCGTTTACTAAAATGTTTATCTCCCCAAGATATACACTTTGCCGCAATGTTAGAATTGTGGAGTTTAAGGTGACAATGGTATTGAGGAAAACATTGGAATCAACTCTGGTGGGACTCAACATGCTTACCTCATCCAGATATGCACTTTGCTGCAGTCTCCGCTTTTCAGCCAACATGAGTTACTGGGTTTGATCATATATTTACCTCCAAATCTGGATTTACTCAAAATGCTGATCTCGTCGAGATATGAACTTTGCCTCAATATGACCGTTTGGAATAGAAGTCTCAATGGCATTGAGACAATCTCTGGAAACAAAGCGGGATGGAGTGACATCATGAACTTGGTGAAAGATTCACTTTTTGAAACTGAAAAGCATTCACTTAATCCTGAAATGTCAAATTTTTGGAGATATCATTGCAGAAAAGGTCGGAAAGAACTCTGGAGTAGCTTGAAATGCCGATCTCATCTAGCTGTGGAACTTGGCGGAAGATCAGACTTTTGGCAAAAGAGACTGATAGTCATTCCGCAACTCTTTGGAAATCTCTGTTGATCTAACCAGAATTCATCGCGCATTCAGATACTGACTGCATTGTCAGGTTTTCAGAAGGAACACCTCAAAGGCATTGAGGAAATTATTGGAATCAAATGTGGGTTGACTAAAATGCTTATCTCACCGAGATATGCACTTTGCAGCAATATCATTGTTTTGGCAGTAAAGTGTCAATGGCATTGAGAGAATCTTTGGAAACAAAGGTGGAGGAGTCAAATGATTCACTCTGGGAAATATTCACTTTTGCAAAATGAACACCATTCCCTGTATACTGGAATTCCAGATTTTTGTTGGTATCGTTGAGGAAATCGTCAGAAAGACTTCTGGATAAGCTGAAAATGACTATCTGATCTTCTTTTGGAACTTGTCAAAAAATCAGACGTTTTGCCGAAGAGACTCTTTGGCATTCAGCAACTCTATGGAATTCTATGTTGATCTACCCACAATGCTTCGCGCAGTTAGACCGTGAGGGCAATATCAGATCATCAGCAGGAAAACATCATTGGCTTTGAGGGAATTATTGGAATCAATTGTGCGTTCACTAAAATGTTTATCTCCCCAAGATATACACTTTGCCGCAATGTTAGAATTGTGGAGTTTAAGGTGACAATGGTATTGAGGAAAACATTGGAATCAACTCTGGTGGGACTCAACATGCTTACCTCATCCAGATATGCACTTTGCTGCAGTCTCCGCTTTTCAGCCAACATGAGTCACTGGGTTTGATCATATATTTACCTCCAAATCTGGATTTACTCAAAATGCTGATCTCGTCGAGATATGAACTTTGCCTCAATATGACAGGTTGGAATAGAAGTCTCAATGGCATTGAGACAATCTCTGGAAACAAAGCGGGATGGAGTGACATCATGAACTTGGTGAAAGATTCACTTTTTGAAACTGAAAAGATTCACTGAATCCTGAAATGTCAAATTTTTGGAGATATCATTGCAGAAAAGGTCGGAAAGAACTCTGGAGTAGCTTGAAATGCCTATCTCATCTAGCTGTGGAACTTGGCGGAAGATCAGACTTTTGGCAAAAGAGACTGATAGTCATTCAGCAACTCTTTGGAAATCTCTGTTGATCTTACCAGAATTCATCGCGCATTCAGATACTGACTGCAATGTCAGGTTTTCAGAAGGAACACCTCAAAGCCATTGAGGAAATTATTGGAATCAAATGTGGGTTGTCTAAAATGCTTATCTCACCGAGACATGCACTTTGCAGCAATATCATTGTTTTGGCAGTAAAGTGTCAATGGCATTGAGAGAATCTGTGGAAACAATGGTGGAGGAGTCAAATGATTCACTCTGGGAAATATTCACTTTTGCAAAGTGAACACCATTCCCTATACACTGGAATTCCAGATTTTTGTTGGTATCGTTGAGGAAATCGTCAGAAAGACTTCTGGATAAGCTCAAAATGACTATCTGATCTTCTTTTGGAACTTGACGAAAAATCAGACGTTTTGCCGAAGAGACTCATTGGCATTCAGCAACTCTATGGAATTCTATGTTGATCTACCCACAATGCTTCGCGCAGTTAGACCATGAGTGCAATATCAGATCTTCAGCAGGAATACATCATTGGCTTTGAGGGAATTATTGGAATCAATTGTGCGTTTACTAAAATGTTCATCTCCCCAAGATATACACTTTGCCGCAATGTTAGAATTGTGGAGTTTAGGGTGACAATGGTATTGAGGAAAACATTGGAATCAACTCTGGTGGGACTCAACATGCTTACCTCATCCAGATATGCACTTTGCTGCAGTCTCCGCTTTTCAGCCAACATGAGTCACTGGGTTTGATCATATATTTACCTCCAAATCTGGATTTACTCAAAATGCTGATCTCGTCGAGATATGAACTTTGCCTCAATATGACAGTTTAGAATACAAGTCTCAATGGCATTGAGACAATCTCTGGAAACAAAGCGGGAGGGAGTGACATCATGAACTTGGTGAAAGATTCACTTTTTGAAACTGAAAAGCATTCACTTAGTCCTGAAATGTCAAATTTTTGGGGATATCATTGCAGAAAAGGTCGGAAAGAACGCTGGAGTAGCTTGAAATGCCTATCTCATCTAGCTGTGGAACTTGGCTGAAGATCAGACTTTTGGCAAAAGAGACTGATAGTCATTCAGCAACTCTTTCGAAATCTCTGTTGATCTAACCAGAATTCATCGCGCATTCAGATACTGACTGCAATGTCAGGTTTTCAGAAGGAACACCTCAAAGGCATTGAGGAAATTATTGGAATCAAATGTGGGTTGACTAAAATGCTTATCTCACCGAGATATGCACTTTGCAGCAATATCATTGTTTTGGCAGTAAAGTGTCAATGGCATTGAGAGAATCTTTGGAAACAAATGTGGGGGAGTCAAATGATTCACTCTGGGAAATATTCACTTTTGCAAAATTAACACCATTCCCTATACACTGGAATTCCAGATTTTTGTTGGTATCGTTGAGGAAATCGTCAGAAAGACTTCTGGATAAGCTCAAAATGATTATCTGATCTACTTTTGGAACTTGACGAAATATCAGACTTTTTGCCGTAGAGACTCACTGGCATTTGGCAACTCTATGGAAATCTATGTTGATCTACCCACAATGCTTCACGCAGTTAGACCATGAGTGCAATATCAGATCATCAGCAGGAAAACATCATTGGCTTTGAGGGAATTATTGGAATCAATTGTGCGTTCACTAAAATGTTTATCTCCCCAAGATATACACTTTGCCGCAATGTTAGAATTGTGGAGTTTAAGGTGACAATGGTATTGAGGAAAACATTGGAATCAACTCTGGTGGGACTCAACATGCTTACCTCATCCAGATATGCACTTTGCTGCAGTCTCCGCTTTTCAGCCAACATGAGTCACTGGGTTTGATCATATATTTACCTCCAAATCTGGATTTACTCAAAATGCTGATCTCGTCGAGATATGAACTTTGCCTCAATATGACAGGTTGGAATAGAAGTCTCAATGGCATTGAGACAATCTCTGGAAACAAAGCGGGATGGAGTGACATCATGAACTTGGTGAAAGATTCACTTTTTGAAACTGAAAAGCATTCACTGAATCCTGAAATGTCAAATTTTTGGAGATATCATTGCAGAAAAGGTCGGAAAGAACTCTGGAGTAGCTTGAAATGCCTATCTCATCTAGCTGTGGTACTTGGCGGAAGATCAGACTTTTGGCAAAAGAGACTGATAGTCATTCAGCAACTCTTTGGAAATCTCTGTTGATCTTACCAGAATTCATCGCGCTTTCAGATACTGACTGCAATGTCAGGTTTTCAGAAGGAACACCTCAAAGGCATTGAGGAAATTATTGGAATCAAATGTGGGTTGTCTAAAATGCTTATCTCACCGAGATATGCACTTTGCAGCAATATCATTGTTTTGGCAGTAAAGTGTCAATGGCATTGAGAGAATCTGTGGAAACAATGGTGGAGGAGTCAAATGATTCACTCTGGGAAATATTCACTTTTGCAAAGTGAACACCATTCCCTATACACTGGAATTCCAGATTTTTGTTGGTATCGTTGAGGAAATCGTCAGAAAGACTTCTGGATAAGCTCAAAATGACTATCTGATCTTCTTTTGGAACTTGACGAAAAATCAGACGTTTTGCCGAAGAGACTCATTGGCATTCAGCAACTCTATGGAATTCTATGTTGATCTACCCACAATGCTTCGCGCAGTTAGACCATGAGTGCAATATCAGATCTTCAGCAGGAATACATCATTGGCTTTGAGGGAATTATTGGAATCAATTGTGCGTTTACTAAAATGTTCATCTCCCCAAGATATACACTTTGCCGCAATGTTAGAATTGTGGAGTTTAAGGTGACAATGGTATTGAGGAAAACATTGGAATCAACACTGGTGGGACTCAACATGCTTACCTCATCCAGATATGCACTTTGCTGCAGTCTCCGCTTTTCAGCCAACATGAGTCACTGGGTTTGATCATATATTTACCTCCAAATCTGGATTTACTCAAAATGCTGATCTCGTCGAGATATGAACTTTGCCTCAATATGACAGTTTAGAATACAAGTCTCAATGGCATTGAGACAATCTCTGGAAACAAAGCGGGAGGGAGTGACATCATGAACTTGGTGAAAGATTCACTTTTTGAAACTGAAAAGCATTCACTTAATCCTGAAATGTCAAATTTTTGGGGATATCATTGCAGAAAAGGTCGGAAAGAACGCTGGAGTAGCTTGAAATGCCTATCTCATCTAGCTGTGGAACTTGGCGGAAGATCAGACTTTTGGCAAAAGAGACTGATAGTCATTCAGCAACTCTTTCGAAATCTCTGTTGATCTAACCAGAATTCATCGCGCATTCAGATACTGACTGCAATGTCAGGTTTTCAGAAGGAACACCTCAAAGGCATTGAGGAAATTATTGGAATCAAATGTGGGTTGACTAAAATGCTTATCTCACCGAGATATGCACTTTGCAGCAATATCATTGTTTTGGCAGTAAAGTGTCAATGGCATTGAGAGAATCTTTGGAAACAAAGGTGGGGGAGTCAAATGATTCACTCTGGGAAATATTCACTTTTGCAAAATGAACACCATTCCCTATACACTGGAATTCCAGATTTTTGTTGGTATCGTTGAGGAAATCGTCAGAAAGACATCTGGATAAGCTCAAAATGATTATCTGATCTACTTTTGGAACTTGACGAAAAATCAGACTTTTTGCCGTAGAGACTCATTGGCATTTGGCAACTCTATGGAAATCTATGTTGATCTACCCACAATGCTTCTCGCAGTTAGACCATGAGTGCAATATCAGATCTTCAGCAGGAATACATCATTGGCTTTGAGGGAATTATTGGAATCAATTGTTCGTTTACTAAAATGTTTATCTCCCCAAGATATACACTTTGCCGCAATGTTAGAATTGTGGAGTTTAAGGTGACAATGGTATTGAGGAAAACATTGGAATCAACTCTGGTGGGACTCAACATGCTTACCTCATCCAGATATGCACTTTGCTGCAGTCTCCGCTTTTCAGCCAACATGAGTTACTGGGTTTGATCATATATTTACCTCCAAATCTGGATTTACTCAAAATGCTGATCTCGTCGAGATATGAACTTTGCCTCAATATGACAGTTTGGAATAGAAGTCTCAATGGCATTGAGACAATCTCTGGAAACAAAGCGGGATGGAGTGACATCATGAACTTGGTGAAAGATTCACTTTTTGAAACTGAAAAGCATTCACTTAATCCTGAAATGTCAAATTTTTGGAGATATCATTGCAGAAAAGGTCGGAAAGAACTCTGGAGTAGCTTGAAATGCCTATCTCATCTAGCTGTGGAACTTGGCGGAAGATCAGACTTTTGGCAAAAGAGACTGATAGTCATTCCGCAACTCTTTGGAAATCTCTGTTGATCTAACCAGAATTCATCGCGCATTCAGATACTGACTGCATTGTCAGGTTTTCAGAAGGAACACCTCAAAGGCATTGAGGAAATTATTGGAATCAAATGTGGGTTGACTAAAATGCTTATCTCACCGAGATATGCACTTTGCAGCAATATCATTGTTTTGGCAGTAAAGTGTCAATGGCATTGAGAGAATCTTTGGAAACAAAGGTGGAGGAGTCAAATGATTCACTCTGGGAAATATTCACTTTTGCAAAATGAACACCATTCCCTGTATACTGGAATTCCAGATTTTTGTTGGTATCGTTGAGGAAATCGTCAGAAAGACTTCTGGATAAGCTGAAAATGACTATCTGATCTTCTTTTGGAACTTGTCAAAAAATCAGACGTTTTGCCGAAGAGACTCTTTGGCATTCAGCAACTCTATGGAATTCTATGTTGATCTACCCACAATGCTTCGCGCAGTTAGACCGTGAGGGCAATATCAGATCATCAGCAGGAAAACATCATTGGCTTTGAGGGAATTATTGGAATCAATTGTGCGTTCACTAAAATGTTTATCTCCCCAAGATATACACTTTGCCGCAATGTTAGAATTGTGGAGTTTAAGGTGACAATGGTATTGAGGAAAACATTGGAATCAACTCTGGTGGGACTCAACATGCTTACCTCATCCAGATATGCACTTTGCTGCAGTCTCCGCTTTTCAGCCAACATGAGTCACTGGGTTTGATCATATATTTACCTCCAAATCTGGATTTACTCAAAATGCTGATCTCGTCGAGATATGAACTTTGCCTCAATATGACAGGTTGGAATAGAAGTCTCAATGGCATTGAGACAATCTCTGGAAACAAAGCGGGATGGAGTGACATCATGAACTTGGTGAAAGATTCACTTTTTGAAACTGAAAAGATTCACTGAATCCTGAAATGTCAAATTTTTGGAGATATCATTGCAGAAAAGGTCGGAAAGAACTCTGGAGTAGCTTGAAATGCCTATCTCATCTAGCTGTGGAACTTGGCGGAAGATCAGACTTTTGGCAAAAGAGACTGATAGTCATTCAGCAACTCTTTGGAAATCTCTGTTGATCTTACCAGAATTCATCGCGCATTCAGATACTGACTGCAATGTCAGGTTTTCAGAAGGAACACCTCAAAGCCATTGAGGAAATTATTGGAATCAAATGTGGGTTGTCTAAAATGCTTATCTCACCGAGACATGCACTTTGCAGCAATATCATTGGTTTGGCAGTAAAGTGTCAATGGCATTGAGAGAATCTGTGGAAACAATGGTGGAGGAGTCAAATGATTCACTCTGGGAAATATTCACTTTTGCAAAGTGAACACCATTCCCTATACACTGGAATTCCAGATTTTTGTTGGTATCGTTGAGGAAATCCTCAGAAAGACTTCTGGATAAGCTCAAAATGACTATCTGATCTTCTTTTGGAACTTGACGAAAAATCAGACGTTTTGCCGAAGAGACTCATTGGCATTCAGCAACTCTATGGAATTCTATGTTGATCTACCCACAATGCTTCGCGCAGTTAGACCATGAGTGCAATATCAGATCTTCAGCAGGAATACATCATTGGCTTTGAGGGAATTATTGGAATCAATTGTGCGTTTACTAAAATGTTCATCTCCCCAAGATATACACTTTGCCGCAATGTTAGAATTGTGGAGTTTAGGGTGACAATGGTATTGAGGAAAACATTGGAATCAACTCTGGTGGGACTCAACATGCTTACCTCATCCAGATATGCACTTTGCTGCAGTCTCCGCTTTTCAGCCAACATGAGTCACTGGGTTTGATCATATATTTACCTCCAAATCTGGATTTACTCAAAATGCTGATCTCGTCGAGATATGAACTTTGCCTCAATATGACAGTTTAGAATACAAGTCTCAATGGCATTGAGACAATCTCTGGAAACAAAGCGGGAGGGAGTGACATCATGAACTTGGTGAAAGATTCACTTTTTGAAACTGAAAAGCATTCACTTAATCCTGAAATGTCAAATTTTTGGGGATATCATTGCAGAAAAGGTCGGAAAGAACGCTGGAGTAGCTTGAAATGCCTATCTCATCTAGCTGTGGAACTTGGCGGAAGATCAGACTTTTGGCAAAAGAGACTGATAGTCATTCAGCAACTCTTTCGAAATCTCTGTTGATCTAACCAGAATTCATCGCGCATTCAGATACTGACTGCAATGTCAGGTTTTCAGAAGGAACACCTCAAAGGCATTGAGGAAATTATTGGAATCAAATGTGGGTTGACTAAAATGCTTATCTCACCGAGATATGCACTTTGCAGCAATATCATTGTTTTGGCAGTAAAGTGTCAATGGCATTGAGAGAATCTTTGGAAACAAATGTGGGGGAGTCAAATGATTCACTCTGGGAAATATTCACTTTTGCAAAATTAACACCATTCCCTATACACTGGAATTCCAGATTTTTGTTGGTATCGTTGAGGAAATCGTCAGAAAGACTTCTGGATAAGCTCAAAATGATTATCTGATCTACTTTTGGAACTTGACGAAATATCAGACTTTTTGCCGTAGAGACTCACTGGCATTTGGCAACTCTATGGAAATCTATGTTGATCTACCCACAATGCTTCACGCAGTTAGACCATGAGTGCAATATCAGATCATCAGCAGGAAAACATCATTGGCTTTGAGGGAATTATTGGAATCAATTGTGCGTTCACTAAAATGTTTATCTCCCCAAGATATACACTTTGCCGCAATGTTAGAATTGTGGAGTTTAAGGTGACAATGGTATTGAGGAAAACATTGGAATCAACTCTGGTGGGACTCAACATGCTTACCTCATCCAGATATGCACTTTGCTGCAGTCTCCGCTTTTCAGCCAACATGAGTCACTGGGTTTGATCATATATTTACCTCCAAATCTGGATTTACTCAAAATGCTGATCTCGTCGAGATATGAACTTTGCCTCAATATGACAGGTTGGAATAGAAGTCTCAATGGCATTGAGACAATCTCTGGAAACAAAGCGGGATGGAGTGACATCATGAACTTGGTGAAAGATTCACTTTTTGAAACTGAAAAGCATTCACTGAATCCTGAAATGTCAAATTTTTGGAGATATCATTGCAGAAAAGGTCGGAAAGAACTCTGGAGTAGCTTGAAATGCCTATCTCATCTAGCTGTGGTACTTGGCGGAAGATCAGACTTTTGGCAAAAGAGACTGATAGTCATTCAGCAACTCTTTGGAAATCTCTGTTGATCTTACCAGAATTCATCGCGCTTTCAGATACTGACTGCAATGTCAGGTTTTCAGAAGGAACACCTCAAAGGCATTGAGGAAATTATTGGAATCAAATGTGGGTTGTCTAAAATGCTTATCTCACCGAGATATGCACTTTGCAGCAATATCATTGTTTTGGCAGTAAAGTGTCAATGGCATTGAGAGAATCTGTGGAAACAATGGTGGAGGAGTCAAATGATTCACTCTGGGAAATATTCACTTTTGCAAAGTGAACACCATTCCCTATACACTGGAATTCCAGATTTTTGTTGGTATCGTTGAGGAAATCGTCAGAAAGACTTCTGGATAAGCTCAAAATGACTATCTGATCTTCTTTTGGAACTTGACGAAAAATCAGACGTTTTGCCGAAGAGACTCATTGGCATTCAGCAACTCTATGGAATTCTATGTTGATCTACCCACAATGCTTCGCGCAGTTAGACCATGAGTGCAATATCAGATCTTCAGCAGGAATACATCATTGGCTTTGAGGGAATTATTGGAATCAATTGTGCGTTTACTAAAATGTTCATCTCCCCAAGATATACACTTTGCCGCAATGTTAGAATTGTGGAGTTTAAGGTGACAATGGTATTGAGGAAAACATTGGAATCAACACTGGTGGGACTCAACATGCTTACCTCATCCAGATATGCACTTTGCTGCAGTCTCCGCTTTTCAGCCAACATGAGTCACTGGGTTTGATCATATATTTACCTCCAAATCTGGATTTACTCAAAATGCTGATCTCGTCGAGATATGAACTTTGCCTCAATATGACAGTTTAGAATACAAGTCTCAATGGCATTGAGACAATCTCTGGAAACAAAGCGGGAGGGAGTGACATCATGAACTTGGTGAAAGATTCACTTTTTGAAACTGAAAAGCATTCACTTAATCCTGAAATGTCAAATTTTTGGGGATATCATTGCAGAAAAGGTCGGAAAGAACGCTGGAGTAGCTTGAAATGCCTATCTCATCTAGCTGTGGAACTTGGCGGAAGATCAGACTTTTGGCAAAAGAGACTGATAGTCATTCAGCAACTCTTTCGAAATCTCTGTTGATCTAACCAGAATTCATCGCGCATTCAGATACTGACTGCAATGTCAGGTTTTCAGAAGGAACACCTCAAAGGCATTGAGGAAATTATTGGAATCAAATGTGGGTTGACTAAAATGCTTATCTCACCGAGATATGCACTTTGCAGCAATATCATTGTTTTGGCAGTAAAGTGTCAATGGCATTGAGAGAATCTTTGGAAACAATGGTGGAGGAGTCAAATGATTCACTCTGGGAAATATTCACTTTTGCAAAATGAACACCATTCCCTGTATACTGGAATTCCAGATTTTTGTTGGTATCGTTGAGGAAATCGTCAGAAAGACTTCTGGATAAGCTGAAAATGACTATCTGATCTTCTTTTGGAACTTGTCGAAAAATCAGACGTTTTGCCGAAGAGACTCATTGGCATTCAGCAACTCTATGGAATTCTATGTTGATCTACCCACAATGCTTCGCGCAGTTAGACCGTGAGGGCAATATCAGATCATCAGCAGGAAAACATCATTGGCTTTGAGGGAATTATTGGAATCAATTGTGCGTTCACTAAAATGTTTATCTCCCCAAGATATACACTTTGCCGCAATTTTAGAATTGTGGAGTTTAAGGTGACAATGGTATTGAGGAAAACATTGGAATCAACTCTGGTGGGACTCAACATGCTTACCTCATCCAGATATGCACTTTGCTGCAGTCTCCGCTTTTCAGCCAACATGAGTTACTGGGTTTGATCATATATTTACCTCCAAATCTGGATTTACTCAAAATGCTGATCTCGTCGAGATATGAACTTTGCCTCAATATGACAGTTTGGAATAGAAGTCTCAATGGCATTGAGACAATCTCTGGAAACAAAGCGGGATGGAGTGACATCATGAACTTGGTGAAAGATTCACTTTTTGAAACTGAAAAGCATTCACTTAATCCTGAAATGTCAAATTTTTGGAGATATCATTGCAGAAAAGGTCGGAAAGAACTCTGGAGTAGCTTGAAATGCCTATCTCATCTAGCTGTGGAACTTGGCGGAAGATCAGACTTTTGGCAAAAGAGACTGATAGTCATTCAGCAACTCTTTGGAAATCTCTGTTGATCTAACCAGAATTCATCGCGCATTCAGATACTGACTGCATTGTTAGGTTTTCAGAAGGAACACCTCAAAGGCATTGAGGAAATTATTGGAATCAAATGTGGGTTGACTAAAATGCTTATCTCACCGAGATATGCACTTTGCAGCAATATCATTGTTTTGGCAGTAAAGTGTCAATGGCATTGAGAGAATCTTTGGAAACAAAGGTGGAGGAGTCAAATGATTCACTCTGGGAAATATTCACTTTTGCAAAATGAACACCATTCCCTGTATACTGGAATTCCAGATTTTTGTTGGTATCGTTGAGGAAATCGTCAGAAAGACTTCTGGATAAGCTGAAAATGACTATCTGATCTTCTTTTGGAACTTGTCGAAAAATCAGACGTTTTGCCGAAGAGACTCTTTGGCATTCAGCAACTCTATGGAATTCTATGTTGATCTACCCACAATGCTTCGCGCAGTTAGACCGTGAGGGCAATATCAGATCATCAGCAGGAAAACATCATTGGCTTTGAGGGAATTATTGGAATCAATTGTGCGTTCACTAAAATGTTTATCTCCCCAAGATATACACTTTGCCGCAATGTTAGAATTGTGGAGTTTAAGGTGACAATGGTATTGAGGAAAACATTGGAATCAACTCTGGTGGGACTCAACATGCTTACCTCATCCAGATATGCACTTTGCTGCAGTCTCCGCTTTTCAGCCAACATGAGTCACTGGGTTTGATCATATATTTACCTCCAAATCTGGATTTACTCAAAATGCTGATCTCGTCGAGATATGAACTTTGCCTCAATATGACAGGTTGGAATAGAAGTCTCAATGGCATTGAGACAATCTCTGGAAACAAAGCGGGATGGAGTGACATCATGAACTTGGTGAAAGATTCACTTTTTGAAACTGAAAAGATTCACTGAATCCTGAAATGTCAAATTTTTGGAGATATCATTGCAGAAAAGGTCGGAAAGAACTCTGGAGTAGCTTGAAATGCCTATCTCATCTAGCTGTGGTACTTGGCGGAAGATCAGACTTTTGGCAAAAGAGACTGATTGTCATTCAGCAACTCTTTGGAAATCTCTGTTGATCTTACCAGAATTCATCGCGCATTCAGATACTGACTGCAATGTCAGGTTTTCAGAAGGAACACCTCAAAGCCATTGAGGAAATTATTGGAATCAAATGTGGGTTGTCTAAAATGCTTATCTCACCGAGATATGCACTTTGCAGCAATATCATTGTTTTGGCAGTAAAGTGTCAATGGCATTGAGAGAATCTGTGGAAACAATGGTGGAGGAGTCAAATGATTCACTCTGGGAAATATTCACTTTTGCAAAGTGAACACCATTCCCTATACACTGGAATTCCAGATTTTTGTTGGTATCGTTGAGGAAATCGTCAGAAAGACTTCTGGATAAGCTCAAAATGACTATCTGATCTTCTTTTGGAACTTGACGAAAAATCAGACGTTTTGCCGAAGAGACTCATTGGCATTCAGCAACTCTATGGAATTCTATGTTGATCTACCCACAATGCTTCGCGCAGTTAGACCATGAGTGCAATATCAGATCTTCAGCAGGAATACATCATTGGCTTTGAGGGAATTATTGGAATCAATTGTGCGTTTACTAAAATGTTCATCTCCCCAAGATATACACTTTGCCGCAATGTTAGAATTGTGGAGTTTAAGGTGACAATGGTATTGAGGAAAACATTGGAATCAACTCTGGTGGGACTCAACATGCTTACCTCATCCAGATATGCACTTTGCTGCAGTCTCCGCTTTTCAGCCAACATGAGTCACTGGGTTTGATCATATATTTACCTCCAAATCTGGATTTACTCAAAATGCTGATCTCGTCGAGATATGAACTTTGCCTCAATATGACAGTTTAGAATACAAGTCTCAATGGCATTGAGACAATCTCTGGAAACAAAGCGGGAGGGAGTGACATCATGAACTTGGTGAAAGATTCACTTTTTGAAACTGAAAAGCATTCACTTAATCCTGAAATGTCAAATTTTTGGGGATATCATTGCAGAAAAGGTCGGAAAGAACTCTGGAGTAGCTTGAAATGCCTATCTCATCTAGCTGTGGAACTTGGCGGAAGATCAGACTTTTGGCAAAAGAGACTGATAGTCATTCAGCAACTCTTTGGAAATCTCTGTTGATCTAACCAGAATTCATCGCGCATTCAGATACTGACTGCATTGTCAGGTTTTCAGAAGGAACACCTCAAAGGCATTGAGGAAATTATTGGAATCAAATTTGGGTTGACTAAAATGCTTATCTCACCGAGATATGCACTTTGCAGCAATATCATTGTTTTGCCAGTAAAGTGTCAATGGCATTGAGAGAATCTTTGGAAACAAAGGTGGAGGAGTCAAATGATTCACTCTGGGAAATATTCACTTTCGCAAAATGAACACCATTCCCTGTATACTGGAATTCCAGATTTTTGTTGGTATCGTTGAGGAAATCGTCAGAAAGACTTCTGGATAAGTTGAAAATGACTATCTGATCTTCTTTTGGAACTTGTCGAAAAATCAGACGTTTTGCCGAAGAGACTCATTGGCATTCAGCAACTCTATGGAATTCTATGTTGATCTACCCACAATGCTTCGCGCAGTTAGACCGTGAGGGCAATATCAGATCATCAGCAGGAAAACATCATTGGCTTTGAGGGAATTATTGGAATCAAATGTGCGTTCACTAAAATGTTTATCTCCCCAAGATATACACTTTGCCGCAATGTTAGAATTGTGGAGTTTAAGGTGACAATGGTATTGAGGAAAACATTGGAATCAACTCTGGTGGGACTCAACATGCTTACCTCATCCAGATATGCACTTTGCTGCAGTCTCCGCTTTTCAGCCAACATGAGTCACTGGGTTTGATCATATATTTACCTCCAAATCTGGATTTACTCAAAATGCTGATCTCGTCGAGATATGAACTTTGCCTCAATATGACAGTTTAGAATACAAGTCTCAATGGCATTGAGACAATCTCTGGAAACAAAGCGGGAGGGAGTGACATCATGAACTTGGTGAAAGATTCACTTTTTGAAACTGAAAAGCATTCACTTAATCCTGAAATGTCAAATTTTTGGGGATATCATTGCAGAAAAGGTCGGAAAGAACGCTGGAGTAGCTTGAAATGCCTATCTCATCTAGCTGTGGAACTTGGCGGAAGATCAGACTTTTGGCAAAAGAGACTGATAGTCATTCAGCAACTCTTTCGAAATCTCTGTTGATCTAACCAGAATTCATCGCGCATTCAGATACTGACTGCAATGTCAGGTTTTCAGAAGGAACACCTCAAAGGCATGGAGGAAATTATTGGAATCAAATGTGGGTTGACTAAAATGCTTATCTCACCGAGATATGCACTTTGCAGCAATATCATTGTTTTGGCAGTAAAGTGTCAATGGCATTGAGAGAATCTTTGGAAACAAAGGTGGGGGAGTCAAATGATTCACTCTGGGAAATATTCACTTTTGCAAAATGAACACCATTCCCTATACACTGGAATTCCAGATTTTTGTTGGTATCGTTGAGGAAATCGTCAGAAAGACATCTGGATAAGCTCAAAATGATTATCTGATCTACTTTTGGAACTTGACGAAAAATCAGACTTTTTGCCGTAGAGACTCATTGGCATTTGGCAACTCTATGGAAATCTATGTTGATCTACCCACAATGCTTCTCGCAGTTAGACCATGAGTGCAATATCAGATCTTCAGCAGGAATACATCATTGGCTTTGAGGGAATTATTGGAATCAATTGTTCGTTTACTAAAATGTTTATCTCCCCAAGATATACACTTTGCCGCAATGTTAGAATTGTGGAGTTTAAGGTGACAATGGTATTGAGGAAAACATTGGAATCAACTCTGGTGGGACTCAACATGCTTACCTCATCCAGATATGCACTTTGCTGCAGTCTCCGCTTTTCAGCCAACATGAGTTACTGGGTTTGATCATATATTTACCTCCAAATCTGGATTTACTCAAAATGCTGATCTCGTCGAGATATGAACTTTGCCTCAATATGACAGTTTGGAATAGAAGTCTCAATGGCATTGAGACAATCTCTGGAAACAAAGCGGGATGGAGTGACATCATGAACTTGGTGAAAGATTCACTTTTTGAAACTGAAAAGCATTCACTTAATCCTGAAATGTCAAATTTTTGGGGATATCATTGCAGAAAAGGTCGGAAAGAACGCTGGAGTAGCTTGAAATGCCTATCTCATCTAGCTGTGGAACTTGGCGGAAGATCAGACTTTTGGCAAAAGAGACTGATAGTTATTCAGCAACTCTTTGGAAATCTCTGTTGATCTTACCAGAATTCATCGCGCATTCAGATACTGACTGCAATGTCAGGGTTTCAGAAGGAACACCTCAAAGGCATTGAGGAAATTATTGGAATCAAATGTGGGTTGTCTAAAATGCATATCTCACCGAGATATGCACTTTGCAGCAATATCATTGTTTTGGCAGTAAAGTGCCAATGGCATTGAGAGAATCTTTGGAAACAAAGGTGGGGGAGTCAAATGATTCACTCTGGGAAATATTCACTTTTGCAAAATTAACACCATTCCCTATACAATGGAATTCCAGATTTTTGTTGGTATCGTTGAGGAAATCGTCAGAAAGACTTCTGGATAAGCTCAAAATGACTATCTGATCTTCTTTTGGAACTTGTCGAAAAATCAGACGTTTTGCCGAAGAGACTCATTGGCATTCAGCAACTCTATGGAATTCTATGTTGATCTACCCACAATGCTTCGCGCAGTTAGACCGTGAGGGCAATATCAGATCATCAGCACGAAAACATCATTGGCTTTGAGGGAATTATTGGAATCAATTGTGCGTTCACTAAAATGTTTATCTCCCCAAGATATACACTTTGCCGCAATGTTAGAATTGTGGAGTTTAAGGTGACAATGGTATTGAGGAAAACATTGGAATCAACTCTGGTGGGACTCCTCATGCTTACCTCATCCAGATATGCACTTTGCTGCAGTCTCCGCTTTTCAGCCAACATGAGTCACTGGGTTTGATCATATATTTACCTCCAAATCTGGATTTACTCAAAATGCTGATCTCGTCGAGATATGAACTTTGCCTCAATATGACAGGTTGGAATAGAAGTCTCAATGGCATTGAGACAATCTCTGGAAACAAAGCGGGATGGAGAGACATCATGAACTTGGTGAAAGATTCACTTTTTGAAACTGAAAAGCATTCACTGAATCCTGAAATGTCAAATTTTTGGAGATATCATTGCAGAAAAGGTCGGAAAGAACGCTGGAGTAGCTTGAAATGCCTATCTCATCTAGCTGTGGAACTTGGCGGAAGATCAGACTTTTGGCAAAAGAGACTGATAGTCATTCAGCAACTCTTTCGAAATCTCTGTTGATCTAACCAGGATTCATCGCGCATTCAGATACTGACTGCAATGTCAGGTTTTCAGAAGGAACACCTCAAAGGCATTGAGGAAATTATTGGAATCAAATGTGGGTTGTCTAAAATGCTTATCTCACCGAGATATGCACTTTGCAGCAATATCATTGTTTTGGCAGTAAAGTGTCAATGGCATTGAGAGAATCTTTGGAAACAATGGTGGAGGAGTCAAATGATTCACTCTGGGAAATATTCACTTTTGCAAAGTGAACACCATTCCCTATACACTGGAATTCCAGATTTTTGTTGGTATCGTTGAGGAAATCGTCAGAAAGACTTCTGGATAAGCTGAAAATGACTATCTGATCTTCTTTTGGATCTTGACGAAAAATCAGACGTTTTGCCGAAGAGACTCATTGGCATTCAGCAACTCTATGGAATTCTATGTTGATCTACCCACAATGCTTCGCGCAGTTAGACCATGAGTGCAATATCAGATCTTCAGCAGGAATACATCATTGGCTTTGAGGGAATTATTGGAATCAATTGTGCGTTTACTAAAATGTTCATCTCCCCAAGATATACACTTTGCCGCAATGTTAGAATTGTGGAGTTTAAGGTGACAATGGTATTGAGGAAAACATTGGAATCAACTCTGGTGGGACTCAACATGCTTACCTCATCCAGATATGCACTTTGCTGCAGTCTCCGCTTTTCAGACAACATGAGTCACTGGGTTTGATCATATATTTACCTCCAAATCTGGATTTACTCAAAATGCTGATCTCGTCGAGATATGAACTTTGCCTCAATATGACAGTTTAGAATACAAGTCTCAATGGCATTGAGACAATCTCTGGAAACAAAGCGGGAAGGAGTGACATCATGAACTTGGTGAAAGATTCACTTTTTGAAACTGAAAAGCATTCACTTAATCCTGAAATGTCAAATTTTTGGGGATATCATTGCAGAAAAGGTCGGAAAGAACGCTGGAGTAGCTTGAAATGCCTATCTCATCTAGCTGTGGAACTTGGCGGAAGGTCAGACTTTTGGCAAAAGAGACTGATAGTCATTCAGCAACTCTTTCGAAATCTCTGTTGATCTAACCAGAATTCATCGCGCATTCAGATACTAACTGCAATGTCAGGTTTTCAGATGGAACACCTCAAAGGCATTGAGGAAATTATTGGAATCAAATGTGGGTTGACTAAAATGCTTATCTCACCGAGATATGCACTTTGCAGCAATATCATTGTTTTGGCAGTAAAGTGTCAATGGCATTGAGAGAATCTTTGGAAACAAAGGTGGGGGAGTCAAATGATTCACTCTGTGAAATATTCACTTTTGCAAAATTAACACCATTCCCTATACACTGGAATTCCAGATTTTTGTTGGTATCGTTGAGGAAATCGTCAGAAAGACTTCTGGATGAGCTCAAAATGATTATCTGATCTACTTTTGGAACTTGACGAAAAATCAGACTTTTTGCCGTAGAGACTCATTGGCATTTGGCAACTCTATGGAAATCTATGTTGATCTACCCACAATGCTTCTCGCAGTTCGACCATGAGTGCAATATCAGATCTTCAGCAGGAAAACATCATTGGCTTTGAGGGAATTATTGGAATCAATTGTGCGTTCACTAAAATGTTTATCTCCCCAAGATATACACTTTGCCGCAATTTTAGAATTGTGGAGTTTAAGGTGACAATGGTATTGAGGAAAACATTGGAATCAACTCTGGTGGGACTCAACATGCTTACCTCATCCAGATATGCACTTTGCTGCAGTCTCCGCTTTTCAGCCAACATGAGTTACTGGGTTTGATCATATATTTACCTCCAAATCTGGATTTACTCAAAATGCTGATCTCGTCGAGATATGAACTTTGCCTCAATATGACAGTTTGGAATAGAAGTCTCAATGGCATTGAGACAATCTCTGGAAACAAAGCGGGATGGAGTGACATCATGAACTTGGTGAAAGATTCACTTTTTGAAACTGAAAAGCATTCACTTAATCCTGAAATGTCAAATTTTTGGAGATATCATTGCAGAAAAGGTCGGAAAGAACTCTGGAGTAGCTTGAAATGCCTATCTCATCTAGCTGTGGAACTTGGCGGAAGATCAGACTTTTGGCAAAAGAGACTGATAGTCATTCAGCAACTCTTTGGAAATCTCTGTTGATCTAACCAGAATTCATCGCGCATTCAGATACTGACTGCATTGTTAGGTTTTCAGAAGGAACACCTCAAAGGCATTGAGGAAATTATTGGAATCAAATGTGGGTTGACTAAAATGCTTATCTCACCGAGATATGCACTTTGCAGCAATATCATTGTTTTGGCAGTAAAGTGTCAATGGCATTGAGAGAATCTTTGGAAACAAAGGTGGAGGAGTCAAATGATTCACTCTGGGAAATATTCACTTTTGCAAAATGAACACCATTCCCTGTATACTGGAATTCCAGATTTTTGTTGGTATCGTTGAGGAAATCGTCAGAAAGACTTCTGGATAAGCTGAAAATGACTATCTGATCTTCTTTTGGAACTTGTCGAAAAATCAGACGTTTTGCCGAAGAGACTCTTTGGCATTCAGCAACTCTATGGAATTCTATGTTGATCTACCCACAATGCTTCGCGCAGTTAGACCGTGAGGGCAATATCAGATCATCAGCAGGAAAACATCATTGGCTTTGAGGGAATTATTGGAATCAATTGTGCGTTCACTAAAATGTTTATCTCCCCAAGATATACACTTTGCCGCAATGTTAGAATTGTGGAGTTTAAGGTGACAATGGTATTGAGGAAAACATTGGAATCAACTCTGGTGGGACTCAACATGCTTACCTCATCCAGATATGCACTTTGCTGCAGTCTCCGCTTTTCAGCCAACATGAGTCACTGGGTTTGATCATATATTTACCTCCAAATCTGGATTTACTCAAAATGCTGATCTCGTCGAGATATGAACTTTGCCTCAATATGACAGGTTGGAATAGAAGTCTCAATGGCATTGAGACAATCTCTGGAAACAAAGCGGGATGGAGTGACATCATGAACTTGGTGAAAGATTCACTTTTTGAAACTGAAAAGATTCACTGAATCCTGAAATGTCAAATTTTTGGAGATATCATTGCAGAAAAGGTCGGAAAGAACTCTGGAGTAGCTTGAAATGCCTATCTCATCTAGCTGTGGTACTTGGCGGAAGATCAGACTTTTGGCAAAAGAGACTGATAGTCATTCAGCAACTCTTTGGAAATCTCTGTTGATCTTACCAGAATTCATCGCGCATTCAGATACTGACTGCAATGTCAGGTTTTCAGAAGGAACACCTCAAAGCCATTGAGGAAATTATTGGAATCAAATGTGGGTTGTCTAAAATGCTTATCTCACCGAGATATGCACTTTGCAGCAATATCATTGTTTTGGCAGTAAAGTGTCAATGGCATTGAGAGAATCTGTGGAAACAATGGTGGAGGAGTCAAATGATTCACTCTGGGAAATATTCACTTTTGCAAAGTGAACACCATTCCCTATACACTGGAATTCCAGATTTTTGTTGGTATCGTTGAGGAAATCGTCAGAAAGACTTCTGGATAAGCTCAAAATGACTATCTGATCTTCTTTTGGAACTTGACGAAAAATCAGACGTTTTGCCGAAGAGACTCATTGGCATTCAGCAACTCTATGGAATTCTATGTTGATCTACCCACAATGCTTCGCGCAGTTAGACCATGAGTGCAATATCAGATCTTCAGCAGGAATACATCATTGGCTTTGAGGGAATTATTGGAATCAATTGTGCGTTTACTAAAATGTTCATCTCCCCAAGATATACACTTTGCCGCAATGTTAGAATTGTGGAGTTTAAGGTGACAATGGTATTGAGGAAAACATTGGAATCAACTCTGGTGGGACTCAACATGCTTACCTCATCCAGATATGCACTTTGCTGCAGTCTCCGCTTTTCAGCCAACATGAGTCACTGGGTTTGATCATATATTTACCTCCAAATCTGGATTTACTCAAAATGCTGATCTCGTCGAGATATGAACTTTGCCTCAATATGACAGTTTAGAATACAAGTCTCAATGGCATTGAGACAATCTCTGGAAACAAAGCGGGAGGGAGTGACATCATGAACTTGGTGAAAGATTCACTTTTTGAAACTGAAAAGCATTCACTTAATCCTGAAATGTCAAATTTTTGGGGATATCATTGCAGAAAAGGTCGGAAAGAACTCTGGAGTAGCTTGAAATGCCTATCTCATCTAGCTGTGGAACTTGGCGGAAGATCAGACTTTTGGCAAAAGAGACTGATAGTCATTCAGCAACTCTTTGGAAATCTCTGTTGATCTAACCAGAATTCATCGCGCATTCAGATACTGACTGCATTGTCAGGTTTTCAGAAGGAACACCTCAAAGGCATTGAGGAAATTATTGGAATCAAATTTGGGTTGACTAAAATGCTTATCTCACCGAGATATGCACTTTGCAGCAATATCATTGTTTTGCCAGTAAAGTGTCAATGGCATTGAGAGAATCTTTGGAAACAAAGGTGGAGGAGTCAAATGATTCACTCTGGGAAATATTCACTTTCGCAAAATGAACACCATTCCCTGTATACTGGAATTCCAGATTTTTGTTGGTATCGTTGAGGAAATCGTCAGAAAGACTTCTGGATAAGTTGAAAATGACTATCTGATCTTCTTTTGGAACTTGTCGAAAAATCAGACGTTTTGCCGAAGAGACTCATTGGCATTCAGCAACTCTATGGAATTCTATGTTGATCTACCCACAATGCTTCGCGCAGTTAGACCGTGAGGGCAATATCAGATCATCAGCAGGAAAACATCATTGGCTTTGAGGGAATTATTGGAATCAAATGTGCGTTCACTAAAATGTTTATCTCCCCAAGATATACACTTTGCCGCAATGTTAGAATTGTGGAGTTTAAGGTGACAATGGTATTGAGGAAAACATTGGAATCAACTCTGGTGGGACTCAACATGCTTACCTCATCCAGATATGCACTTTGCTGCAGTCTCCGCTTTTCAGCCAACATGAGTCACTGGGTTTGATCATATATTTACCTCCAAATCTGGATTTACTCAAAATGCTGATCTCGTCGAGATATGAACTTTGCCTCAATATGACAGTTTAGAATACAAGTCTCAATGGCATTGAGACAATCTCTGGAAACAAAGCGGGAGGGAGTGACATCATGAACTTGGTGAAAGATTCACTTTTTGAAACTGAAAAGCATTCACTTAATCCTGAAATGTCAAATTTTTGGGGATATCATTGCAGAAAAGGTCGGAAAGAACGCTGGAGTAGCTTGAAATGCCTATCTCATCTAGCTGTGGAACTTGGCGGAAGATCAGACTTTTGGCAAAAGAGACTGATAGTCATTCAGCAACTCTTTCGAAATCTCTGTTGATCTAACCAGAATTCATCGCGCATTCAGATACTGACTGCAATGTCAGGTTTTCAGAAGGAACACCTCAAAGGCATGGAGGAAATTATTGGAATCAAATGTGGGTTGACTAAAATGCTTATCTCACCGAGATATGCACTTTGCAGCAATATCATTGTTTTGGCAGTAAAGTGTCAATGGCATTGAGAGAATCTTTGGAAACAAAGGTGGGGGAGTCAAATGATTCACTCTGGGAAATATTCACTTTTGCAAAATGAACACCATTCCCTATACACTGGAATTCCAGATTTTTGTTGGTATCGTTGAGGAAATCGTCAGAAAGACATCTGGATAAGCTCAAAATGATTATCTGATCTACTTTTGGAACTTGACGAAAAATCAGACTTTTTGCCGTAGAGACTCATTGGCATTTGGCAACTCTATGGAAATCTATGTTGATCTACCCACAATGCTTCTCGCAGTTAGACCATGAGTGCAATATCAGATCTTCAGCAGGAATACATCATTGGCTTTGAGGGAATTATTGGAATCAATTGTTCGTTTACTAAAATGTTTATCTCCCCAAGATATACACTTTGCCGCAATGTTAGAATTGTGGAGTTTAAGGTGACAATGGTATTGAGGAAAACATTGGAATCAACTCTGGTGGGACTCAACATGCTTACCTCATCCAGATATGCACTTTGCTGCAGTCTCCGCTTTTCAGCCAACATGAGTTACTGGGTTTGATCATATATTTACCTCCAAATCTGGATTTACTCAAAATGCTGATCTCGTCGAGATATGAACTTTGCCTCAATATGACAGTTTGGAATAGAAGTCTCAATGGCATTGAGACAATCTCTGGAAACAAAGCGGGATGGAGTGACATCATGAACTTGGTGAAAGATTCACTTTTTGAAACTGAAAAGCATTCACTTAATCCTGAAATGTCAAATTTTTGGGGATATCATTGCAGAAAAGGTCGGACAGAACGCTGGAGTAGCTTGAAATGCCTATCTCATCTAGCTGTGGAACTTGGCGGAAGATCAGACTTTTGGCAAAAGAGACTGATAGTTATTCAGCAACTCTTTGGAAATCTCTGTTGATCTTACCAGAATTCATCGCGCATTCAGATACTGACTGCAATGTCAGGGTTTCAGAAGGAACACCTCAAAGGCATTGAGGAAATTATTGGAATCAAATGTGGGTTGTCTAAAATGCATATCTCACCGAGATATGCACTTTGCAGCAATATCATTGTTTTGGCAGTAAAGTGCCAATGGCATTGAGAGAATCTTTGGAAACAAAGGTGGGGGAGTCAAATGATTCACTCTGGGAAATATTCACTTTTGCAAAATTAACACCATTCCCTATACAATGGAATTCCAGATTTTTGTTGGTATCGTTGAGGAAATCGTCAGAAAGACTTCTGGATAAGCTCAAAATGACTATCTGATCTTCTTTTGGAACTTGTCGAAAAATCAGACGTTTTGCCGAAGAGACTCATTGGCATTCAGCAACTCTATGGAATTCTATGTTGATCTACCCACAATGCTTCGCGCAGTTAGACCGTGAGGGCAATATCAGATCATCAGCACGAAAACATCATTGGCTTTGAGGGAATTATTGGAATCAATTGTGCGTTCACTAAAATGTTTATCTCCCCAAGATATACACTTTGCCGCAATGTTAGAATTGTGGAGTTTAAGGTGACAATGGTATTGAGGAAAACATTGGAATCAACTCTGGTGGGACTCCTCATGCTTACCTCATCCAGATATGCACTTTGCTGCAGTCTCCGCTTTTCAGCCAACATGAGTCACTGGGTTTGATCATATATTTACCTCCAAATCTGGATTTACTCAAAATGCTGATCTCGTCGAGATATGAACTTTGCCTCAATATGACAGGTTGGAATAGAAGTCTCAATGGCATTGAGACAATCTCTGGAAACAAAGCGGGATGGAGAGACATCATGAACTTGGTGAAAGATTCACTTTTTGAAACTGAAAAGCATTCACTGAATCCTGAAATGTCAAATTTTTGGAGATATCATTGCAGAAAAGGTCGGGAAGAACGCTGGAGTAGCTTGAAATGCCTATCTCATCTAGCTGTGGAACTTGGCGGAAGATCAGACTTTTGGCAAAAGAGACTGATAGTCATTCAGCAACTCTTTCGAAATCTCTGTTGATCTAACCAGGATTCATCGCGCATTCAGATACTGACTGCAATGTCAGGTTTTCAGAAGGAACACCTCAAAGGCATTGAGGAAATTATTGGAATCAAATGTGGGTTGTCTAAAATGCTTATCTCACCGAGATATGCACTTTGCAGCAATATCATTGTTTTGGCAGTAAAGTGTCAATGGCATTGAGAGAATCTTTGGAAACAATGGTGGAGGAGTCAAATGATTCACTCTGGGAAATATTCACTTTTGCAAAGTGAACACCATTCCCTATACACTGGAATTCCAGATTTTTGTTGGTATCGTTGAGGAAATCGTCAGAAAGACTTCTGGATAAGCTGAAAATGACTATCTGATCTTCTTTTGGATCTTGACGAAAAATCAGACGTTTTGCCGAAGAGACTCATTGGCATTCAGCAACTCTATGGAATTCTATGTTGATCTACCCACAATGCTTCGCGCAGTTAGACCATGAGTGCAATATCAGATCTTCAGCAGGAATACATCATTGGCTTTGAGGGAATTATTGGAATCAATTGTGCGTTTACTAAAATGTTCATCTCCCCAAGATATACACTTTGCCGCAATGTTAGAATTGTGGAGTTTAAGGTGACAATGGTATTGAGGAAAACATTGGAATCAACTCTGGTGGGACTCAACATGCTTACCTCATCCAGATATGCACTTTGCTGCAGTCTCCGCTTTTCAGACAACATGAGTCACTGGGTTTGATCATATATTTACCTCCAAATCTGGATTTACTCAAAATGCTGATCTCGTCGAGATATGAACTTTGCCTCAATATGACAGTTTAGAATACAAGTCTCAATGGCATTGAGACAATCTCTGGAAACAAAGCGGGAAGGAGTGACATCATGAACTTGGTGAAAGATTCACTTTTTGAAACTGAAAAGCATTCACTTAATCCTGAAATGTCAAATTTTTGGGGATATCATTGCAGAAAAGGTCGGAAAGAACGCTGGAGTAGCTTGAAATGCCTATCTCATCTAGCTGTGGAACTTGGCGGAAGGTCAGACTTTTGGCAAAAGAGACTGATAGTCATTCAGCAACTCTTTCGAAATCTCTGTTGATCTAACCAGAATTCATCGCGCATTCAGATACTAACTGCAATGTCAGGTTTTCAGATGGAACACCTCAAAGGCATTGAGGAAATTATTGGAATCAAATGTGGGTTGACTAAAATGCTTATCTCACCGAGATATGCACTTTGCAGCAATATCATTGTTTTGGCAGTAAAGTATCAATGGCATTGAGAGAATCTTTGGAAACAAAGGTGGGGGAGTCAAATGATTCACTCTGTGAAATATTCACTTTTGCAAAATTAACACCATTCCCTATACACTGGAATTCCAGATTTTTGTTGGTATCGTTGAGGAAATCGTCAGAAAGACTTCTGGATGAGCTCAAAATGATTATCTGATCTACTTTTGGAACTTGACGAAAAATCAGACTTTTTGCCGTAGAGACTCATTGGCATTTGGCAACTCTATGGAAATCTATGTTGATCTACCCACAATGCTTCTCGCAGTTCGACCATGAGTGCAATATCAGATCTTCAGCAGGAATACATCATTGGCTTTGAGGGAATTATTGGAATCAATTGTTCGTTTACTAAAATGTTTATCTCCCCAAGATATACACTTTGCCGCAATGTTAGAATTGTGGAGTTTAAGGTGACAATGGTATTGAGGAAAACATTGGAATCAACTCTGGTGGGACTCAACATGCTTACCTCATCCAGATATGCACTTTGCTGCAGTCTCCGCTTTTCAGCCAACATGAGTCACTGGGTTTGATCATATATTTACCTCCAAATCTGGATTTACTCAAAATGCTGATCTCGTCGAGATATGAACTTTGCCTCAATATGACAGTTTGGAATAGAAGTCTCAATGGCATTGAGACAATCTCTGGAAACGAAGCGGGATGGAGTGACATCATGAACTTGGTGAAAGATTCACTTTTTGAAACTGAAAAGCGTTCACTTAATCCTGAATTGTCAAATGTTTGGAGATATCATTGCAGAAAAGGTCGGAAAGAACTCTGGAGTAGCTTGAAATGCCTATCTCATCTAGCTGTGGAACTTGGCGGAAGATCAGACTTTTGGCAAAAGAGACTGATAGTCATTCAGCAACTCTTTGGAAATCTCTGTTGATCTAACCAGAATTCATCGCGCATTCAGATACTGACTGCATTGTCAGGTTTTCAGAAGGAACACCTCAAAGGCATTGAGGAAATTATTGGAATCAAATGTGGGTTGACTAAAATGCTTATCTCACCGAGATATGCACTTTGCAGCAATATCATTGTTTTGGCAGTAAAGTGTCAATGGCATTGAGAGAATCTTTGGAAACAAAGGTGGAGGAGTCAAATGATTCACTCTGGGAAATATTCACTTTTGCAAAATGAACACCATTCCCTGTATACTGGAATTCCAGATTTTTGTTGGTATCGTTGAGGAAATCGTCAGAAAGACTTCTGGATAAGCTGAAAATGACTATCTGATCTTCTTTTGGAACTTGTCGAAAAATCAGACGTTTTGCCGAAGAGACTCTTTGGCATTCAGCAACTCTATGGAATTCTATGTTGATCTACCCACAATGCTTCGCGCAGTTAGACCGTGAGGGCAATATCAGATCATCAGCAGGAAAACATCATTGGCTTTGAGGGAATTATTGGAATCAATTGTGCGTTCACTAAAATGTTTATCTCCCCAAGATATACACTTTGCCGCAATGTTAGAATTGTGGAGTTTAAGGTGACAATGGTATTGAGGAAAACATTGGAATCAACTCTGGTGGGACTCAACATGCTTACCTCATCCAGATATGCACTTTGCTGCAGTCTCCTCTTTTCAGCCAACATGAGTTACTGGGTTTGATCATATATTTACCTCCAAATCTGGATTTACTCAAAATGCTGATCTCGTCGAGATATGAACTTTGCCTCAATATGACAGGTTGGAATAGAAGTCTCAATGGCATTGAGACAATCTCTGGAAACAAAGCGGGATGGAGTGACATCATGAACTTGGTGAAAGATTCACTTTTTGAAACTGAAAAGATTCACTGAATCCTGAAATGTCAAATTTTTGGAGATATCATTGCAGAAAAGGTCGGAAAGAACTCTGGAGTAGCTTGAAATGCCTATATCATCTAGCTGTGGTACTTGGCGGAAGATCAGACTTTTGGCAAAAGAGACTGATAGTCATTCAGCAACTCTTTGGAAATCTCTGTTGATCTTACCAGAATTCATCGCGCATTCAGATACTGACTGCAATGTCAGGTTTTCAGAAGGAACACCTCAAAGCCATTGAGGAAATTATTGGAATCAAATGTGGGTTGTCTAAAATGCTTATCTCACCGAGATATGCACTTTGCAGCAATATCATTGTTTTGGCAGTAAAGTGTCAATGGCATTGAGAGAATCTGTGGAAACAATGGTGGAGGAGTCAAATGATTCACTCTGGGAAATATTCACTTTTGCAAAGTGAACACCATTCCCTATACACTGGAATTCCAGATTTTTGTTGGTATCGTTGAGGAAATCGTCAGAAAGACTTCTGGATAAGCTCAAAATGACTATCTGATCTTCTTTTGGAACTTGACGAAAAATCAGACGTTTTGCCGAAGAGACTCATTGGCATTCAGCAACTCTATGGAATTCTATGTTGATCTACCCACAATGCTTCGCGCAGTTAGACCATGAGTGCAATATCAGATCTTCAGCAGGAATACATCATTGGCTTTGAGGGAATTATTGGAATCAATTGTGCGTTTACTAAAATGTTCATCTCCCCAAGATATACACTTTGCCGCAATGTTAGAATTGTGGAGTTTAAGGTGACAATGGTATTGAGGAAAACATTGGAATCAACTCTGGTGGGACTCAACATGCTTACCTCATCCAGATATGCACTTTGCTGCAGTCTCCGCTTTTCAGCCAACATGAGTCACTGGGTTTGATCATATATTTACCTCCAAATCTGGATTTACTCAAAATGCTGATCTCGTCGAGATATGAACTTTGCCTCAATATGACAGTTTAGAATACAAGTCTCAATGGCATTGAGACAATCTCTGGAAACAAAGCGGGAGGGAGTGACATCATGAACTTGGTGAA
Source organism: Carcharhinus amblyrhynchos (assembly GCF_965287045.1). Taxonomy (NCBI): domain Eukaryota; kingdom Metazoa; phylum Chordata; class Chondrichthyes; order Carcharhiniformes; family Carcharhinidae; genus Carcharhinus; species Carcharhinus amblyrhynchos. The sequence continues at coordinate 18,977,554 of NC_137330.1, forward strand.
AGATTCACTTTTTGAAACTGAAAAGCATTCACTTAATCCTGAAATGTCAAATTTTTGGGGATATCATTGCAGAAAAGGTCGGAAAGAACTCTGGAGTAGCTTGAAATGCCTATCTCATCTAGCTGTGGAACTTGGCGGAAGATCAGACTTTTGGCAAAAGAGACTGATAGTCATTCAGCAACTCTTTGGAAATCTCTGTTGATCTAACCAGAATTCATCGCGCATTCAGATACTGACTGCATTGTCAGGTTTTCAGAAGGAACACCTCAAAGGCATTGAGGAAATTATTGGAATCAAATTTGGGTTGACTAAAATGCTTATCTCACCGAGATATGCACTTTGCAGCAATATCATTGTTTTGCCAGTAAAGTGTCAATGGCATTGAGAGAATCTTTGGAAACAAAGGTGGAGGAGTCAAATGATTCACTCTGGGAAATATTCACTTTCGCAAAATGAACACCATTCCCTGTATACTGGAATTCCAGATTTTTGTTGGTATCGTTGAGGAAATCGTCAGAAAGACTTCTGGATAAGCTGAAAATGACTATCTGATCTTCTTTTGGAACTTGTCGAAAAATCAGACGTTTGGCCGAAGAGACTCTTTGGCATTCAGCAACTCTATGGAATTCTATGTTGATCTACCCACAATGCTTCGCGCAGTTAGACCGTGAGGGCAATATCAGATCATCAGCAGGAAAACATCATTGGCTTTGAGGGAATTATTGGAATCAAATGTGCGTTCACTAAAATGTTTATCTCCCCAAGATATACACTTTGCCGCAATGTTAGAATTGTGGAGTTTAAGGTGACAATGGTATTGAGGAAAACATTGGAATCAACTCTGGTGGGACTCCTCATGCTTACCTCATCCAGATATGCACTTTGCTGCAGTCTCCGCTTTTCAGCCAACATGAGTCACTGGGTTTGATCATATATTTACCTCCAAATCTGGATTTACTCAAAATGCTGATCTCGTCGAGATATGAACTTTGCCTCAATATGACAGGTTGGAATAGAAGTCTCAATGGCATTGAGACAATCTCTGGAAACAAAGCGGGATGGAGAGACATCATGAACTTGGTGAAAGATTCACTTTTTGAAACTGAAAAGCATTCACTGAATCCTGAAATGTCAAATTTTTGGAGATATCATTGCAGAAAAGGTCGGAAAGAACGCTGGAGTAGCTTGAAATGCCTATCTCATCTAGCTGTGGAACTTGGCGGAAGATCAGACTTTTGGCAAAAGAGACTGATAGTCATTCAGCAACTCTTTCGAAATCTCTGTTGATCTAACCAGGATTCATCGCGCATTCAGATACTGACTGCAATGTCAGGTTTTCAGAAGGAACACCTCAAAGGCATTGAGGAAATTATTGGAATCAAATGTGGGTTGACTAAAATGCTTATCTCACCGAGATATGCACTTTGCAGCAATATCATTGTTTTGGCAGTAAAGTGTCAATGGCATTGAGAGAATCTTTGGAAACAAAGGTGGGGGAGTCAAATGATTCACTCTGGGAAATATTCACTTTTGCAAAGTGAACACCATTCTCTATACACTGGAATTCCAGATTTTTGTTGGTATCGTTGAGGAAATCGTCAGAAAGACTTCTGGATAAGCTCAAAATGATTATCTGATCTACTTTTGGAACTTGACGAAACATCAGACTTTTTGCCGTAGAGACTCATTGGCATTTGGCAACTCTATGGAAATCTATGTTGATCTACCCACAATGCTTCTCGCAGTTAGACCATGAGTGCAATATCAGATCTTCAGCAGGAATACATCATTGGCTTTGAGGGAATTATTGGAATCAATTGTTCGTTTACTAAAATGTTTATCTCCCCAAGATATACACTTTGCCGCAATGTTAGAATTGTGGAGTTTAAGGTGACAATGGTATTGAGGAAAACATTGGAATCAACTCTGGTGGGACTCAACATGCTTACCTCATCCAGATATGCACTTTGCTGCAGTCTCCTCTTTTCAGCCAACATGAGTCACTGGGTTTGATCATATATTTACCTCCAAATCTGGATTTACTCAAAATGCTGATCTCGTCGAGATATGAACTTTGCCTCAATATGACAGATTGGAATAGAAGTCTCAATGGCATTGAGACAATCTCTGGAAACAAAGCGGGATGGAGTGACATCATGAACTTGGTGAAAGATTCACTTTTTGAAACTGAAAAGCATTCACTGAATCCTGAAATGTCAATTTTTTGGAGATATCATTGCAGAAAAGGTCGGAAAGAACTCTGGAGTAGCTTGAAATGCCTATCTCATCTAGCTGTGGAACTTGGCGGAAGATCAGACTTTTGGCAAAAGAGACTGATAGTCATTCAGCAACTCTTCGGAAATCTCTGTTGATCTTACCAGAATTCATCGCGCATTCAGATACTGACTGCAATGTCAGGGTTTCAGAAGGAACACCTCAAAGGCATTGAGGAAATTATTAGAATCAAATGTGGGTTGTCTAAAATGCTTATCTCACCGAGATATGCACTTTGCAGCGATATCATTGTTTTGGCAGTAAAGTGTCAATGGCATTGAGAGAATCTTTGGAAACAAATGTGGGGGAGTCAAATGATTCACTCTGGGAAATATTCACTTTTGCAAAATTAACACCATTCCCTATACACTGGAATTCCAGATTTTTGTTGGTATCGTTGAGGAAATCGTCAGAAAGACTTCTGGATAAGCTCAAAATGATTATCTGATCTACTTTTGGAACTTGACGAAAAATCAGACTTTTTGCCGTAGAGACTCATTGGGATTTGGCAACTCTATGGAAATCTATGTTGATCTACCCACAATGCTTCTCGCAGTTAGACCATGAGTGCAATATCAGATCTTCAGCAGGAATACATCATTGGCTTTGAGGGAATTATTGGAATCAATTGTTCGTTTACTAAAATGTTTATCTCCCCAAGATATACACTTTGCCGCAATGTTAGAATTGTGGAGTTTAAGGTGACAATGGTATTGAGGAAAACATTGGAATCAATCTGGTGGGACTCAACATGCTTACCTCATCCAGATATGCACTTTGCTGCAGTCTCCGCTTTTCAGCCAACATGAGTCACTGGGTTTGATCATATATTTACCTCCAAATCTGGATTTACTCAAAATGCTGATCTCGTCGAGATATGAACTTTGCCTCAATATGACAGTTTGGAATAGAAGTCTCAATGGCATTGAGACAATCTCTGGAAACAAAGCGGGATGGAGTGACATCATGAACTTGGTGAAAGATTCACTTTTTGAAACTGAAAAGCATTCACTTAATCCTGAAATGTCAAATTTTTGGAGATATCATTGCAGAAAAGGTCGGAAAGAACTCTGGAGTAGCTTGAAATGCCTATCTCATCTAGCTGTGGAACTTGGCGGAAGATCAGACTTTTGGCAAAAGAGACTGATAGTCATTCAGCAACTCTTTGGAAATCTCTGTTGATCTAACCAGAATTCATCGCGCATTCAGATACTGACTGCAATGTCAGGTTTTCAGAAGGAACACCTCAAAGGCATGGAGGAAATTATTGGAATCAAATGTGGGTTGACTAAAATGCTTATCTCACCGAGATATGCACTTTGCAGCAATATCATTGTTTTGGCAGTAAAGTGTCAATGGCATTGAGAGAATCTTTGGAAACAATGGTGGAGGAGTCAAATGATTCACTCTGGGAAATATTCACTTTTGCAAAGTGAACACCATTCCCTATATACTGGAATTCCAGATTTTTGTTGGTATCGTTGAGGAAATCGTCAGAAAGACTTCTGGATAAGCTCAAAATGACTATCTGATCTTCTTTTGGAACTTGACGAAAAATCAGACGTTTTGCCGAAGAGACTCATTGGCATTCAGCAACTCTATGGAATTCTATGTTGATCTACCCACAATGCTTCGCGCAGTTAGACCATGAGTGCAATATCAGATCTTCAGCAGGAATACATCATTGGTTTGAGGGAATTATTGGAATCAATTGTGCGTTTACTAAAATGTTCATCTCCCCAAGATATACACATTGCCGCAATGTTAGAATTGTGGAGTTTAAGGTGACAATGGTATTGAGGAAAACATTGGAATCAACTCTGGTGGGACTCAACATGCTTACCTCATCCAGATATGCACTTTGCTGCAGTCTCCGCTTTTCAGCCAACATGAGTCACTGGGTTTGATCATATATTTACCTCCAAATCTGGATTTACTCAAAATGCTGATCTCGTCGAGATATGAACTTTGCCTCAGTATGACAGTTTAGAATACAAGTCTCAATGGCATTGAGACAATCTCTGGAAACAAAGCGGGAGGGAGTGACATCATGAACTTGGTGAAAGATTCACTTTTTGAAACTGAAAAGCATTCACTTAATCCTGAAATGTCAAATTTTTGGGGATATCATTGCAGAAAAGGTCGGAAAGAACGCTGGAGTAGCTTGAAATGCCTATCTCATCTAGCTGTGGAACTTGGCGGAAGATCAGACTTTTGGCAAAAGAGACTGATAGTTATTCAGCAACTCTTTGGAAATCTCTGTTGATCTTACCAGAATTCATCGCGCATTCAGATACTGACTGCAATGTCAGGGTTTCAGAAGGAACACCTCAAAGGCATTGAGGAAATTATTGGAATCAAATGTGGGTTGTCTAAAATGCTTATCTCACCGAGATATGCACTTTGCAGCAATATCATTGTTTTGGCAGTAAAGTGCCAATGGCATTGAGAGAATCTTTGGAAACAAAGGTGGGGGAGTCAAATGATTCACTCTGGGAAATATTCACTTTTGCAAAATTAACACCATTCCCTATACACTGGAATTCCAGATTTTTGTTGGTATCGTTGAGGAAATCGTCAGAAAGACTTCTGGATATGCTCAAAATGACTATCTGATCTTCTTTTGGAACTTGTCGAAAAATCAGACGTTTTGCCGAAGAGACTCTTTGGCATTCAGCAACTCTATGGAATTCTATGTTGATCTACCCACAATGCTTCGCGCAGTTAGACCGTGAGGGCAATATCAGATCATCAGCACGAAAACATCATTGGCTTTGAGGGAATTATTGGAATCAATTGTGCGTTCACTAAAATGTTTATCTCCCCAAGATATACACTTTGCCGCAATGTTAGAATTGTGGAGTTTAAGGTGACAATGGTATTGAGGAAAACATTGGAATCAACTCTGGTGGGACTCAACATGCTTACCTCATCCAGATATGCACTTTGCTGCAGTCTCCGCTTTTCAGCCAACATGAGTCACTGGGTTTGATCATATATTTACCTCCAAATCTGGATTTACTCAAAATGCTGATCTCGTCGAGATATGAACTTTGCCTCAATATGACAGTTTGGAATAGAAGTCTCAATGGCATTGAGACAATCTCTGGAAACAAAGCGGGATGGAGTGACATCATGAACTTGGTGAAAGATTCACTTTTTGAAACTGAAAAGCATTCACTTAATCCTGAAATGTCAAATTTTTGGGGATATCATTGCAGAAAAGGTCGGAAAGAACGCTGGAGTAGCTTGAAATGCCTATCTCATCTAGCTGTGGAACTTGGCGGAAGGTCAGACTTTTGGCAAAAGAGACTGATAGTCATTCAGCAACTCTTTCGAAATCTCTGTTGATCTAACCAGAATTCATCGCGCATTCAGATACTGACTGCAATGTCAGGTTTTCAGATGGAACACCTCAAAGGCATTGAGGAAATTATTGGAATCACATGTGGGTTGACTAAAATGCTTATCTCACCGAGATATGCACTTTGCAGCAATATCATTGTTTTGGCAGTAAAGTGTCAATGGCATTGAGAGAATCTTTGGAAACAAAGGTGGGGGAGTCAAATGATTCACTCTGGGAAATATTCACTTTTGCAAAATAAACACCATTCCCCATACACTGGAATTCCAGATTTTTGTTGGTATCGTTGAGGAAATCGTCAGAAAGACTTCTGGATAAGCTCAAAATGACTATCTGATCTTCTTTTGGAACTTGACGAAAAATCAGACGTTTTGCCGAAGAGACTCATTGGCATTCAGCAACTCTATGGAATTCTATGTTGATCTACCCACAATGCTTCGCGCAGTTAGACCATGAGTGCAATATCAGATCTTCAGCAGGAATACATCATTGGTTTGAGGGAATTATTGGAATCAATTGTGCGTTTACTAAAATGTTCATCTCCCCAAGATATACACATTGCCGCAATGTTAGAATTGTGGAGTTTAAGGTGACAATGGTATTGAGGAAAACATTGGAATCAACTCTGGTGGGACTCAACATGCTTACCTCATCCAGATATGCACTTTGCTGCAGTCTCCGCTTTTCAGCCAACATGAGTCACTGGGTTTGATCATATATTTACCTCCAAATCTGGATTTACTCAAAATGCTGATCTCGTCGAGATATGAACTTTGCCTCAGTATGACAGTTTAGAATACAAGTCTCAATGGCATTGAGACAATCTCTGGAAACAAAGCGGGAGGGAGTGACATCATGAACTTGGTGAAAGATTCACTTTTTGAAACTGAAAAGCATTCACTTAATCCTGAAATGTCAAATTTTTGGGGATATCATTGCAGAAAAGGTCGGAAAGAACGCTGGAGTAGCTTGAAATGCCTATCTCATCTAGCTGTGGAACTTGGCGGAAGATCAGACTTTTGGCAAAAGAGACTGATAGTTATTCAGCAACTCTTCGGAAATCTCTGTTGATCTTACCAGAATTCATCGCGCATTCAGATACTGACTGCAATGTCAGGGTTTCAGAAGGAACACCTCAAAGGCATTGAGGAAATTATTGGAATCAAATGTGGGTTGTCTAAAATGCTTATCTCACCGAGATATGCACTTTGCAGCAATATCATTGTTTTGGCAGTAAAGTGCCAATGGCATTGAGAGAATCTTTGGAAACAAAGGTGGGGGAGTCAAATGATTCACTCTGGGAAATATTCACTTTTGCAAAATTAACACCATTCCCTATACACTGGAATTCCAGATTTTTGTTGGTATCGTTGAGGAAATCGTCAGAAAGACTTCTGGATAAGCTCAAAATGACTATCTGATCTTCTTTTGGAACTTGTCGAAAAATCAGACGTTTTGCCGAAGAGACTCTTTGGCATTCAGCAACTCTATGGAATTCTATGTTGATCTACCCACAATGCTTCGCGCAGTTAGACCGTGAGGGCAATATCAGATCATCAGCACGAAAACATCATTGGCTTTGAGGGAATTATTGGAATCAATTGTGCGTTCACTAAAATGTTTATCTCCCCAAGATATACACTTTGCCGCAATGTTAGAATTGTGGAGTTTAAGGTGACAATGGTATTGAGGAAAACATTGGAATCAACTCTGGTGGGACTCAACATGCTTACCTCATCCAGATATGCACTTTGCTGCAGTCTCCGCTTTTCAGCCAACATGAGTCACTGGGTTTGATCATATATTTACCTCCAAATCTGGATTTACTCAAAATGCAGATCTCGTCGAGATATGAACTTTGCCTCAATATGACAGTTTGGAATAGAAGTCTCAATGGCATTGAGACAATCTCTGGAAACAAAGCGGGATGGAGTGACATCATGAACTTGGTGAAAGATTCACTTTTTGAAACTGAAAAGCATTCACTTAATCCTGAAATGTCAAATTTTTGGGGATATCATTGCAGAAAAGGTCGGAAAGAACGCTGGAGTAGCTTGAAATGCCTATCTCATCTAGCTGTGGAACTTGGCGGAAGGTCAGACTTTTGGCAAAAGAGACTGATAGTCATTCAGCAACTCTTTCGAAATCTCTGTTGATCTAACCAGAATTCATCGCGCATTCAGATACTGACTGCAATGTCAGGTTTTCAGATGGAACACCTCAAAGGCATTGAGGAAATTATTGGAATCAAATGTGGGTTGACTAAAATGCTTATCTCACCGAGATATGCACTTTGCAGCAATATCATTGTTTTGGCAGTAAAGTGTCAATGGCATTGAGAGAATCTTTGGAAACAAAGGTGGGGGAGTCAAATGATTCACTCTGGGAAATATTCACTTTTGCAAAATAAACACCATTCCCCATACACTGGAATTCCAGATTTTTGTTGGTATCGTTGAGGAAATCGTCAGAAAGACTTCTGGATGAGCTCAAAATGATTATCTGATCTACTTTTGGAACTTGACGAAAAATCAGACTTTTTGCCGTAGAGACTCATTGGCATTTGGCAACTCTATGGAAATCTATGTTGATCTACCCACAATAATTCTCGCAGTTCGACCATGAGTGCAATATCAGATCTTCAGCAGGAATACATCATTGGCTTTGAGGGAATTATTGGAATCAATTGTTCGTTTACTAAAATGTTTATCTCCCCAAGATATACACTTTGCCGCAATGTTAGAATTGTGGAGTTTAAGGTGACAATGGTATTGAGGAAAACATTGGAATCAACTCTGGTGGGACTCAACATGCTTACCTCATCCAGATATGCACTTTGCTGCAGTCTCCGCTTTTCAGCCAACATGAGTCACTGGGTTTGATCATATATTTACCTCCAAATCTGGATTTACTCAAAATGCTGATCTCGTCGAGATATGAACTTTGCCTCAATATGACAGTTTGGAATAGAAGTCTCAATGGCATTGAGATAATCTCTGGAAACAAAGCGGGACGGAGTGACATCATGAACTTGGTGAAAGATTCACTTTTTGAAACTGAAAAGCATTCACTTAATCCTGAAATGTCAAATTTTTGGAGATATCATGGCAGAAAAGGTCGGAAAGAACTCTGGAGTAGCTTGAAATGCCTATCTCATCTAGCTGTGGAACTTGGCGGAAGATCAGACTTTTGGCAAAAGAGACTGATAGTCATTCAGCAACTCTTTGGAAATCTCTGTTGATCTTACCAGAATTCATCGCGCATTCAGATACTGACTGCAATGTCAGGTTTTCAGAAGGAACACCTCAAAGGCATTGAGGAAATTATTGGAATCAAATGTGGGTTGACTAAAATGCTTATCTCACCGAGATATGCACTTTGCAGCAATATCATTGTTTTGGCAGTAAAGTGTCAATGGCATTGAGAGAATCTTTGGAAACAAAGGTGGAGGAGTCAAATGATTCACTCTGGGAAATATTCACTTTTGCAAAATGAACACCATTCCCTGTATACTGGAATTCCAGATTTTTGTTGGTATCGTTGAGGAAATCGTCAGAAAGACTTCTGGATAAGCTGAAAATGACTATCTGATCTTCTTTTGGAACTTGTCGAAAAATCAGACGTTTTGCCGAAGAGACTCTTTGGCATTCAGCAACTCTATGGAATTCTATGTTGATCTACCCACAATGCTTCTCGCAGTTCGACCATGAGTGCAATATCAGATCTTCAGCAGGAATACATCATTGGCTTTGAGGGAATTATTGGAATCAATTGTGCGTTCACTAAAATGTTTATCTCCCCAAGATATACACTTTGCCGCAATGTTAGAATTGTGGAGTTTAAGGTGACAATGGTATTGAGGAAAACATTGGAATCAACTCTGGTGGGACTCAACATGCTTACCTCATCCAGATATGCACTTTGCTGCAGTCTCCGCTTTTCAGCCAACATGAGTCACTGGGTTTGATCATATATTTACCTCCAAATCTGGATTTACTCAAAATGCTGATCTCGTCGAGATATGAACTTTGCCTCAATATGACAGTTTAGAATACAAGTCTCAATGGCATTGAGACAATCTCTGGAAACAAAGCGGGAGGGAGTGACATCATGAACTTGGTGAAAGATTCACTTTTTGAAACTGAAAAGCATTCACTTAATCCTGAAATGTCAAATTTTTGGGGATATCATTGCAGAAAAGGTCGGAAAGAACGCTGGAGTAGCTTGAAATGCCTATCTCATCTAGCTGTGGAACTTGGCGGAAGATCAGACTTTTGGCAAAAGAGACTGATAGTCATTCAGCAACTCTTTCGAAATCTCTGTTGATCTAACCAGAATTCATCGCGCATTCAGATACTGACTGCAATGTCAGGTTTTCAGAAGGAACACCTCAAAGGCATGGAGGAAATTATTGGAATCAAATGTGGGTTGACTAAAATGCTTATCTCACCGAGATATGCACTTTGCAGCAATATCATTGTTTTGGCAGTAAAGTGTCAATGGCATTGAGAGAATCTTTGGAAACAAAGGTGGGGGAGTCAAATGATTCACTCTGGGAAATATTCACTTTTGCAAAATGAACACCATTCCCTATACACTGGAATTCCAGATTTTTGTTGGTATCGTTGAGGAAATCGTCAGAAAGACTTCTGGATAAGCTCAAAATGATTATCTGATCTACTTTTGGAACTTGACGAAAAATCAGACTTTTTGCCGTAGAGACTCATTGGCATTTGGCAACTCTATGGAAATCTATGTTGATCTACCCACAATGCTTCTCGCAGTTAGACCATGAGTGCAATATCAGATCTTCAGCAGGAATACATCATTGGCTTTGAGGGAATTATTGGAATCAATTGTTCGTTTACTAAAATGTTTATCTCCCCAAGATATACACTTTGCCGCAATGTTAGAATTGTGGCGTTTAAGGTGACAATGGTATTGAGGAAAACATTGGAATCAACTCTGGTGGGACTCAACATGCTTACCTCATCCAGATATGCACTTTGCTGCAGTCTCCGCTTTTCAGCCAACATGAGTTACTGGGTTTGATCATATATTTACCTCCAAATCTGGATTTACTCAAAATGCTGATCTCGTCGAGATATGAACTTTGCCTCAATATGACAGTTTGGAATAGAAGTCTCAATGGCATTGAGACAATCTCTGGAAACAAAGCGGGATGGAGTGACATCATGAACTTGGTGAAAGATTCACTTTTTGAAACTGAAAAGCATTCACTTAATCCTGAAATGTCAAATTTTTGGAGATATCATTGCAGAAAAGGTCGGAAAGAACTCTGGAGTAGCTTGAAATGCCTATCTCATCTAGCTGTGGAACTTGGCGGAAGATCAGACTTTTGGCAAAAGAGACTGATAGTCATTCAGCAACTCTTTGGAAATCTCTGTTGATCTAACCAGAATTCATCGCGCATTCAGATACTGACTGCATTGTCAGGTTTTCAGAAGGAACACCTCAAAGGCATTGAGGAAATTATTGGAATCAAATGTGGGTTGACTAAAATGCTTATCTCACCGAGATATGCACTTTGCAGCAATATCATTGTTTTGGCAGTAAAGTGTCAATGGCATTGAGAGAATCTTTGGAAACAAAGGTGGAGGAGTCAAATGATTCACTCTGGGAAATATTCACTTTTGCAAAATGAACACCATTCCCTGTATACTGGAATTCCAGATTTTTGTTGGTATCGTTGAGGAAATCGTCAGAAAGACTTCTGGATAAGCTCAAAATGACTATCTGATCTTCTTTTGGAACTTGTCGAAAAATCAGACGTTTTGCCGATGAGACTCTTTGGCATTCAGCAACTCTATGGAATTCTATGTTGATCTACCCACAATGCTTCGCGCAGTTAGACCGTGAGGGCAATATCAGATCATCAGCACGAAAACATCATTGGCTTTGAGGGAATTATTGGAATCAATTGTGCGTTCACTAAAATGTTTATCTCCCCAAGATATACACTTTGCCGCAATGTTAGAATTGTGGAGTTTAAGGTGACAATGGTATTGAGGAAAACATTGGAATCAACTCTGGTGGGACTCAACATGCTTACCTCATCCAGATATGCACTTTGCTGCAGTCTCCGCTTTTCAGCCAACATGAGTCACTGGGTTTGATCATATATTTACCTCCAAATCTGGATTTACTCAAAATGCTGATCTCGTCGAGATATGAACTTTGCCTCAATATGACAGGTTGGAATAGAAGTCTCAATGGCATTGAGACAATCTCTGGAAACAAAGCGGGATGGAGTGACATCATGAACTTGGTGAAAGATTCACTTTTTGAAACTGAAAAGCATTCACTTAATCCTGAAATGTCAAATTTTTGGAGATATCATTGCAGAAAAGGTCGGAAAGAACTCTGGAGTAGCTTGAAATGCCTATCTCATCTAGCTGTGGAACTTGGCGGAAGATCAGACTTTTGGCAAAAGAGACTGATAGTCATTCAGCAACTCTTTGGAAATCTCTGTTGATCTTACCAGAATTCATCGCGCATTCAGATACTGACTGCAATGTCAGGTTTTCAGAAGGAACACCTCAAAGGCATTGAGGAAATTATTGGAATCAAATGTGGGTTGTCTAAAATGCTTATCTCACCGAGATATGCACTTTGCAGCAATATCATTGTTTTGGCAGTAAAGTGTCAATGGCATTGAGAGAATCTTTGGAAACAATGGTGGAGGAGTCAAATGATTCACTCTGGGAAATATTCACTTTTGCAAAGTGAACACCATTCCCTATACACTGGAATTCCAGATTTTTGTTGGTATCGTTGAGGAAATCGTCAGAAAGACTTCTGGATAAGCTCAAAATGACTATCTGATCTTCTTTTGGAACTTGACGAAAAATCAGACGTTTTGCCGAAGAGACTCATTGGCATTCAGCAACTCTATGGAATTCTATGTTGATCTACCCACAATGCTTCGCGCAGTTAGACCATGAGTGCAATATCAGATCTTCAGCAGGAATACATCATTGGCTTTGAGGGAATTATTGGAATCAATTGTGCGTTTACTAAAATGTTCATCTCCCCAAGATATACACTTTGCCGCAATGTTAGAATTGTGGAGTTTAAGGTGACAATGGTATTGAGGAAAACATTGGAATCAACTCTGGTGGGACTCAACATGCTTACCTCATCCAGATATGCACTTTGCTGCAGTCTCCGCTTTTCAGCCAACATGAGTCACTGGGTTTGATCATATATTTACCTCCAAATCTGGATTTACTCAAAATGCTGATCTCGTCGAGATATGAACTTTGCCTCAATATGACAGTTTAGAATACAAGTCTCAATGGCATTGAGACAATCTCTGGAAACAAAGCGGGATGGAGTGACATCATGAACTTGGTGAAGGATTCACTTTTTGAAACTGAAAAGCATTCACTTAATCCTGAAATATCAATTTTTTGGAGATATCATTGCAGAAAAGGTCGGACAGAACTCTGGAGTAGCTTGAAATGCCTATCTCATCTAGCTGTGGAACTTGGCGGAAGATCAGACTTTTGGCAAAAGAGACTGATAGTCATTCAGCAACTCTTTGGAAATCTCTGTTGATCTTACCAGAATTCATCGCGCATTCAGATACTGACTGCAATGTCAGGTTTTCAGAAGGAACACCTCAAAGGCATTGAGGAAATTATTGGAATCAAATGTGGGTTGACTAAAATGCTTATCTCACCGAGATATGCACTTTGCAGCAATATCATTGTTTTGGCAGTAAAGTGTCAATGGCATTGAGAGAATCTTTGGAAACAATGGTGGAGGAGTCAAATGATTCACTCTGGGAAATATTCACTTTTGCAAAATGAACACCATTCCCTGTATACTGGAATTCCAGATTTTTGTTGGTATCGTTGAGGAAATCGTCAGAAAGACTTCTGGATAAGCTGAAAATGACTATCTGATCTTCTTTTGGAACTTGTCGAAAAATCAGACGTTTTGCCGAAGAGACTCATTGGCATTCAGCAACTCTATGGAATTCTATGTTGATCTACCCACAATGCTTCGCGCAGTTAGACCGTGAGGGCAATATCAGATCATCAGCACGAAAACATCATTGGCTTTGAGGGAATTATTGGAATCAATTGTGCGTTCACTAAAATGTTTATCTCCCCAAGATATACACTTTGCCGCAATGTTAGAATTGTGGAGTTTAAGGTGACAATGGTATTGAGGAAAACATTGGAATCAACTCTGGTGGGACTCAACATGCTTACCTCATCCAGATATGCACTTTGCTGCAGTCTCCGCTTTTCAGCCAACATGAGTCACTGGGTTTGATCATATATTTACCTCCAAATCTGGATTTACTCAAAATGCTGATCTCGTCGAGATATGAACTTTGCCTCAATATGACAGGTTGGAATAGAAGTCTCAATGGCATTGAGACAATCTCTGGAAACAAAGCGGGATGGAGTGACATCATGAACTTGGTGAAAGATTCACTTTTTGAAACTGAAAAGCATTCACTGAATCCTGAAATGTCAAATTTTTGAGATATCATTGCAGAAAAGGTCGGAAAGAACTCTGGAGTAGCTTGAAATGCCTATCTCATCTAGCTGTGGTACTTGGCGGAAGATCAGACTTTTGGCAAAAGAGACTGATAGTCATTCAGCAACTCTTTGGAAATCTCTGTTGATCTTACCAGAATTCATCGCGCATTCAGATACTGACTGCAATGTCAGGTTTTCAGAAGGAACACCTCAAAGGCATTGAGGAAATTATTGGAATCAAATGTGGGTTGTCTAAAATGCTTATCTCACCGAGATATGCACTTTGCAGCAATATCATTGTTTTGGCAGTAAAGTGTCAATGGCATTGAGAGAATCTGTGGAAACAATGGTGGAGGAGTCAAATGATTCACTCTGGGAAATATTCACTTTTGCAAAGTGAACACCATTCCCTATACACTGGAATTCCAGATTTTTGTTGGTATCGTTGAGGAAATCGTCAGAAAGACTTCTGGATAAGCTCAAAATGACTATCTGATCTTCTTTTGGAACTTGACGAAAAATCAGACGTTTTGCCGAAGAGACTCATTGGCATTCAGCAACTCTATGGAATTCTATGTTGATCTACCCACAATGCTTCGCGCAGTTAGACCATGAGTGCAATATCAGATCTTCAGCAGGAATACATCATTGGCTTTGAGGGAATTATTGGAATCAATTGTGCGTTTACTAAAATGTTCATCTCCCCAAGATATACACTTTGCCGCAATGTTAGAATTGTGGAGTTTAAGGTGACAATGGTATTGAGGAAAACATTGGAATCAACTCTGGTGGGACTCAACATGCTTACCTCATCCAGATATGCACTTTGCTGCAGTCTCCGCTTTTCAGCCAACATGAGTCACTGGGTTTGATCATATATTTACCTCCAAATCTGGATTTACTCAAAATGCTGATCTCGTCGAGATATGAACTTTGCCTCAATATGACAGTTTAGAATACAAGTCTCAATGGCATTGAGACAATCTCTGGAAACAAAGCGGGAGGGAGTGACATCATGAACTTGGTGAAAGATTCACTTTTTGAAACTGAAAAGCATTCACTTAATCCTGAAATGTCAAATTTTTGGAGATATCATTGCAGAAAAGGTCGGAAAGAACTCTGGAGTAGCTTGAAATGCCTATCTCATCTAGCTGTGGAACTTGGCGGAAGATCAGACTTTTGGCAAAAGAGACTGATAGTCATTCAGCAACTCTTTGGAAATCTCTGTTGATCTAACCCGAATTCATCGCGCATTCAGATACTGACTGCATTGTCAGGTTTTCAGAAGGAACACCTCAAAGGCATTGAGGAAATTATTGGAATCAAATGTGGGTTGACTAAAATGCTTATCTCACCGAGATATGCACTTTGCAGCAATATCATTGTTTTGGCAGTAAAGTGTCAATGGCATTGAGAGAATCTTTGGAAACAAAGGTGGGGGAGTCAAATGATTCACTCTGGGAAATATTCACTTTTGCAATATTAACACCATTCCCTATACACTGGAATTCCAGATTTTTGTTGGTATCGTTGAGGAAATCGTCAGAAAGACTTCTGGATAAGCTCAAAATGATTATCTGATCTACTTTTGGAACTTGACGAAAAATCAGACTTTTTGCCGTAGAGACTCTTTGGCATTTGGCAACTCTATGGAAATCTATGTTGATCTACCAACAATGCTTCTCGCAGTTAGACCATGAGTGCAATATCAGATCTTCAGCAGGAATACATCATTGGCTTTGAGGGAATTATTGGAATCAATTGTTCGTTTACTAAAATGTTTATCTCCCCAAGATATACACTTTGCCGCAATGTTAGAATTGTGGAGTTTAAGGTGACAATGGTATTGAGGAAAGCATTGGAATCAACTCTGGTGGGACTCAACATGCTTACCTCATCCAGATATGCACTTTGCTGCATTATCCCATTTTCAGCCAACATGAGTCACTGGGTTTGATCATATATTTACCTCCAAATCTGGATTTACTCAAAATGCTGATCTCGTCGAGATATGAAATTTGCCTCAATATGACAGTTTAGAATACAAGTCTCAATGGCATTGAGACAATCTCTGGAAACAAAGCGGGAGGGAGTGACATCATGAACTTGGTGAAAGATTCACTTTTAGAAACTGAACGGCATTCACTTAATCCTGAAATGTCAAATTTTTGGGGATATCATTGCAGACAAGGTCGGAAAGAACGCTGGAGTAGCTTGAAATGCCTATCTCATCTTGCTGTGGAACTTGGCGGAAGATCAGACTTTTGGCAAAAGAGACTGATAGTCATTCAGCAACTCTTTGGAAATCTCTGTTGATCTTACCAGAATTCATCGCGCATTCAGATACTGACTGCAATGTCAGGTTTTCAGAAGGAACACCTCAAAGGCATTGAGGAAATTATTGGAATCAAATGTGGGTTGACTAAAATGCTTATCTCACCGAGATATGCACTTTGCAGCAATATCATTGTTTTGGCAGTAAAGTGTCAATGGCATTGAGAGAATCTTTGGAAACAATGGTGGAGGAGTCAAATGATTCACTCTGGGAAATATTCACTTTTGCAAAATGAACACCATTCCCTGTATACTGGAATTCCAGATTTTTGTTGGTATCGTTGAGGAAATCGTCAGAAAGACTTCTGGATAAGCTGAAAATGACTATCTGATCTTCTTTTGGAACTTGTCGAAAAATCAGACGTTTTGCCGAAGAGACTCATTGGCATTCAGCAACTCTATGGAATTCTATGTTGATCTACCCACAATGCTTCGCGCAGTTAGACCGTGAGGGCAATATCAGATCATCAGCACGAAAACATCATTGGCTTTGAGGGAATTATTGGAATCAATTGTGCGTTCACTAAAATGTTTATCTCCCCAAGATATACACTTTGCCGCAATGTTAGAATTGTGGAGTTTAAGGTGACAATGGTATTGAGGAAAACATTGGAATCAACTCTGGTGGGACTCAACATGCTTACCTCATCCAGATATGCACTTTGCTGCAGTCTCCGCTTTTCAGCCAACATGAGTTACTGGGTTTGATCATATATTTACCTCCAAATCTGGATTTACTCAAAATGCTGATCTCGTCGAGATATGAACTTTGCCTCAATATGACAGTTTGGAATAGAAGTCTCAATGGCATTGAGACAATCTCTGGAAACAAAGCGGGATGGAGTGACATCATGAACTTGGTGAAAGATTCACTTTTTGAAACTGAAAAGCATTCACTTAATCCTGAAATGTCACATTTTTGGAGATATCATTGCAGAAAAGGTCGGAAAGAACTCTGGAGTAGCTTGAAATGCCTATCTCATCTAGCTGTGGAACTTGGCGGAAGATCAGACTTTTGGCAAAAGAGACTGATAGTCATTCAGCAACTCTTTGGAAATCTCTGTTGATCTAACCAGAATTCATCGCGCATTCAGATACTGACTGCATTGTCAGGTTTTCAGAAGGAACACCTCAAAGGCATTGAGGAAATTATTGGAATCAAATTTGGGTTGACTAAAATGCTTATCTCACCGAGATATGCACTTTGCAGCAATATCATTGTTTTGGCAGTAAAGTGTCAATGGCATTGAGAGAATCTTTGGAAACAAAGGTGGAGGAGTCAAATGATTCACTCTGGGAAATATTCACTTTTGCAAAATGAACACCATTCCCTGTATACTGGAATTCCAGATTTTTGTTGGTATCGTTGAGGAAATCGTCAGAAAGACTTATGGATAAGCTGAAAATGACTATCTGATCTTCTTTTGGAACTTGTCGAAAAATCAGACGTTTTGCCGAAGAGACTCTTTGGCATTCAGCAACTCTATGGAATTCTATGTTGATCTACCCACAATGCTTCGCGCAGTTAGACCGTGAGGGCAATATCAGATCATCAGCAGGAAAACATCATTGGCTTTGAGGGAATTATTGGAATCAATTGTGCGTTCACTAAAATGTTTATCTCCCCAAGATATACACTTTGCCGCAATGTTAGAATTGTGGAGTTTAAGGTGACAATGGTATTGAGGAAAACATTGGAATCAACTCTGGTGGGACTCAACATGCTTACCTCATCCAGATATGCACTTTGCTGCAGTCTCCGCTTTTCAGCCAACATGAGTCACTGGGTTTGATCATATATTTACCTCCAAATCTGGATTTACTCAAAATGCTGATCTCGTCGAGATATGAACTTTGCCTCAATATGACAGGTTGGAATAGAAGTCTCAATGGCATTGAGGCAATCTCTGGAAACAAAGCGGGATGGAGTGACATCATGAACTTGGTGAAAGATTCACTTTTTGAAACTGAAAAGATTCACTGAATCCTGAAATGTCAAATTTTTGGAGATATCATTGCAGAAAAGGTCGGAAAGAACTCTGGAGTAGCTTGAAATGCCTATCTCATCTAGCTGTGGAACTTGGCGGAAGATCAGACTTTTGGCAAAAGAGACTGATAGTCATTCAGCAACTCTTTGGAAATCTCTGTTGATCTAACCAGAATTCATCGCGCATTCAGATACTGACTGCATTGTCAGGTTTTCAGAAGGAACACCTCAAAGGCATTGAGGAAATTATTGGAATCAAATGTGGGTTGACTAAAATGCTTATCTCACCGAGATATGCACTTTGCAGCAATATCATTGTTTTGGCAGTAAAGTGTCAATGGCATTGAGAGAATCTTTGGAAACAAAGGTGGGGGAGTCAAATGATTCACTCTGGGAAATATTCACTTTTGCAAAATGAACACCATTCCCTGTATACAGGAATTCCAGATTTTTGTTGGTATCGTTGAGGAAATCGTCAGAAAGACTTCTGGATAAGCTGAAAATGACTATCTGATCTTCTTTTGGAACTTGTCGAAAAATCAGACGTTTTGCCGAAGAGACTCATTGGCATTTGGCAACTCTATGGAAATCTATGTTGATCTACCCACAATGCTTCTCGCAGTTAGACCATGAGTGCAATATCAGATCTTCAGCAGGAATACATCATTGGCTTTGAGGGAATTATTGGAATCAATTGTTCGTTTACTAAAATGTTTATCTCCCCAAGATATACACTTTGCCGCAATGTTAGAATTGTGGAGTTTAAGGTGACAATGGTATTGAGGAAAACATTGGAATCAACTCTGGTGGGACTCAACATGCTTACCTCATCCAGATATGCACTTTGCTGCAGTCTCCGCTTTTCAGCCAACATGAGTTACTGGGTTTGATCATATATTTACCTCCAAATCTGGATTTACTCAAAATGCTGATCTCGTCGAGATATGAACTTTGCCTCAATATGACAGTTTGGAATAGAAGTCTCAATGGCATTGAGACAATCTCTGGAAACAAAGCGGAATGGAGTGACTTCATGAACTTGGTGAAAGATTCACTTTTTGAAACTGAAAAGCATTCACTTAATCCTGAAATGTCAAATTTTTGGAGATATCATTGCACAAAAGGTCGGAAAGAACTCTGGAGTAGCTTGAAATGCCTATCTCATCTAGCTGTGGAACTTGGCGGAAGATCAGACTTTTGGCAAAAGAGACTGATAGTCATTCAGCAACTCTTTGGAAATCTCTGTTGATCTAACCAGAATTCATCGCGCATTCAGATACTGACTGCATTGTCAGGTTTTCAGAAGGAACACCTCAAAGGCATTGAGGAAATTATTGGAATGAAATGTGGGTTGACTAAAATGCTAATCTCACCGAGATATGCACTTTGCAGCAATATCATTGTTTTGGCAGTAAAGTGTCAATGGCATTGAGAGAATCTTTGGAAACAATGGTGGAGGAGTCAAATGATTCACTCTGGGAAATATTCACTTTTGCAAAGTGAACACCATTCCCTATATACTGGAATTCCAGATTTTTGTTGGTATCGTTGAGGAAATCGTCAGAAAGACTTCTGGATAAGCTCAAAATGACTATCTGATCTTCTTTTGGAACTTGACGAAAAATCAGACGTTTTGCCGAAGAGACTCATTGGCATTCAGCAACTCTATGGAATTCTATGTTGATCTACCCACAATGCTTCGCGCAGTTAGACCATGAGTGCAATATCAGATCTTCAGCAGGAATACATCATTGGCTTTGGGGGTATTATTGGAATCAATTGTGCGTTTACTAAAATGTTCATCTCCCCAAGATATACACTTTGCCGCAATGTTAGAATTGTGGAGTTTAAGGTGACAATGGTATTGAGGAAAACATTGGAATCAACTCTGGTGGGACTCAACATGCTTACCTCATCCAGATATGCACTTTGCTGCAGTCTCCGCTTTTCAGCCAACATGAGTCACTGGGTTTGATCATATATTTACCTCCAAATCTGGATTTACTCAAAATGCTGATCTCGTCGAGATATGAACTTTGCCTCAATATGACAGTTTAGAATACAAGTCTCAATGGCATTGAGACAATCTCTGGAAACAAAGCGGGAGGGAGTGACATCATGAACTTGGTGAAAGATTCACTTTTAGAAACTGAAAAGCATTCACTTAATCCTGAAATGTCAAATTTTTGGGGATATCATTGCAGAAAAGGTCGGAAAGAACGCTGGAGTAGCTTGAAATGCCTATCTCATCTAGCTGTGGAACTTGGCGGAAGATCAGACTTTTGGCAAAAGAGACTGATAGTCATTCAGCAACTCTTTGGAAATCTCTGTTGATCTAACCAGAATTCATCGCGCATTCAGATACTGACTGCAATGTCAGGTTTTCAGAAGGAACACCTCAAAGGCATTGAGGAAATTATTGGAATGAAATGTGGGTTGACTAAAATGCTAATCTCACCGAGATACGCACTTTGCAGCAATATCATTGTTTTGGCAGTAAAGTGTCAATGGCATTGAGAGAATCTTTGGAAACAAAGGTGGGGGAGTCAAATGATTCACTCTGGGAAATATTCACTTTTGCAAAATGAACACCATTCCCTATACACTGGAATTCCAGATTTTTGTTGGTATCGTTGAGGAAATCGTCAGAAAGACTTCTGGATAAGCTCAAAATGATTATCTGATCTACTTTTGGAACTTGACGAAAAATCAGACTTTTTGCCGTAGAGACTCATTGGCATTTGGCAACTTTATGGAAATCTATGTTGATCTACCCACAATGCTTCTCGCAGTTAGACCATGAGTGCAATATCAGATCTTCAGCAGGAATACATCATTGGCTTTGAGGGAATTATTGGAATCAATTGTTCGTTTACTAAAATGTTTATCTCCCCAAGATATACACTTTGCCGCAATGTTAGAATTGTGGAGTTTAAGGTGACAATGGTATTGAGGAAAACATTGGAATCAACTCTGGTGGGACTCAACATGCTTACCTCATCCAGATATGCACTTTGCTGCAGTCTCCTCTTTTCAGCCAACATGAGTCACTGGGTTTGATCATATATTTACCTCCAAATCTGGATTTACTCAAAATGCTGATCTCGTCGAGGTATGAACTTTGCCTCAATATGACAGTTTGGAATAGAATTCTCAATGGCATTGAGACAATCTCTGGAAACAAAGCGGGATGGAGTGACATCATGAACTTGGTGAAAGATTCACTTTTTGAAACTGAAAAACATTCACTTAATCCTGAAATGTCAATTTTTTGGAGATATCATTGCAGAAAAGGTCGGAAAGAACTCTGGAGTAGCTTGAAATGCCTATCTCATCTAGCTGTGGAACTTGGCGGAAGATCAGACTTTTGGCAAAAGAGACTGATAGTCATTCAGCAACTCTTTGGAAATCTCTGTTGATCTTACCAGAATTCATCGCGCATTCAGATACTGACTGCATTGTCAGGTTTTCAGAAGGAACACCTCAAAGGCATTGAGGAAATTATTGGAATCAAATGTGGGTTGACTAAAATGCTTATCTCACCGAGATATGCACTTTGCAGCAATATCATTGTTTTGGCAGTAAAGTGTCAATGGCATTGAGAGAATCTTTGGAAACAAAGGTGGGGGAGTCAAATGATTCACTCTGGGAAATATTCACTTTTGCAAAATGAACACCATTCCCTGTATACTGGAATTCCAGATTTTTGTTGGTATCGTTGAGGAAATCGTCAGAAAGACTTCTGGATAAGCTGAAAATGACTATCTGATCTTCTTTTGGAACTTGTCGAAAAATCAGACGTTTTGCCGAAGAGACTCATTGGCATTCAGCAACTCTATGGAATTCTATGTTGATCTACCCACAATGCTTCTCGCAGTTAGACCATGAGTGCAATATCAGATCTTCAGCAGGAATACATCATTGGCTTTGAGGGAATTATTGGAATCAATTGTTCGTTTACTAAAATGTTTATCTCCCCAAGATATACACTTTGCCGCAATGTTAGAATTGTGGAGTTTAAGGTGACAATGGTATTGAGGAAAACATTGGAATCAACTCTGGTGGGACTCAACATGCTTACCTCATCCAGATATGCACTTTGCTGCAGTCTCCGCTTTTCAGCCAACATGAGTTACTGGGTTTGATCATATATTTACCTCCAAATCTGGATTTACTCAAAATGCTGATCTCGTCGAGATATGAACTTTGCCTCAATATGACAGTTTGGAATAGAAGTCTCAATGGCATTGAGACAATCTCTGGAAACAAAGCGGAATGGAGTGACTTCATGAACTTGGTGAAAGATTCACTTTTTGAAACTGAAAAGCATTCACTTAATCCTGAAATGTCAAATTTTTGGAGATATCATTGCACAAAAGGTCGGAAAGAACTCTGGAGTAGCTTGAAATGCCTATCTCATCTAGCTGTGGAACTTGGCGGAAGATCAGACTTTTGGCAAAAGAGACTGATAGTCATTCAGCAACTCTTTGGAAATCTCTGTTGATCTAACCAGAATTCATCGCGCATTCAGATACTGACTGCATTGTCAGGTTTTCAGAAGGAACACCTCAAAGGCATTGAGGAAATTATTGGAATGAAATGTGGGTTGACTAAAATGCTAATCTCACCGAGATATGCACTTTGCAGCAATATCATTGTTTTGGCAGTAAAGTGTCAATGGCATTGAGAGAATCTTTGGAAACAATGGTGGAGGAGTCAAATGATTCACTCTGGGAAATATTCACTTTTGCAAAGTGAACACCATTCCCTATATACTGGAATTCCAGATTTTTGTTGGTATCGTTGAGGAAATCGTCAGAAAGACTTCTGGATAAGCTCAAAATGACTATCTGATCTTCTTTTGGAACTTGACGAAAAATCAGACGTTTTGCCGAAGAGACTCATTGGCATTCAGCAACTCTATGGAATTCTATGTTGATCTACCCACAATGCTTCGCGCAGTTAGACCATGAGTGCAATATCAGATCTTCAGCAGGAATACATCATTGGCTTTGGGGGTATTATTGGAATCAATTGTGCGTTTACTAAAATGTTCATCTCCCCAAGATATACACTTTGCCGCAATGTTAGAATTGTGGAGTTTAAGGTGACAATGGTATTGAGGAAAACATTGGAATCAACTCTGGTGGGACTCAACATGCTTACCTCATCCAGATATGCACTTTGCTGCAGTCTCCGCTTTTCAGCCAACATGAGTCACTGGGTTTGATCATATATTTACCTCCAAATCTGGATTTACTCAAAATGCTGATCTCGTCGAGATATGAACTTTGCCTCAATATGACAGTTTAGAATACAAGTCTCAATGGCATTGAGACAATCTCTGGAAACAAAGCGGGAGGGAGTGACATCATGAACTTGGTGAAAGATTCACTTTTAGAAACTGAAAAGCATTCACTTAATCCTGAAATGTCAAATTTTTGGGGATATCATTGCAGAAAAGGTCGGAAAGAACGCTGGAGTAGCTTGAAATGCCTATCTCATCTAGCTGTGGAACTTGGCGGAAGATCAGACTTTTGGCAAAAGAGACTGATAGTCATTCAGCAACTCTTTGGAAATCTCTGTTGATCTAACCAGAATTCATCGCGCATTCAGATACTGACTGCAATGTCAGGTTTTCAGAAGGAACACCTCAAAGGCATTGAGGAAATTATTGGAATGAAATGTGGGTTGACTAAAATGCTAATCTCACCGAGATATGCACTTTGCAGCAATATCATTGTTTTGGCAGTAAAGTGTCAATGGCATTGAGAGAATCTTTGGAAACAAAGGTGGGGGAGTCAAATGATTCACTCTGGGAAATATTCACTTTTGCAAAATGAACACCATTCCCTATACACTGGAATTCCAGATTTTTGTTTGTATCGTTGAGGAAATCGTCAGAAAGACTTCTGGATAAGCTCAAAATGATTATCTGATCTACTTTTGGAACTTGACGAAAAATCAGACTTTTTGCCGTAGAGACTCATTGGCATTTGGCAACTTTATGGAAATCTATGTTGATCTACCCACAATGCTTCTCGCAGTTAGACCATGAGTGCAATATCAGATCTTCAGCAGGAATACATCATTGGCTTTGAGGGAATTATTGGAATCAATTGTTCGTTTACTAAAATGTTTATCTCCCCAAGATATACACTTTGCCGCAATGTTAGAATTGTGGAGTTTAAGGTGACAATGGTATTGAGGAAAACATTGGAATCAACTCTGGTGGGACTCAACATGCTTACCTCATCCAGATATGCACTTTGCTGCAGTCTCCTCTTTTCAGCCAACATGAGTCACTGGGTTTGATCATATATTTACCTCCAAATCTGGATTTACTCAAAATGCTGATCTCGTCGAGGTATGAACTTTGCCTCAATATGACAGTTTGGAATAGAAGTCTCAATGGCATTGAGACAATCTCTGGAAACAAAGCGGGATGGAGTGACATCATGAACTTGGTGAAAGATTCACTTTTTGAAACTGAAAAACATTCACTTAATCCTGAAATGTCAATTTTTTGGAGATATCATTGCAGAAAAGGTCGGAAAGAACTCTGGAGTAGCTTGAAATGCCTATCTCATCTAGCTGTGGAACTTGGCGGAAGATCAGACTTTTGGCAAAAGAGACTGATAGTCATTCAGCAACTCTTTGGAACTCTCTGTTGATCTTACCAGAATTCATCGCGCATTCAGATACTGACTGCAATGTCTGGGTTTCAGAAGGAACACCTCAAAGGCATTGAGGAAATTATTGGGATCAAATGTGGGTTGTCTAAAATGCTTATCTCACCGAGATATGCACTTTGCAGCAATATCATTGTTTTGGCAGTAAAGTGTCAATGGCATTGAGAGAATCTTTGGAAACAAAGGTGGAGGAGTCAAATCATTCACTCTGGGAAATATTCACTTTTGCAAAATGAACACCATTCCCTGTATACTGGAATTCCAGATTTTTGTTGGTATCGTTGAGGAAATCGTCAGAAAGACTTCTGGATAAGCTCAAAATGACTATCTGATCTTCTTTTGGAACTTGTCGAAAAATCAGACGTTTTGCCGAAGAGACTCTTTGGCATTCAGCAACACTATGGAATTCTATGTTGATCTACCCACAATGCTTCGCGCAGTTAGACCGTGAGGGCAATATCAGATCATCAGCAGGAAAAGATCATTGGCTTTGAGGGAATTATTGGAATCAATTGTGCGTTCACTAAAATGTTTATCTCCCCAAGATATACACTTTGCCGCAATGTTAGAATTGTGGAGTTTAAGGTGACAATGGTATTGAGGAAAACATTGGAATCAACTCTGGTGGGACTCAACATGCTTACCTCATCCAGATATGCACTTTGCTGCATTATCCTCTTTTCAGCCAACATGAGTCACTGGGTTTGATCATATATTTACCTCCAAATCTGGATTTACTCAAAATGCTGATCTCGTCGAGATATGAAATTTGCCTCAATATGACAGTTTGGAATACAAGTCTCAATGGCATTGAGACAATCTCTGGAAACAAAGCGGGAGGGAGTGACATCATGAACTTGGTGAAAGATTCACTTTTAGAAACTGAACGTCATTCACTTAATCCTGAAATGTCAAATTTTTGGGGATATCATTGCAGACAAGGTCGGAAAGAACGCTGGAGTAGCTTGAAATGCCTATCTCATCTTGCTGTGGAACTTGGCGGAAGATCAGACTTTTGGCAAAAGAGACTGATAGTCATTCAGCAACTCTTTGGAAATCTCTGTTGATCTAACCAGAATTCATCGCGCATTCAGATACTGACTGCAATGTCAGGTTTTCAGAAGGAACACCTCAAAGGCATTGAGGAAATTATTGGAATCAAATGTGGGTTGACTAAAATGCTTATCTCACCGAGATATGCACTTTGCAGCAATATCATTGTTTTGGCAGTAAAGTGTCAATGGCATTGAGAGAATCTTTGGAAACAATGGTGGAGGAGTCAAATGATTCACTCTGGGAAATATTCACTTTTGCAAAATGAACACCATTCCCTGTATACTGGAATTCCAGATTTTTGTTGGTATCGTTGAGGAAATCGTCAGAAAGACTTCTGGATAAGCTGAAAATGACTATCTGATCTTCTTTTGGAACTTGTCGAAAAATCAGACGTTTTGCCGAAGAGACTCATTGGCATTCAGCAACTCTATGGAATTCTATGTTGATCTACCCACAATGCTTCGCGCAGTTAGACCGTGAGGGCAATATCAGATCATCAGCACGAAAACATCATTGGCTTTGAGGGAATTATTGGAATCAATTGTGCGTTCACTAAAATGTTTATCTCCCCAAGATATACACTTTGCCGCAATGTTAGAATTGTGGAGTTTAAGGTGACAATGGTATTGAGGAAAACATTGGAATCAACTCTGGTGGGACTCAACATGCTTACCTCATCCAGATATGCACTTTGCTGCAGTCTCCGCTTTTCAGCCAACATGAGTTACTGGGTTTGATCATATATTTACCTCCAAATCTGGATTTACTCAAAATGCTGATCTCGTCGAGATATGAACTTTGCCTCAATATGACAGTTTGGAATAGAAGTCTCAATGGCATTGAGACAATCTCTGGAAACAAAGCGGGATGGAGTGACATCATGAACTTGGTGAAAGATTCACTTTTTGAAACTGAAAAGCATTCACTTAATCCTGAAATGTCACATTTTTGGAGATATCATTGCAGAAAAGGTCGGAAAGAACTCTGGAGTAGCTTGAAATGCCTATCTCATCTAGCTGTGGAACTTGGCGGAAGATCAGACTTTTGGCAAAAGAGACTGATAGTCTTTCAGCAACTCTTTGGAAATCTCTGTTGATCTAACCAGAATTCATCGCGCATTCAGATACTGACTGCATTGTCAGGTTTTCAGAAGGAACACCTCAAAGGCATTGAGGAAATTATTGGAATCAAATTTGGGTTGACTAAAATGCTTATCTCACCGAGATATGCACTTTGCAGCAATATCATTGTTTTGGCAGTAAAGTGTCAATGGCATTGAGAGAATCTTTGGAAACAAAGGTGGAGGAGTCAAATGATTCACTCTGGGAAATATTCACTTTTGCAAAATGAACACCATTCCCTGTATACTGGAATTCCAGATTTTTGTTGGTATCGTTGAGGAAATCGTCAGAAAGACTTCTGGATAAGCTGAAAATGACTATCTGATCTTCTTTTGGAACTTGTCGAAAAATCAGACGTTTTGCCGAAGAGACTCTTTGGCATTCAGCAACTCTATGGAATTCTATGTTGATCTACCCACAATGCTTCGCGCAGTTAGACCGTGAGGGCAATATCAGATCATCAGCAGGAAAACATCATTGGCTTTGAGGGAATTATTGGAATCAATTGTGCGTTCACTAAAATGTTTATCTCCCCAAGATATACACTTTGCCGCAATGTTAGAATTGTGGAGTTTAAGGTGACAATGGTATTGAGGAAAACATTGGAATCAACTCTGGTGGGACTCAACATGCTTACCTCATCCAGATATGCACTTTGCTGCAGTCTCCGCTTTTCAGCCAACATGAGTCACTGGGTTTGATCATATATTTACCTCCAAATCTGGATTTACTCAAAATGCTGATCTCGTCGAGATATGAACTTTGCCTCAATATGACAGGTTGGAATAGAAGTCTCAATGGCATTGAGGCAATCTCTGGAAACAAAGCGGGATGGAGTGACATCATGAACTTGGTGAAAGATTCACTTTTTGAAACTGAAAAGATTCACTGAATCCTGAAATGTCAAATTTTTGGAGATATCATTGCAGAAAAGGTCGGAAAGAACTCTGGAGTAGCTTGAAATGCCTATCTCATCTAGCTGTGGAACTTGGCGGAAGATCAGACTTTTGGCAAAAGAGACTGATAGTCATTCAGCAACTCTTTGGAAATCTCTGTTGATCTAACCAGAATTCATCGCGCATTCAGATACTGACTGCATTGTCAGGTTTTCAGAAGGAACACCTCAAAGGCATTGAGGAAATTATTGGAATGAAATGTGGGTTGACTAAAATGCTAATCTCACCGAGATATGCACTTTGCAGCAATATCATTGTTTTGGCAGTAAAGTGTCAATGGCATTGAGAGAATCTTTGGAAACAATGGTGGAGGAGTCAAATGATTCACTCTGGGAAATATTCACTTTTGCAAAGTGAACACCATTCCCTATATACTGGAATTCCAGATTTTTGTTGGTATCGTTGAGGAAATCGTCAGAAAGACTTCTGGATAAGCTCAAAATGACTATCTGATCTTCTTTTGGAACTTGACGAAAAATCAGACGTTTTGCCGAAGAGACTCATTGGCATTCAGCAACTCTATGGAATTCTATGTTGATCTACCCACAATGCTTCGCGCAGTTAGACCATGAGTGCAATATCAAATCTTCAGCAGGAATACATCATTGGCTTTGGGGGTATTATTGGAATCAATTGTGCGTTTACTAAAATGTTCATCTCCCCAAGATATACACTTTGCCGCAATGTTAGAATTGTGGAGTTTAAGGTGACAATGGTATTGAGGAAAACATTGGAATCAACTCTGGTGGGACTCAACATGCTTACCTCATCCAGATATGCACTTTGCTGCAGTCTCCGCTTTTCAGCCAACATGAGTCACTGGGTTTGATCATATATTTACCTCCAAATCTGGATTTACTCAAAATGCTGATCTCGTCGAGATATGAACTTTGCCTCAATATGACAGTTTAGAATACAAGTCTCAATGGCATTGAGACAATCTCTGGAAACAAAGCGGGAGGGAGTGACATCATGAACTTGGTGAAAGATTCACTTTTTGAAACTGAAAAGCATTCACTTAATCCTGAAATGTCAAATTTTTGGGGATATCATTGCAGAAAAGGTCGGAAAGAACGCTGGAGTAGCTTGAAATGCCTATCTCATCTAGCTGTGGAACTTGGCGGAAGATCAGACTTTTGGCAAAAGAGACTGATAGTCATTCAGCAACTCTTTGGAAATCTCTGTTGATCTAACCAGAATTCATCGCGCATTCAGATACTGACTGCAATGTCAGGTTTTCAGAAGGAACACCTCAAAGGCATTGAGGAAATTATTGGAATGAAATGTGGGTTGACTAAAATGCTAATCTCACCGAGATATGCACTTTGCAGCAATATCATTGTTTTGGCAGTAAAGTGTCAATGGCATTGAGAGAATCTTTGGAAACAAAGGTGGGGGAGTCAAATGATTCACTCTGGGAAATATTCACTTTTGCAAAATGAACACCATTCCCTATACACTGGAATTCCAGATTTTTGTTGGTATCGTTGAGGAAATCGTCAGAAAGACTTCTGGATAAGCTCAAAATGATTATCTGATCTACTTTTGGAACTTGACGAAAAATCAGACTTTTTGCCGTAGAGACTCATTGGCATTTGGCAACTTTATGGAAATCTATGTTGATCTACCCACAATGCTTCTCGCAGTTAGACCATGAGTGCAATATCAGATCTTCAGCAGGAATACATCATTGGCTTTGAGGGAATTATTGGAATCAATTGTTCGTTTACTAAAATGTTTATCTCCCCAAGATATACACTTTGCCGCAATGTTAGAATTGTGGAGTTTAAGGTGACAATGGTATTGAGGAAAACATTGGAATCAACTCTGGTGGGACTCAACATGCTTACCTCATCCAGATATGCACTTTGCTGCAGTCTCCTCTTTTCAGCCAACATGAGTCACTGGGTTTGATCATATATTTACCTCCAAATCTGGATTTACTCAAAATGCTGATCTCGTCGAGGTATGAACTTTGCCTCAATATGACAGTTTGGAATAGAAGTCTCAATGGCATTGAGACAATCTCTGGAAACAAAGCGGGATGGAGTGACATCATGAACTTGGTGAAAGATGCACTTTTTGAAACTGAAAAACATTCACTTAATCCTGAAATGTCAATTTTTTGGAGATATCATTGCAGAAAAGGTCGGAAAGAACTCTGGAGTAGCTTGAAATGCCTATCTCATCTAGCTGTGGAACTTGGCGGAAGATCAGACTTTTGGCAAAAGAGACTGATAGTCATTCAGCAACTCTTTGGAACTCTCTGTTGATCTTACCAGAATTCATCGCGCATTCAGATACTGACTGCAATGTCAGGGTTTCAGAAGGAACACCTCAAAGGCATTGAGGAAATTATTGGGATCAAATGTGGGTTGTCTAAAATGCTTATCTCACCGAGATATGCACTTTGCAGCAATATCATTGTTTTGGCAGTAAAGTGTCAATGGCATTGAGAGAATCTTTGGAAACAAAGGTGGGGGAGTCAAATGATTCACTCTGGGAAATATTCACTTTTGCAAAATTAACACCATTCCCTATACACTGGAATTCCAGATTTTTGTTGGTATCGTTGAGGAAATCGTCAGAAAGACTTCTGGATAAGCTCAAAATGATTATCTGATCTACTTTTGGAACTTGACGAAAAATCAGACTTTTTCCGTAGAGACTCATTGGCATTTGGCAACTCTATGGAAATCTATGTTGATCTACCCACAATGCTTCTCGCAGTTAGACCATGAGTGCAATATCAGATCTTCAGCAGGAATACATCATTGGCTTTGAGGGAATTATTGGAATCAATTGTTCGTTTACTAAAATGTTTATCTCCCCAAGATATACACTTTGCCGCAATGTTAGAATTGTGGAGTTTAAGGTGACAATGGTATTGAGGAAAACATTGGAATCAACTCTGGTGGGACTCAACATGCTTACCTCATCCAGATATGCACTTTGCTGCAGTCTCCGCTTTTCAGCCAACATGAGTTACTGGGTTTGATCATATATTTACCTCCAAATCTGGATTTACTCAAAATGCTGATCTCGTCGAGATATGAACTTTGCCTCAATATGACAGTTTGGAATAGAAGTCTCAATGGCATTGAGACAATCTCTGGAAATAAAGCGGGATGGAGTGACATCATGAACTTGGTGAAAGATTCACTTTTTGAAACTGAAAAGCATTCACTTAATCCTGAAATGTCAAATTTTTGGAGATATCATTGCAGAAAAGGTCGGAAAGAACTCTGGAGTAGCTTGAAATGCCTATCTCATCTAGCTGTGGAACTTGGCGGAAGATCAGACTTTTGGCAAAAGAGACTGATAGTCATTCAGCAACTCTTTGGAAATCTCTGTTGATCTAACCAGAATTCATCGCGCTTTCAGATACTGACTGCATTGTCAGGTTTTCAGAAGGAACACCTCAAAGGCATTGAGGAAATTATTGGAATCAAATGTGGGTTGACTAAAATGCTTATCTCACCGAGATATGCACTTTGCAGCAATATCATTGTTTTGGCAGTAAAGTGTCAATGGCATTGAGAGAATCTTTGGAAACAAAGGTGGAGGAGTCAAATCATTCACTCTGGGAAATATTCACTTTTGCAAAATGAACACCATTCCCTGTATACTGGAATTCCAGATTTTTGTTGGTATCGTTGAGGAAATCGTCAGAAAGACTTCTGGATAAGCTGAAAATGACTATCTGATCTTCTTTTGGAACTTGTCGAAAAATCAGACGTTTTGCCGAAGAGACTCATTGGCATTCAGCAACTCTATGGAATTCTATGTTGATCTACCCACAATGCTTCGCGCAGTTAGACCGTGAGGGCAATATCAGATCATCAGCACGAAAACATCATTGGCTTTGAGGGAATTATTGGAATCAATTGTGCGTTCACTAAAATGTTTATCTCCCCAAGATATACACTTTGCCGCAATGTTAGAATTGTGGAGTTTAAGGTGACAATGGTATTGAGGAAAACATTGGAATCAACTCTGGTGGGACTCAACATGCTTACCTCATCCAGATATGCACTTTGCTGCAGTCTCCGCTTTTCAGCCAACATGAGTTACTGGGTTTGATCATATATTTACCTCCAAATCTGGATTTACTCAAAATGCTGATCTCGTCGAGATATGAACTTTGCCTCAATATGACAGTTTGGAATAGAAGTCTCAATGGCATTGAGACAATCTCTGGAAACAAAGCGGGATGGAGTGACATCATGAACTTGGTGAAAGATTCACTTTTTGAAACTGAAAAGCATTCACTTAATCCTGAAATGTCACATTTTTGGAGATATCATTGCAGAAAAGGTCGGAAAGAACTCTGGAGTAGCTTGAAATGCCTATCTCATCTAGCTGTGGAACTTGGCGGAAGATCAGACTTTTGGCAAAAGAGACTGATAGTCTTTCAGCAACTCTTTGGAAATCTCTGTTGATCTAACCAGAATTCATCGCGCATTCAGATACTGACTGCATTGTCAGGTTTTCAGAAGGAACACCTCAAAGGCATTGAGGAAATTATTGGAATCAAATTTGGGTTGACTAAAATGCTTATCTCACCGAGATATGCACTTTGCAGCAATATCATTGTTTTGGCAGTAAAGTGTCAATGGCATTGAGAGAATCTTTGGAAACAAAGGTGGAGGAGTCAAATGATTCACTCTGGGAAATATTCACTTTTGCAAAATGAACACCATTCCCTGTATACTGGAATTCCAGATTTTTGTTGGTATCGTTGAGGAAATCGTCAGAAAGACTTCTGGATAAGCTGAAAATGACTATCTGATCTTCTTTTGGAACTTGTCGAAAAATCAGACGTTTTGCCGAAGAGACTCTTTGGCATTCAGCAACTCTATGGAATTCTATGTTGATCTACCCACAATGCTTCGCGCAGTTAGACCGTGAGGGCAATATCAGATCATCAGCAGGAAAACATCATAGGCTTTGAGGGAATTATTGGAATCAATTGTGCGTTCACTAAAATGTTTATCTCCCCAAGATATACACTTTGCCGCAATGTTAGAATTGTGGAGTTTAAGGTGACAATGGTATTGAGGAAAACATTGGAATCAACTCTGGTGGGACTCAACATGCTTACCTCATCCAGATATGCACTTTGCTGCAGTCTCCGCTTTTCAGCCAACATGAGTCACTGGGTTTGATCATTATTTACCTCCAAATCTGGATTTACTCAAAATGCTGATCTCGTCGAGATATGAACTTTGCCTCAATATGACAGGTTGGAATAGAAGTCTCAATGGCATTGAGGCAATCTCTGGAAACAA
This sequence comes from Carcharhinus amblyrhynchos, assembly GCF_965287045.1. Taxonomy (NCBI): domain Eukaryota; kingdom Metazoa; phylum Chordata; class Chondrichthyes; order Carcharhiniformes; family Carcharhinidae; genus Carcharhinus; species Carcharhinus amblyrhynchos. Next base: position 19,011,148 of record NC_137330.1, read on the forward strand.
AGCGGGATGGAGTGACATCATGAACTTGGTGAAAGATTCACTTTTTGAAACTGAAAAGATTCACTGAATCCTGAAATGTCAAATTTTTGAGATATCATTGCAGAAAAGGTCGGAAAGAACTCTGGAGTAGCTTGAAATGCCTATCTCATCTAGCTGTGGAACTTGGCGGAAGATCAGACTTTTGGCAAAAGAGACTGATAGTCATTCAGCAACTCTTTGGAAATCTCTGTTGATCTAACCAGAATTCATCGCGCATTCAGATACTGACTGCATTGTCAGGTTTTCAGAAGGAACACCTCAAAGGCATTGAGGAAATTATTGGAATGAAATGTGGGTTGACTAAAATGCTAATCTCACCGAGATATGCACTTTGCAGCAATATCATTGTTTTGGCAGTAAAGTGTCAATGGCATTGAGAGAATCTTTGGAAACAATGGTGGAGGAGTCAAATGATTCACTCTGGGAAATATTCACTTTTGCAAAGTGAACACCATTCCCTATATACTGGAATTCCAGATTTTTGTTGGTATCGTTGAGGAAATCGTCAGAAAGATTTCTGGATAAGCTCAAAATGACTATCTGATCTTCTTTTGGAACTTGACGAAAAATCAGACGTTTTGCCGAAGAGACTCATTGGCATTCAGCAACTCTATGGAATTCTATGTTGATCTACCCACAATGCTTCGCGCAGTTAGACCATGAGTGCAATATCAAATCTTCAGCAGGAATACATCATTGGCTTTGGGGGTATTATTGGAATCAATTGTGCGTTTACTAAAATGTTCATCTCCCCAAGATATACACTTTGCCGCAATGTTAGAATTGTGGAGTTTAAGGTGACAATGGTATTGAGGAAAACATTGGAATCAACTCTGGTGGGACTCAACATGCTTACCTCATCCAGATATGCACTTTGCTGCAGTCTCCGCTTTTCAGCCCACATGAGTCACTGGGTTTGATCATATATTTACCTCCAAATCTGGATTTACTCAAAATGCTGGTCTCGTCGAGATATGAACTTTGCCTCAGTATGACAGGTTGGAATAGAAGTCTCAATGGCATTGAGACAATCTCTGGAAACAAAGCGGGATGGAGTGACATCATGAACTTGGTGAAAGATTCACTTTTTGAAACTGAAAAGCATTCACTGAATCCTGAAATGTCAAATTTTTGGAGATATCATTGCAGAAAAGGTCGGAAAGAACTCTGGAGTAGCTTGAAATGCCTATCTCATCTAGCTGTGGAACTTGGCGGAAGATCAGACTTTTGGCAAAAGAGACTGATAGTCATTCAGCAACTCTTTGGAAATCTCTGTTGATCTTACCAGAATTCATCGCGCATTCAGATACTGACTGCAATGTCAGGTTTTCAGAAGGAACACCTCAAAGGCATTGAGGAAATTATTGGAATCAAATGTGGGTTGACTAAAATGCTTATCTCACCGAGATATGCACTTTGCAGCAATATCATTGTTTTGGCAGTAAAGTGTCAATGGCATTGAGAGAATCTTTGGAAACAAAGGTGGAGGAGTCAAATGATTCACTCTGGGAAATATTCACTTTTGCAAAATGAACACCATTCCCTGTATACTGGAATTCCAGATTTTTGTTGGTATCGTTGAGGAAATCGTCAGAAAGACTTCTGGATAAGCTGAAAATGACTATCTGATCTTCTTTTGGAACTTGTCGAAAAATCAGACGTTTTGCCGAAGAGACTCTTTGGCATTCAGCAACTCTATGGAATTCTATGTTGATCTACCCACAATGCTTCTCGCAGTTCGACCATGAGTGCAATATCAGATCTTCAGCAGGAATACATCATTGGCTTTGAGGGAATTATTGGAATCAATTGTGCGTTCACTAAAATGTTTATCTCCCCAAGATATACACTTTGCCGCAATGTTAGAATTGTGGAGTTTAAGGTGACAATGGTATTGAGGAAAACATTGGAATCAACTCTGGTGGGACTCAACATGCTTACCTCATCCAGATATGCACTTTGCTGCAGTCTCCGCTTTTCAGCCAACATGAGTCACTGGGTTTGATCATATATTTACCTCCAAATCTGGATTTACTCAAAATGCTGATCTCGTCGAGATATGAACTTTGCCTCAATATGACAGTTTAGAATACAAGTCTCAATGGCATTGAGACAATCTCTGGAAACAAAGCGGGAGGGAGTGACATCATGAACTTGGTGAAAGATTCACTTTTTGAAACTGAAAAGCATTCACTTAATCCTGAAATGTCAAATTTTTGGGGATATCATTGCAGAAAAGGTCGGAAAGAACGCTGGAGTAGCTTGAAATGCCTATCTCATCTAGCTGTGGAACTTGGCGGAAGATCAGACTTTTGGCAAAAGAGACTGATAGTCATTCAGCAACTCTTTCGAAATCTCTGTTGATCTAACCAGAATTCATCGCGCATTCAGATACTGACTGCAATGTCAGGTTTTCAGAAGGAACACCTCAAAGGCATGGAGGAAATTATTGGAATCAAATGTGGGTTGACTAAAATGCTTATCTCACCGAGATATGCACTTTGCAGCAATATCATTGTTTTGGCAGTAAAGTGTCAATGGCATTGAGAGAATCTTTGGAAACAAAGGTGGGGGAGTCAAATGATTCACTCTGGGAAATATTCACTTTTGCAAAATGAACACCATTCCCTATACACTGGAATTCCAGATTTTTGTTGGTATCGTTGAGGAAATCGTCAGAAAGACTTCTGGATAAGCTCAAAATGATTATCTGATCTACTTTTGGAACTTGACGAAAAATCAGACTTTTTGCCGTAGAGACTCATTGGCATTTGGCAACTCTATGGAAATCTATGTTGATCTACCCACAATGCTTCTCGCAGTTAGACCATGAGTGCAATATCAGATCTTCAGCAGGAATACATCATTGGCTTTGAGGGAATTATTGGAATCAATTGTTCGTTTACTAAAATGTTTATCTCCCCAAGATATACACTTTGCCGCAATGTTAGAATTGTGGAGTTTAAGGTGACAATGGTATTGAGGAAAACATTGGAATCAACTCTGGTGGGACTCAACATGCTTACCTCATCCAGATATGCACTTTGCTGCAGTCTCCGCTTTTCAGCCAACATGAGTTACTGGGTTTGATCATATATTTACCTCCAAATCTGGATTTACTCAAAATGCTGATCTCGTCGAGATATGAACTTTGCCTCAATATGACAGTTTGGAATAGAAGTCTCAATGGCATTGAGACAATCTCTGGAAACAAAGCGGGATGGAGTGACATCATGAACTTGGTGAAAGATTCACTTTTTGAAACTGAAAAGCATTCACTTAATCCTGAAATGTCAAATTTTTGGAGATATCATTGCAGAAAAGGTCGGAAAGAACTCTGGAGTAGCTTGAAATGCCTATCTCATCTAGCTGTGGAACTTGGCGGAAGATCAGACTTTTGGCAAAAGAGACTGATAGTCATTCAGCAACTCTTTGGAAATCTCTGTTGATCTAACCAGAATTCATCGCGCATTCAGATACTGACTGCATTGTCAGGTTTTCAGAAGGAACACCTCAAAGGCATTGAGGAAATTATTGGAATCAAATGTGGGTTGACTAAAATGCTTATCTCACCGAGATATGCACTTTGCAGCAATATCATTGTTTTGGCAGTAAAGTGTCAATGGCATTGAGAGAATCTTTGGAAACGAAGGTGGAGGAGTCAAATGATTCACTCTGGGAAATATTCACTTTTGCAAAATGAACACCATTCCCTGTATACTGGAATTCCAGATTTTTGTTGGTATCGTTGAGGAAATCGTCAGAAAGACTTCTGGATAAGCTCAAAATGACTATCTGATCTTCTTTTGGAACTTGTCGAAAAATCAGACGTTTTGCCGATGAGACTCTTTGGCATTCAGCAACTCTATGGAATTCTATGTTGATCTACCCACAATGCTTCGCGCAGTTAGACCGTGAGGGCAATATCAGATCATCAGCAGGAAAACATCATTGGCTTTGAGGGAATTATTGGAATCAATTGTGCGTTCACTAAAATGTTTATCTCCCCAAGATATACACTTTGCCGCAATGTTAGAATTGTGGAGTTTAAGGTGACAATGGTATTGAGGAAAACATTGGAATCAACTCTGGTGGGACTCAACATGCTTACCTCATCCAGATATGCACTTTGCTGCAGTCTCCGCTTTTCAGCCAACATGAGTCACTGGGTTTGATCATATATTTACCTCCAAATCTGGATTTACTCAAAATGCTGATCTCGTCGAGATATGAACTTTGCCTCAATATGACAGGTTGGAATAGAAGTCTCAATGGCATTGAGACAATCTCTGGAAACAAAGCGGGATGGAGTGACATCATGAACTTGGTGAAAGATTCACTTTTTGAAACTGAAAAGCATTCACTTAATCCTGAAATGTCAAATTTTTGGAGATATCATTGCAGAAAAGGTCGGAAAGAACTCTGGAGTAGCTTGAAATGCCTATCTCATCTAGCTGTGGAACTTGGCGGAAGATCAGACTTTTGGCAAAAGAGACTGATAGTCATTCAGCAACTCTTTGGAAATCTCTGTTGATCTTACCAGAATTCATCGCGCATTCAGATACTGACTGCAATGTCAGGTTTTCAGAAGGAACACCTCAAAGGCATTGAGGAAATTATTGGAATCAAATGTGGGTTGTCTAAAATGCTTATCTCACCGAGATATGCACTTTGCAGCAATATCATTGTTTTGGCAGTAAAGTGTCAATGGCATTGAGAGAATCTTTGGAAACAATGGTGGAGGAGTCAAATGATTCACTCTGGGAAATATTCACTTTTGCAAAGTGAACACCATTCCCTATACACTGGAATTCCAGATTTTTGTTGGTATCGTTGAGGAAATCGTCAGAAAGACTTCTGGATAAGCTCAAAATGACTATCTGATCTTCTTTTGGAACTTGACGAAAAATCAGACGTTTTGCCGAAGAGACTCATTGGCATTCAGCAACTCTATGGAATTCTATGTTGATCTACCCACAATGCTTCGCGCAGTTAGACCATGAGTGCAATATCAGATCTTCAGCAGGAATACATCATTGGCTTTGAGGGAATTATTGGAATCAATTGTGCGTTTACTAAAATGTTCATCTCCCCAAGATATACACTTTGCCGCAATGTTAGAATTGTGGAGTTTAAGGTGACAATGGTATTGAGGAAAACATTGGAATCAACTCTGGTGGGACTCAACATGCTTACCTCATCCAGATATGCACTTTGCTGCAGTCTCCGCTTTTCAGCCAACATGAGTCACTGGGTTTGATCATATATTTACCTCCAAATCTGGATTTACTCAAAATGCTGATCTCGTCGAGATATGAACTTTGCCTCAATATGACAGTTTAGAATACAAGTCTCAATGGCATTGAGACAATCTCTGGAAACAAAGCGGGATGGAGTGACATCATGAACTTGGTGAAGGATTCACTTTTTGAAACTGAAAAGCATTCACTTAATCCTGAAATATCAATTTTTTGGAGATATCATTGCAGAAAAGGTCGGACAGAACTCTGGAGTAGCTTGAAATGCCTATCTCATCTAGCTGTGGAACTTGGCGGAAGATCAGACTTTTGGCAAAAGAGACTGATAGTCATTCAGCAACTCTTTGGAAATCTCTGTTGATCTTACCAGAATTCATCGCGCATTCAGATACTGACTGCAATGTCAGGTTTTCAGAAGGAACACCTCAAAGGCATTGAGGAAATTATTGGAATCAAATGTGGGTTGACTAAAATGCTTATCTCACCGAGATATGCACTTTGCAGCAATATCATTGTTTTGGCAGTAAAGTGTCAATGGCATTGAGAGAATCTTTGGAAACAATGGTGGAGGAGTCAAATGATTCACTCTGGGAAATATTCACTTTTGCAAAATGAACACCATTCCCTGTATACTGGAATTCCAGATTTTTGTTGGTATCGTTGAGGAAATCGTCAGAAAGACTTCTGGATAAGCTGAAAATGACTATCTGATCTTCTTTTGGAACTTGTCGAAAAATCAGACGTTTTGCCGAAGAGACTCATTGGCATTCAGCAACTCTATGGAATTCTATGTTGATCTACCCACAATGCTTCGCGCAGTTAGACCGTGAGGGCAATATCAGATCATCAGCACGAAAACATCATTGGCTTTGAGGGAATTATTGGAATCAATTGTGCGTTCACTAAAATGTTTATCTCCCCAAGATATACACTTTGCCGCAATGTTAGAATTGTGGAGTTTAAGGTGACAATGGTATTGAGGAAAACATTGGAATCAACTCTGGTGGGACTCAACATGCTTACCTCATCCAGATATGCACTTTGCTGCAGTCTCCGCTTTTCAGCCAACATGAGTCACTGGGTTTGATCATATATTTACCTCCAAATCTGGATTTACTCAAAATGCTGATCTCGTCGAGATATGAACTTTGCCTCAATATGACAGGTTGGAATAGAAGTCTCAATGGCATTGAGACAATCTCTGGAAACAAAGCGGGATGGAGTGACATCATGAACTTGGTGAAAGATTCACTTTTTGAAACTGAAAAGCATTCACTGAATCCTGAAATGTCAAATTTTTGAGATATCATTGCAGAAAAGGTCGGAAAGAACTCTGGAGTAGCTTGAAATGCCTATCTCATCTAGCTGTGGTACTTGGCGGAAGATCAGACTTTTGGCAAAAGAGACTGATAGTCATTCAGCAACTCTTTGGAAATCTCTGTTGATCTTACCAGAATTCATCGCGCATTCAGATACTGACTGCAATGTCAGGTTTTCAGAAGGAACACCTCAAAGGCATTGAGGAAATTATTGGAATCAAATGTGGGTTGTCTAAAATGCTTATCTCACCGAGATATGCACTTTGCAGCAATATCATTGTTTTGGCAGTAAAGTGTCAATGGCATTGAGAGAATCTGTGGAAACAATGGTGGAGGAGTCAAATGATTCACTCTGGGAAATATTCACTTTTGCAAAGTGAACACCATTCCCTATACACTGGAATTCCAGATTTTTGTTGGTATCGTTGAGGAAATCGTCAGAAAGACTTCTGGATAAGCTCAAAATGACTATCTGATCTTCTTTTGGAACTTGACGAAAAATCAGACGTTTTGCCGAAGAGACTCATTGGCATTCAGCAACTCTATGGAATTCTATGTTGATCTACCCACAATGCTTCGCGCAGTTAGACCATGAGTGCAATATCAGATCTTCAGCAGGAATACATCATTGGCTTTGAGGGAATTATTGGAATCAATTGTGCGTTTACTAAAATGTTCATCTCCCCAAGATATACACTTTGCCGCAATGTTAGAATTGTGGAGTTTAAGGTGACAATGGTATTGAGGAAAACATTGGAATCAACTCTGGTGGGACTCAACATGCTTACCTCATCCAGATATGCACTTTGCTGCAGTCTCCGCTTTTCAGCCAACATGAGTCACTGGGTTTGATCATATATTTACCTCCAAATCTGGATTTACTCAAAATGCTGATCTCGTCGAGATATGAACTTTGCCTCAATATGACAGTTTAGAATACAAGTCTCAATGGCATTGAGACAATCTCTGGAAACAAAGCGGGAGGGAGTGACATCATGAACTTGGTGAAAGATTCACTTTTTGAAACTGAAAAGCATTCACTTAATCCTGAAATGTCAAATTTTTGGGGATATCATTGCAGAAAAGGTCGGAAGGAACGCTGGAGTAGCTTGAAATGCCTATCTCATCTAGCTGTGGAACTTGGCGGAAGATCAGACTTTTGGCAAAAGAGACTGATAGTCATTCAGCAACTCTTTGGAAATCTCTGTTGATCTAACCAGAATTCATCGCGCATTCAGATACTGACTGCATTGTCAGGTTTTCAGAAGGAACACCTCAAAGGCATTGAGGAAATTATTGGAATCAAATGTGGGTTGACTAAAATGCTTATCTCACCGAGATATGCACTTTGCAGCAATATCATTGTTTTGGCAGTAAAGTGTCAATGGCATTGAGAGAATCTTTGGAAACAATGGTGGAGGAGTCAAATGATTCACTCTGGGAAATATTCACTTTTGCAAAATGAACACCATTCCCTGTATACTGGAATTCCAGATTTTTGTTGGTATCGTTGAAGAAATCGTCAGAAAGACTTCTGGATAAGCTGAAAATGACTATCTGATCTTCTTTTGGAACTTGTCGAAAAATCAGACGTTTTGCCGAAGAGACTCATTGGCATTCAGCAACTCTATGGAATTCTATGTTGATCTACCCACAATGCTTCGCGCAGTTAGACCGTGAGGGCAATATCAGATCATCAGCACGAAAACATCATTGGCTTTGAGGGAATTATTGGAATCAATTGTGCGTTCACTAAAATGTTTATCTCCCCAAGATATACACTTTGCCGCAATGTTAGAATTGTGGAGTTTAAGGTGACAATGGTATTGAGGAAAACATTGGAATCAACTCTGGTGGGACTCAACATGCTTACCTCATCCAGATATGCACTTTGCTGCAGTCTCCGCTTTTCAGCCAACATGAGTCACTGGGTTTGATCATATATTTACCTCCAAATCTGGATTTACTCAAAATGCTGATCTCGTCGAGATATGAACTTTGCCTCAATATGACAGGTTGGAATAGAAGTCTCAATGGCATTGAGGCAATCTCTGGAAACAAAGCGGGATGGAGTGACATCATGAACTTGGTGAAAGATTCACTTTTTGAAACTGAAAAGATTCACTGAATCCTGAAATGTCAAATTTTTGGAGATATCATTGCAGAAAAGGTCGGAAAGAACTCTGGAGTAGCTTGAAATGCCTATCTCATCTAGCTGTGGTACTTGGCGGAAGATCAGACTTTTGGCAAAAGAGACTGATAGTCATTCAGCAACTCTTTGGAAATCTCTGTTGATCTAACCAGAATTCATCGCGCATTCAGATACTGACTGCATTGTCAGGTTTTCAGAAGGAACACCTCAAAGGCATTGAGGAAATTATTGGAATCAAATGTGGGTTGACTAAAATGCTTATCTCACCGAGATATGCACTTTGCAGCAATATCATTGTTTTGGCAGTAAAGTGTCAATGGCATTGAGAGAATCTTTGGAAACAAAGGTGGGGGAGTCAAATGATTCACTCTGGGAAATATTCACTTTTGCAATATTAACACCATTCCCTATACACTGGAATTCCAGATTTTTGTTGGTATCGTTGAGGAAATCGTCAGAAAGACTTCTGGATAAGCTCAAAATGATTATCTGATCTACTTTTGGAACTTGACGAAAAATCAGACTTTTTGCCGTAGAGACTCTTTGGCATTTGGCAACTCTATGGAAATCTATGTTGATCTACCAACAATGCTTCTCGCAGTTAGACCATGAGTGCAATATCAGATCTTCAGCAGGAATACATCATTGGCTTTGAGGGAATTATTGGAATCAATTGTTCGTTTACTAAAATGTTTATCTCCCCAAGATATACACTTTGCCGCAATGTTAGAATTGTGGAGTTTAAGGTGACAATGGTATTGAGGAAAGCATTGGAATCAACTCTGGTGGGACTCAACATGCTTACCTCATCCAGATATGCACTTTGCTGCATTATCCTCTTTTCAGCCAACATGAGTCACTGGGTTTGATCATATATTTACCTCCAAATCTGGATTTACTCAAAATGCTGATCTCGTCGAGATATGAAATTTGCCTCAATATGACAGTTTAGAATACAAGTCTCAATGGCATTGAGACAATCTCTGGAAACAAAGCGGGAGGGAGTGACATCATGAACTTGGTGAAAGATTCACTTTTAGAAACTGAACGGCATTCACTTAATCCTGAAATGTCAAATTTTTGGGGATATCATTGCAGAAAAGGTCGGAAAGAACGCTGGAGTAGCTTGAAATGCCTATCTCATCTTGCTGTGGAACTTGGCGGAAGATCAGACTTTTGGCAAAAGAGACTGATAGTCATTCAGCAACTCTTTGGAAAACTCTGTTGATCTTACCAGAATTCATCGCGCATTCAGATACTGACTGCAATGTCAGGTTTTCAGAAGGAACACCTCAAAGGCATTGAGGAAATTATTGGAATCAAATGTGGGTTGACTAAAATGCTTATCTCACCGAGATATGCACTTTGCAGCAATATCATTGTTTTGGCAGTAAAGTGTCAATGGCATTGAGAGAATCTTTGGAAACAATGGTGGAGGAGTCAAATGATTCACTCTGGGAAATATTCACTTTTGCAAAATGAACACCATTCCCTGTATACTGGAATTCCAGATTTTTGTTGGTATCGTTGAGGAAATCGTCAGAAAGACTTCTGGATAAGCTGAAAATGACTATCTGATCTTCTTTTGGAACTTGTCGAAAAATCAGACGTTTTGCCGAAGAGACTCATTGGCATTCAGCAACTCTATGGAATTCTATGTTGATCTACCCACAATGCTTCGCGCAGTTAGACCGTGAGGGCAATATCAGATCATCAGCACGAAAACATCATTGGCTTTGAGGGAATTATTGGAATCAATTGTGCGTTCACTAAAATGTTTATCTCCCCAAGATATACACTTTGCCGCAATGTTAGAATTGTGGAGTTTAAGGTGACAATGGTATTGAGGAAAACATTGGAATCAACTCTGGTGGGACTCAACATGCTTACCTCATCCAGATATGCACTTTGCTGCAGTCTCCGCTTTTCAGCCAACATGAGTTACTGGGTTTGATCATATATTTACCTCCAAATCTGGATTTACTCAAAATGCTGATCTCGTCGAGATATGAACTTTGCCTCAATATGACAGTTTGGAATAGAAGTCTCAATGGCATTGAGACAATCTCTGGAAACAAAGCGGGATGGAGTGACATCATGAACTTGGTGAAAGATTCACTTTTTGAAACTGAAAAGCATTCACTTAATCCTGAAATGTCACATTTTTGGAGATATCATTGCAGAAAAGGTCGGAAAGAACTCTGGAGTAGCTTGAAATGCCTATCTCATCTAGCTGTGGAACTTGGCGGAAGATCAGACTTTTGGCAAAAGAGACTGATAGTCATTCAGCAACTCTTTGGAAATCTCTGTTGATCTAACCAGAATTCATCGCGCATTCAGATACTGACTGCATTGTCAGGTTTTCAGAAGGAACACCTCAAAGGCATTGAGGAAATTATTGGAATCAAATTTGGGTTGACTAAAATGCTTATCTCACCGAGATATGCACTTTGCAGCAATATCATTGTTTTGGCAGTAAAGTGTCAATGGCATTGAGAGAATCTTTGGAAACAAAGGTGGAAGAGTCAAATGATTCACTCTGGGAAATATTCACTTTTGCAAAATGAACACCATTCCCTGTATACTGGAATTCCAGATTTTTGTTGGTATCGTTGAGGAAATAGTCAGAAAGACTTCTGGATAAGCTGAAAATGACTATCTGATCTTCTTTTGGAACTTGTCGAAAAATCAGACGTTTTGCCGAAGAGACTCTTTGGCATTCAGCAACTCTATGGAATTCTATGTTGATCTACCCACAATGCTTCGCGCAGTTAGACCGTGAGGGCAATATCAGATCATCAGCAGGAAAACATCATTGGCTTTGAGGGAATTATTGGAATCAATTGTGCGTTCACTAAAATGTTTATCTCCCCAAGATATACACTTTGCCACAATGTTAGAATTGTGGAGTTTAAGGTGACAATGGTATTGAGGAAAACATTGGAATCAACTCTGGTGGGACTCAACATGCTTACCTCATCCAGATATGAACTTTGCTGCAGTCTCCGCTTTTCAGCCAACATGAGTCACTGGGTTTGATCATATATTTACCTCCAAATCTGGATTTACTCAAAATGCTGATCTCGTCGAGATATGAACTTTGCCTCAATATGACAGGTTGGAATAGAAGTCTCAATGGCATTGAGGCAATCTCTGGAAACAAAGCGGGATGGAGTGACATCATGAACTTGGTGAAAGATTCACTTTTTGAAACTGAAAAGATTCACTGAATCCTGAAATGTCAAATTTTTGGAGATATCATTGCAGAAAAGGTCGGAAAGAACTCTGGAGTAGCTTGAAATGCCTATCTCATCTAGCTGTGGAACTTGGCGGAAGATCAGACTTTTGGCAAAAGAGACTGATAGTCATTCAGCAACTCTTTGGAAATCTCTGTTGATCTAACCAGAATTCATCGCGCATTCAGATACTGACTGCATTGTCAGGTTTTCAGAAGGAACACCTCAAAGGCATTGAGGAAATTATTGGAATCAAATGTGGGTTGACTAAAATGCTTATCTCACCGAGATATGCACTTTGCAGCAATATCATTGTTTTGGCAGTAAAGTGTCAATGGCATTGAGAGAATCTTTGGAAACAAAGGTGGGGGAGTCAAATGATTCACTCTGGGAAATATTCACTTTTGCAAAATGAACACCATTCCCTGTATACTGGAATTCCAGATTTTTGTTGGTATCGTTGAGGAAATCGTCAGAAAGACTTCTGGATAAGCTGAAAATGACTATCTGATCTTCTTTTGGAACTTGTCGAAAAATCAGACGTTTTGCCGAAGAGACTCATTGGCATTCAGCAACTCTATGGAATTCTATGTTGATCTACCCACAATGCTTCTCGCAGTTAGACCATGAGTGCAATATCAGATCTTCAGCAGGAATACATCATTGGCTTTGAGGGAATTATTGGAATCAATTGTTCGTTTACTAAAATGTTTATCTCCCCAAGATATACACTTTGCCGCAATGTTAGAATTGTGGAGTTTAAGGTGACAATGGTATTGAGGAAAACATTGGAATCAACTCTGGTGGGACTCAACATGCTTACCTCATCCAGATATGCACTTTGCTGCAGTCTCCGCTTTTCAGCCAACATGAGTTACTGGGTTTGATCATATATTTACCTCCAAATCTGGATTTACTCAAAATGCTGATCTCGTCGAGATATGAACTTTGCCTCAATATGACAGTTTGGAATAGAAGTCTCAATGGCATTGAGACAATCTCTGGAAACAAAGCGGAATGGAGTGACTTCATGAACTTGGTGAAAGATTCACTTTTTGAAACTGAAAAGCATTCACTTAATCCTGAAATGTCAAATTTTTGGAGATATCATTGCACAAAAGGTCGGAAAGAACTCTGGAGTAGCTTGAAATGCCTATCTCATCTAGCTGTGGAACTTGGCGGAAGATCAGACTTTTGGCAAAAGAGACTGATAGTCATTCAGCAACTCTTTGGAAATCTCTGTTGATCTAACCAGAATTCATCGCGCATTCAGATACTGACTGCATTGTCAGGTTTTCAGAAGGAACACCTCAAAGGCATTGAGGAAATTATTGGAATGAAATGTGGGTTGACTAAAATGCTAATCTCACCGAGATATGCACTTTGCAGCAATATCATTGTTTTGGCAGTAAAGTGTCAATGGCATTGAGAGAATCTTTGGAAACAATGGTGGAGGAGTCAAATGATTCACTCTGGGAAATATTCACTTTTGCAAAGTGAACACCATTCCCTATATACTGGAATTCCAGATTTTTGTTGGTATCGTTGAGGAAATCGTCAGAAAGACTTCTGGATAAGCTCAAAATGACTATCTGATCTTCTTTTGGAACTTGACGAAAAATCAGACGTTTTGCCGAAGAGACTCATTGGCATTCAGCAACTCTATGGAATTCTATGTTGATCTACCCACAATGCTTCGCGCAGTTAGACCATGAGTGCAATATCAGATCTTCAGCAGGAATACATCATTGGCTTTGGGGGTATTATTGGAATCAATTGTGCGTTTACTAAAATGTTCATCTCCCCAAGATATACACTTTGCCGCAATGTTAGAATTGTGGAGTTTAAGGTGACAATGGTATTGAGGAAAACATTGGAATCAACTCTGGTGGGACTCAACATGCTTACCTCATCCAGATATGCACTTTGCTGCAGTCTCCGCTTTTCAGCCAACATGAGTCACTGGGTTTGATCATATATTTACCTCCAAATCTGGATTTACTCAAAATGCTGATCTCGTCGAGATATGAACTTTGCCTCAATATGACAGTTTAGAATACAAGTCTCAATGGCATTGAGACAATCTCTGGAAACAAAGCGGGAGGGAGTGACATCATGAACTTGGTGAAAGATTCACTTTTAGAAACTGAAAAGCATTCACTTAATCCTGAAATGTCAAATTTTTGGGGATATCATTGCAGAAAAGGTCGGAAAGAACGCTGGAGTAGCTTGAAATGCCTATCTCATCTAGCTGTGGAACTTGGCGGAAGATCAGACTTTTGGCAAAAGAGACTGATAGTCATTCAGCAACTCTTTGGAAATCTCTGTTGATCTAACCAGAATTCATCGCGCATTCAGATACTGACTGCAATGTCAGGTTTTCAGAAGGAACACCTCAAAGGCATTGAGGAAATTATTGGAATGAAATGTGGGTTGACTAAAATGCTAATCTCACCGAGATATGCACTTTGCAGCAATATCATTGTTTTGGCAGTAAAGTGTCAATGGCATTGAGAGAATCTTTGGAAACAAAGGTGGGGGAGTCAAATGATTCACTCTGGGAAATATTCACTTTTGCAAAATGAACACCATTCCCTATACACTGGAATTCCAGATTTTTGTTTGTATCGTTGAGGAAATCGTCAGAAAGACTTCTGGATAAGCTCAAAATGATTATCTGATCTACTTTTGGAACTTGACGAAAAATCAGACTTTTTGCCGTAGAGACTCATTGGCATTTGGCAACTTTATGGAAATCTATGTTGATCTACCCACAATGCTTCTCGCAGTTAGACCATGAGTGCAATATCAGATCTTCAGCAGGAATACATCATTGGCTTTGAGGGAATTATTGGAATCAATTGTTCGTTTACTAAAATGTTTATCTCCCCAAGATATACACTTTGCCGCAATGTTAGAATTGTGGAGTTTAAGGTGACAATGGTATTGAGGAAAACATTGGAATCAACTCTGGTGGGACTCAACATGCTTACCTCATCCAGATATGCACTTTGCTGCAGTCTCCTCTTTTCAGCCAACATGAGTCACTGGGTTTGATCATATATTTACCTCCAAATCTGGATTTACTCAAAATGCTGATCTCGTCGAGGTATGAACTTTGCCTCAATATGACAGTTTGGAATAGAAGTCTCAATGGCATTGAGACAATCTCTGGAAACAAAGCGGGATGGAGTGACATCATGAACTTGGTGAAAGATTCACTTTTTGAAACTGAAAAACATTCACTTAATCCTGAAATGTCAATTTTTTGGGGATATCATTGCAGAAAAGGTCGGAAAGAACTCTGGAGTAGCTTGAAATGCCTATCTCATCTAGCTGTGGAACTTGGCGGAAGATCAGACTTTTGGCAAAAGAGACTGATAGTCATTCAGCAACTCTTTGGAACTCTCTGTTGATCTTACCAGAATTCATCGCGCATTCAGATACTGACTGCAATGTCTGGGTTTCAGAAGGAACACCTCAAAGGCATTGAGGAAATTATTGGGATCAAATGTGGGTTGTCTAAAATGCTTATCTCACCGAGATATGCACTTTGCAGCAATATCATTGTTTTGGCAGTAAAGTGTCAATGGCATTGAGAGAATCTTTGGAAACAAAGGTGGAGGAGTCAAATCATTCACTCTGGGAAATATTCACTTTTGCAAAATGAACACCATTCCCTGTATACTGGAATTCCAGATTTTTGTTGGTATCGTTGAGGAAATCGTCAGAAAGACTTCTGGATAAGCTCAAAATGACTATCTGATCTTCTTTTGGAACTTGTCGAAAAATCAGACGTTTTGCCGAAGAGACTCTTTGGCATTCAGCAACACTATGGAATTCTATGTTGATCTACCCACAATGCTTCGCGCAGTTAGACCGTGAGGGCAATATCAGATCATCAGCAGGAAAAGATCATTGGCTTTGAGGGAATTATTGGAATCAATTGTGCGTTCACTAAAATGTTTATCTCCCCAAGATATACACTTTGCCGCAATGTTAGAATTGTGGAGTTTAAGGTGACAATGGTATTGAGGAAAACATTGGAATCAACTCTGGTGGGACTCAACATGCTTACCTCATCCAGATATGCACTTTGCTGCATTATCCTCTTTTCAGCCAACATGAGTCACTGGGTTTGATCATATATTTACCTCCAAATCTGGATTTACTCAAAATGCTGATCTCGTCGAGATATGAAATTTGCCTCAATATGACAGTTTGGAATACAAGTCTCAATGGCATTGAGACAATCTCTGGAAACAAAGCGGGAGGGAGTGACATCATGAACTTGGTGAAAGATTCACTTTTAGAAACTGAACGTCATTCACTTAATCCTGAAATGTCAAATTTTTGGGGATATCATTGCAGACAAGGTCGGAAAGAACGCTGGAGTAGCTTGAAATGCCTATCTCATCTTGCTGTGGAACTTGGCGGAAGATCAGACTTTTGGCAAAAGAGACTGATAGTCATTCAGCAACTCTTTGGAAATCTCTGTTGATCTAACCAGAATTCATCGCGCATTCAGATACTGACTGCAATGTCAGGTTTTCAGAAGGAACACCTCAAAGGCATTGAGGAAATTATTGGAATCAAATGTGGGTTGACTAAAATGCTTATCTCACCGAGATATGCACTTTGCAGCAATATCATTGTTTTGGCAGTAAAGTGTCAATGGCATTGAGAGAATCTTTGGAAACAATGGTGGAGGAGTCAAATGATTCACTCTGGGAAATATTCACTTTTGCAAAATGAACACCATTCCCTGTATACTGGAATTCCAGATTTTTGTTGGTATCGTTGAGGAAATCGTCAGAAAGACTTCTGGATAAGCTGAAAATGACTATCTGATCTTCTTTTGGAACTTGTCGAAAAATCAGACGTTTTGCCGAAGAGACTCATTGGCATTCAGCAACTCTATGGAATTCTATGTTGATCTACCCACAATGCTTCGCGCAGTTAGACCGTGAGGGCAATATCAGATCATCAGCACGAAAACATCATTGGCTTTGAGGGAATTATTGGAATCAATTGTGCGTTCACTAAAATGTTTATCTCCCCAAGATATACACTTTGCCGCAATGTTAGAATTGTGGAGTTTAAGGTGACAATGGTATTGAGGAAAACATTGGAATCAACTCTGGTGGGACTCAACATGCTTACCTCATCCAGATATGCACTTTGCTGCAGTCTCCGCTTTTCAGCCAACATGAGTTACTGGGTTTGATCATATATTTACCTCCAAATCTGGATTTACTCAAAATGCTGATCTCGTCGAGATATGAACTTTGCCTCAATATGACAGTTTGGAATAGAAGTCTCAATGGCATTGAGACAATCTCTGGAAACAAAGCGGGATGGAGTGACATCATGAACTTGGTGAAAGATTCACTTTTTGAAACTGAAAAGCATTCACTTAATCCTGAAATGTCACATTTTTGGAGATATCATTGCAGAAAAGGTCGGAAAGAACTCTGGAGTAGCTTGAAATGCCTATCTCATCTAGCTGTGGAACTTGGCGGAAGATCAGACTTTTGGCAAAAGAGACTGATAGTCTTTCAGCAACTCTTTGGAAATCTCTGTTGATCTAACCAGAATTCATCGCGCATTCAGATACTGACTGCATTGTCAGGTTTTCAGAAGGAACACCTCAAAGGCATTGAGGAAATTATTGGAATCAAATTTGGGTTGACTAAAATGCTTATCTCACCGAGATATGCACTTTGCAGCAATATCATTGTTTTGGCAGTAAAGTGTCAATGGCATTGAGAGAATCTTTGGAAACAAAGGTGGAGGAGTCAAATGATTCACTCTGGGAAATATTCACTTTTGCAAAATGAACACCATTCCCTGTATACTGGAATTCCAGATTTTTGTTGGTATCGTTGAGGAAATCGTCAGAAAGACTTCTGGATAAGCTGAAAATGACTATCTGATCTTCTTTTGGAACTTGTCGAAAAATCAGACGTTTTGCCGAAGAGACTCTTTGGCATTCAGCAACTCTATGGAATTCTATGTTGATCTACCCACAATGCTTCGCGCAGTTAGACCGTGAGGGCAATATCAGATCATCAGCAGGAAAACATCATTGGCTTTGAGGGAATTATTGGAATCAATTGTGCGTTCACTAAAATGTTTATCTCCCCAAGATATACACTTTGCCGCAATGTTAGAATTGTGGAGTTTAAGGTGACAATGGTATTGAGGAAAACATTGGAATCAACTCTGGTGGGACTCAACATGCTTACCTCATCCAGATATGCACTTTGCTGCAGTCTCCGCTTTTCAGCCAACATGAGTCACTGGGTTTGATCATATATTTACCTCCAAATCTGGATTTACTCAAAATGCTGATCTCGTCGAGATATGAACTTTGCCTCAATATGACAGGTTGGAATAGAAGTCTCAATGGCATTGAGGCAATCTCTGGAAACAAAGCGGGATGGAGTGACATCATGAACTTGGTGAAAGATTCACTTTTTGAAACTGAAAAGATTCACTGAATCCTGAAATGTCAAATTTTTGGAGATATCATTGCAGAAAAGGTCGGAAAGAACTCTGGAGTAGCTTGAAATGCCTATCTCATCTAGCTGTGGAACTTGGCGGAAGATCAGACTTTTGGCAAAAGAGACTGATAGTCATTCAGCAACTCTTTGGAAATCTCTGTTGATCTAACCAGAATTCATCGCGCATTCAGATACTGACTGCATTGTCAGGTTTTCAGAAGGAACACCTCAAAGGCATTGAGGAAATTATTGGAATGAAATGTGGGTTGACTAAAATGCTAATCTCACCGAGATATGCACTTTGCAGCAATATCATTGTTTTGGCAGTAAAGTGTCAATGGCATTGAGAGAATCTTTGGAAACAATGGTGGAGGAGTCAAATGATTCACTCTGGGAAATATTCACTTTTGCAAAGTGAACACCATTCCCTATATACTGGAATTCCAGATTTTTGTTGGTATCGTTGAGGAAATCGTCAGAAAGACTTCTGGATAAGCTCAAAATGACTATCTGATCTTCTTTTGGAACTTGACGAAAAATCAGACGTTTTGCCGAAGAGACTCATTGGCATTCAGCAACTCTATGGAATTCTATGTTGATCTACCCACAATGCTTCGCGCAGTTAGACCATGAGTGCAATATCAAATCTTCAGCAGGAATACATCATTGGCTTTGGGGGTATTATTGGAATCAATTGTGCGTTTACTAAAATGTTCATCTCCCCAAGATATACACTTTGCCGCAATGTTAGAATTGTGGAGTTTAAGGTGACAATGGTATTGAGGAAAACATTGGAATCAACTCTGGTGGGACTCAACATGCTTACCTCATCCAGATATGCACTTTGCTGCAGTCTCCGCTTTTCAGCCAACATGAGTCACTGGGTTTGATCATATATTTACCTCCAAATCTGGATTTACTCAAAATGCTGATCTCGTCGAGATATGAACTTTGCCTCAATATGACAGTTTAGAATACAAGTCTCAATGGCATTGAGACAATCTCTGGAAACAAAGCGGGAGGGAGTGACATCATGAACTTGGTGAAAGATTCACTTTTTGAAACTGAAAAGCATTCACTTAATCCTGAAATGTCAAATTTTTGGGGATATCATTGCAGAAAAGGTCGGAAAGAACGCTGGAGTAGCTTGAAATGCCTATCTCATCTAGCTGTGGAACTTGGCGGAAGATCAGACTTTTGGCAAAAGAGACTGATAGTCATTCAGCAACTCTTTGGAAATCTCTGTTGATCTAACCAGAATTCATCGCGCATTCAGATACTGACTGCAATGTCAGGTTTTCAGAAGGAACACCTCAAAGGCATTGAGGAAATTATTGGAATGAAATGTGGGTTGACTAAAATGCTAATCTCACCGAGATATGCACTTTGCAGCAATATCATTGTTTTGGCAGTAAAGTGTCAATGGCATTGAGAGAATCTTTGGAAACAAAGGTGGGGGAGTCAAATGATTCACTCTGGGAAATATTCACTTTTGCAAAATGAACACCATTCCCTATACACTGGAATTCCAGATTTTTGTTGGTATCGTTGAGGAAATCGTCAGAAAGACTTCTGGATAAGCTCAAAATGATTATCTGATCTACTTTTGGAACTTGACGAAAAATCAGACTTTTTGCCGTAGAGACTCATTGGCATTTGGCAACTTTATGGAAATCTATGTTGATCTACCCACAATGCTTCTCGCAGTTAGACCATGAGTGCAATATCAGATCTTCAGCAGGAATACATCATTGGCTTTGAGGGAATTATTGGAATCAATTGTTCGTTTACTAAAATGTTTATCTCCCCAAGATATACACTTTGCCGCAATGTTAGAATTGTGGAGTTTAAGGTGACAATGGTATTGAGGAAAACATTGGAATCAACTCTGGTGGGACTCAACATGCTTACCTCATCCAGATATGCACTTTGCTGCAGTCTCCTCTTTTCAGCCAACATGAGTCACTGGGTTTGATCATATATTTACCTCCAAATCTGGATTTACTCAAAATGCTGATCTCGTCGAGGTATGAACTTTGCCTCAATATGACAGTTTGGAATAGAAGTCTCAATGGCATTGAGACAATCTCTGGAAACAAAGCGGGATGGAGTGACATCATGAACTTGGTGAAAGATGCACTTTTTGAAACTGAAAAACATTCACTTAATCCTGAAATGTCAATTTTTTGGAGATATCATTGCAGAAAAGGTCGGAAAGAACTCTGGAGTAGCTTGAAATGCCTATCTCATCTAGCTGTGGAACTTGGCGGAAGATCAGACTTTTGGCAAAAGAGACTGATAGTCATTCAGCAACTCTTTGGAACTCTCTGTTGATCTTACCAGAATTCATCGCGCATTCAGATACTGACTGCAATGTCAGGGTTTCAGAAGGAACACCTCAAAGGCATTGAGGAAATTATTGGGATCAAATGTGGGTTGTCTAAAATGCTTATCTCACCGAGATATGCACTTTGCAGCAATATCATTGTTTTGGCAGTAAAGTGTCAATGGCATTGAGAGAATCTTTGGAAACAAAGGTGGGGGAGTCAAATGATTCACTCTGGGAAATATTCACTTTTGCAAAATTAACACCATTCCCTATACACTGGAATTCCAGATTTTTGTTGGTATCGTTGAGGAAATCGTCAGAAAGACTTCTGGATAAGCTCAAAATGATTATCTGATCTACTTTTGGAACTTGACGAAAAATCAGACTTTTTCCGTAGAGACTCATTGGCATTTGGCAACTCTATGGAAATCTATGTTGATCTACCCACAATGCTTCTCGCAGTTAGACCATGAGTGCAATATCAGATCTTCAGCAGGAATACATCATTGGCTTTGAGGGAATTATTGGAATCAATTGTTCGTTTACTAAAATGTTTATCTCCCCAAGATATACACTTTGCCGCAATGTTAGAATTGTGGAGTTTAAGGTGACAATGGTATTGAGGAAAACATTGGAATCAACTCTGGTGGGACTCAACATGCTTACCTCATCCAGATATGCACTTTGCTGCAGTCTCCGCTTTTCAGCCAACATGAGTTACTGGGTTTGATCATATATTTACCTCCAAATCTGGATTTACTCAAAATGCTGATCTCGTCGAGATATGAACTTTGCCTCAATATGACAGTTTGGAATAGAAGTCTCAATGGCATTGAGACAATCTCTGGAAATAAAGCGGGATGGAGTGACATCATGAACTTGGTGAAAGATTCACTTTTTGAAACTGAAAAGCATTCACTTAATCCTGAAATGTCAAATTTTTGGAGATATCATTGCAGAAAAGGTCGGAAAGAACTCTGGAGTAGCTTGAAATGCCTATCTCATCTAGCTGTGGAACTTGGCGGAAGATCAGACTTTTGGCAAAAGAGACTGATAGTCATTCAGCAACTCTTTGGAAATCTCTGTTGATCTAACCAGAATTCATCGCGCTTTCAGATACTGACTGCATTGTCAGGTTTTCAGAAGGAACACCTCAAAGGCATTGAGGAAATTATTGGAATCAAATGTGGGTTGACTAAAATGCTTATCTCACCGAGATATGCACTTTGCAGCAATATCATTGTTTTGGCAGTAAAGTGTCAATGGCATTGAGAGAATCTTTGGAAACAAAGGTGGAGGAGTCAAATCATTCACTCTGGGAAATATTCACTTTTGCAAAATGAACACCATTCCCTGTATACTGGAATTCCAGATTTTTGTTGGTATCGTTGAGGAAATCGTCAGAAAGACTTCTGGATAAGCTGAAAATGACTATCTGATCTTCTTTTGGAACTTGTCGAAAAATCAGACGTTTTGCCGAAGAGACTCATTGGCATTCAGCAACTCTATGGAATTCTATGTTGATCTACCCACAATGCTTCGCGCAGTTAGACCGTGAGGGCAATATCAGATCATCAGCACGAAAACATCATTGGCTTTGAGGGAATTATTGGAATCAATTGTGCGTTCACTAAAATGTTTATCTCCCCAAGATATACACTTTGCCGCAATGTTAGAATTGTGGAGTTTAAGGTGACAATGGTATTGAGGAAAACATTGGAATCAACTCTGGTGGGACTCAACATGCTTACCTCATCCAGATATGCACTTTGCTGCAGTCTCCGCTTTTCAGCCAACATGAGTTACTGGGTTTGATCATATATTTACCTCCAAATCTGGATTTACTCAAAATGCTGATCTCGTCGAGATATGAACTTTGCCTCAATATGACAGTTTGGAATAGAAGTCTCAATGGCATTGAGACAATCTCTGGAAACAAAGCGGGATGGAGTGACATCATGAACTTGGTGAAAGATTCACTTTTTGAAACTGAAAAGCATTCACTTAATCCTGAAATGTCACATTTTTGGAGATATCATTGCAGAAAAGGTCGGAAAGAACTCTGGAGTAGCTTGAAATGCCTATCTCATCTAGCTGTGGAACTTGGCGGAAGATCAGACTTTTGGCAAAAGAGACTGATAGTCTTTCAGCAACTCTTTGGAAATCTCTGTTGATCTAACCAGAATTCATCGCGCATTCAGATACTGACTGCATTGTCAGGTTTTCAGAAGGAACACCTCAAAGGCATTGAGGAAATTATTGGAATCAAATTTGGGTTGACTAAAATGCTTATCTCACCGAGATATGCACTTTGCAGCAATATCATTGTTTTGGCAGTAAAGTGTCAATGGCATTGAGAGAATCTTTGGAAACAAAGGTGGAGGAGTCAAATGATTCACTCTGGGAAATATTCACTTTTGCAAAATGAACACCATTCCCTGTATACTGGAATTCCAGATTTTTGTTGGTATCGTTGAGGAAATCGTCAGAAAGACTTCTGGATAAGCTGAAAATGACTATCTGATCTTCTTTTGGAACTTGTCGAAAAATCAGACGTTTTGCCGAAGAGACTCTTTGGCATTCAGCAACTCTATGGAATTCTATGTTGATCTACCCACAATGCTTCGCGCAGTTAGACCGTGAGGGCAATATCAGATCATCAGCAGGAAAACATCATAGGCTTTGAGGGAATTATTGGAATCAATTGTGCGTTCACTAAAATGTTTATCTCCCCAAGATATACACTTTGCCGCAATGTTAGAATTGTGGAGTTTAAGGTGACAATGGTATTGAGGAAAACATTGGAATCAACTCTGGTGGGACTCAACATGCTTACCTCATCCAGATATGCACTTTGCTGCAGTCTCCGCTTTTCAGCCAACATGAGTCACTGGGTTTGATCATTATTTACCTCCAAATCTGGATTTACTCAAAATGCTGATCTCGTCGAGATATGAACTTTGCCTCAATATGACAGGTTGGAATAGAAGTCTCAATGGCATTGAGGCAATCTCTGGAAACAAAGCGGGATGGAGTGACATCATGAACTTGGTGAAAGATTCACTTTTTGAAACTGAAAAGATTCACTGAATCCTGAAATGTCAAATTTTTGAGATATCATTGCAGAAAAGGTCGGAAAGAACTCTGGAGTAGCTTGAAATGCCTATCTCATCTAGCTGTGGAACTTGGCGGAAGATCAGACTTTTGGCAAAAGAGACTGATAGTCATTCAGCAACTCTTTGGAAATCTCTGTTGATCTAACCAGAATTCATCGCGCATTCAGATACTGACTGCATTGTCAGGTTTTCAGAAGGAACACCTCAAAGGCATTGAGGAAATTATTGGAATGAAATGTGGGTTGACTAAAATGCTAATCTCACCGAGATATGCACTTTGCAGCAATATCATTGTTTTGGCAGTAAAGTGTCAATGGCATTGAGAGAATCTTTGGAAACAATGGTGGAGGAGTCAAATGATTCACTCTGGGAAATATTCACTTTTGCAAAGTGAACACCATTCCCTATATACTGGAATTCCAGATTTTTGTTGGTATCGTTGAGGAAATCGTCAGAAAGATTTCTGGATAAGCTCAAAATGACTATCTGATCTTCTTTTGGAACTTGACGAAAAATCAGACGTTTTGCCGAAGAGACTCATTGGCATTCAGCAACTCTATGGAATTCTATGTTGATCTACCCACAATGCTTCGCGCAGTTAGACCATGAGTGCAATATCAAATCTTCAGCAGGAATACATCATTGGCTTTGGGGGTATTATTGGAATCAATTGTGCGTTTACTAAAATGTTCATCTCCCCAAGATATACACTTTGCCGCAATGTTAGAATTGTGGAGTTTAAGGTGACAATGGTATTGAGGAAAACATTGGAATCAACTCTGGTGGGACTCAACATGCTTACCTCATCCAGATATGCACTTTGCTGCAGTCTCCGCTTTTCAGCCAACATGAGTCACTGGGTTTGATCATATATTTACCTCCAAATCTGGATTTACTCAAAATGCTGATCTCGTCGAGATATGAACTTTGCCTCAATATGACAGTTTAGAATACAAGTCTCAATGGCATTGAGACAATCTCTGGAAACAAAGCGGGAGGGAGTGACATCATGAACTTGGTGAAAGATTCACTTTTTGAAACTGAAAAGCATTCACTTAATCCTGAAATGTCAAATTTTTGGGGATATCATTGCAGAAAAGGTCGGAAAGAACGCTGGAGTAGCTTGAAATGCCTATCTCATCTAGCTGTGGAACTTGGCGGAAGATCAGACTTTTGGCAAAAGAGACTGATAGTCATTCAGCAACTCTTTGGAAATCTCTGTTGATCTAACCAGAATTCATCGCGCATTCAGATACTGACTGCAATGTCAGGTTTTCAGAAGGAACACCTCAAAGGCATTGAGGAAATTATTGGAATGAAATGTGGGTTGACTAAAATGCTAATCTCACCGAGATATGCACTTTGCAGCAATATGATTGTTTTGGCAGTAAAGTGTCAATGGCATTGAGAGAATCTTTGGAAACAAAGGTGGGGGACTCAAATGATTCACTCTGGGAAATATTCACTTTTGCAAAATGAACACCATTCCCTATACACTGGAATTCCAGATTTTTGTTGGTATCGTTGAGGAAATCGTCAGAAAGACTTCTGGATAAGCTCAAAATGATTATCTGATCTACTTTTGGAACTTGACGAAAAATCAGACTTTTTGCCGTAGAGACTCATTGGCATTTGGCAACTCTATGGAAATCTATGTTGATCTACCCACAATGCTTCTCGCAGTTAGACCATGAGTGCAATATCAGATCTTCAGCAGGAATACATCATTGGCTTTGAGGGAATTATTGGAATCAATTGTTCGTTTACTAAAATGTTTATCTCCCCAAGATATACACTTTGCCGCAATGTTAGAATTGTGGAGTTTAAGGTGACAATGGTATTGAGGAAAACATTGGAATCAACTCTGGTGGGACTCAACATGCTTACCTCATCCAGATATGCACTTTGCTGCAGTCTCCTCTTTTCAGCCAACATGAGTCACTGGGTTTGATCATATATTTACCTCCAAATCTGGATTTACTCAAAATGCTGATCTCGTCGAGGTATGAACTTTGCCTCAATATGACAGTTTGGAATAGAAGTCTCAATGGCATTGAGACAATCTCTGGAAACAAAGCGGGATGGAGTGACATCATGAACTTGGTGAAAGATTCACTTTTTGAAACTGAAAAACATTCACTTAATCCTGAAATGTCAATTTTTTGGAGATATCATTGCAGAAAAGGTCGGAAAGAACTCTGGAGTAGCTTGAAATGCCTATCTCATCTAGCTGTGGAACTTGGCGGAAGATCAGACTTTTGGCAAAAGAGACTGATAGTCATTCAGCAACTCTTTGGAACTCTCTGTTGATCTTACCAGAATTCATCGCGCATTCAGATACTGACTGCAATGTCAGGGTTTCAGAAGGAACACCTCAAAGGCATTGAGGAAATTATTGGGATCAAATGTGGGTCGTCTAGAATGCTTATCTCACCGAGATATGCACTTTGCAGCAATATCATTGTTTTGGCAGTAAAGTGTCAATGGCATTGAGAGAATCTTTGGAAACAAAGGTGGGGGAGTCAAATGATTCACTCTGGGAAATATTCACTTTTGCAAAATTAACACCATTCCCTATACACTGGAATTCCAGATTTTTGTTGGTATCGTTGAGGAAATCGTCAGAAAGACTTCTGGATAAGCTCAAAATGATTATCTGATCTACTTTTGGAAGTTGACGAAAAATCAGACTTTTTCCGTAGAGACTCATTGGCATTTGGCAACTCTATGGAAATCTATGTTGATCTACCCACAATGCTTCTCGCAGTTAGACCATGAGTGCAATATCAGATCTTCAGCAGGAATACATCATTGGCTTTGAGGGAATTATTGGAATCAATTGTTCGTTTACTAAAATGTTTATCTCCCCAAGATATACACTTTGCCGCAATGTTAGAATTGTGGAGTTTAAGGTGACAATGGTATTGAGGAAAACATTGGAATCAACTCTGGTGGGACTCAACATGCTTACCTCATCCAGATATGCACTTTGCTGCAGTCTCCTCTTTTCAGCCAACATGAGTCACTGGGTTTGATCATATATTTACCTCCAAATCTGGATTTACTCAAAATGCTGATCTCGTCGAGATATGAACTTTGCCTCAATATGACAGTTTGTAATAGAAGTCTCAATGGCATTGAGACAATCTCTGGAAACAAAGCGGGATGGAGTGACATCATGAACTTGGTGAAGGATTCACTTTTTGAAACTGAAAAGCATTCACTTAATCCTGAAATATCAATTTTTTGGAGATATCATTGCAGAAAAGGTCGGACAGAACTCTGGAGTAGCTTGAAATGCCTATCTCATCTAGCTGTGGAACTTGGCGGAAGATCAGACTTTTGGCAAAAGAGACTGATAGTCATTCAGCAACTCTTTGGAAATCTCTGTTGATCTTACCAGAATTCATCGCGCATTCAGATACTGACTGCAATGTCAGGTTTTCAGAAGGAACACCTCAAAGGCATTGAGGAAATTATTGGAATCAAATGTGGGTTGACTAAAATGCTTATCTCACCGAGATATGCACTTTGCAGCAATATCATTGTTTTGGCAGTAAAGTGTCAATGGCATTGAGAGAATCTTTGGAAACAATGGTGGAGGAGTCAAATGATTCACTCTGGGAAATATTCACTTTTGCAAAATGAACACCATTCCCTGTATACTGGAATTCCAGATTTTTGTTGGTATCGTTGAGGAAATCGTCAGAAAGACTTCTGGATAAGCTGAAAATGACTATCTGATCTTCTTTTGGAACTTGTCGAAAAATCAGACGTTTTGCCGAAGAGACTCATTGGCATTCAGCAACTCTATGGAATTCTATGTTGATCTACCCACAATGCTTCGCGCAGTTAGACCGTGAGGGCAATATCAGATCATCAGCACGAAAACATCATTGGCTTTGAGGGAATTATTGGAATCAATTGTGCGTTCACTAAAATGTTTATCTCCCCAAGATATACACTTTGCCGCAATGTTAGAATTGTGGAGTTTAAGGTGACAATGGTATTGAGGAAAACATTGGAATCAACTCTGGTGGGACTCAACATGCTTACCTCATCCAGATATGCACTTTGCTGCAGTCTCCGCTTTTCAGCCAACATGAGTTACTGGGTTTGATCATATATTTACCTCCAAATCTGGATTTACTCAAAATGCTGATCTCGTCGAGATATGAACTTTGCCTCAATATGACAGTTTGGAATAGAAGTCTCAATGGCATTGAGACAATCTCTGGAAACAAAGCGGGATGGAGTGACATCATGAACTTGGTGAAAGATTCACTTTTTGAAACTGAAAAGCATTCACTTAATCCTGAAATGTCAAATTTTTGGAGATATCATTGCAGAAAAGGTCGGAAAGAACTCTGGAGTAGCTTGAAATGCCTATCTCATCTAGCTGTGGAACTTGGCGGAAGATCAGACTTTTGGCAAAAGAGACTGATAGTCATTCAGCAACTCTTTGGAAATCTCTGTTGATCTAACCAGAATTCATCGCGCATTCAGATACTGACTGCATTGTCAGGTTTTCAGAAGGAACACCTCAAAGGCATTGAGGAAATTATTGGAATCAAATTTGGGTTGACTAAAATGCTTATCTCACCGAGATATGCACTTTGCAGCAATATCATTGTTTTGGCAGTAAAGTGTCAATGGCATTGAGAGAATCTTTGGAAACAAAGGTGGAGGAGTCAAATCATTCACTCTGGGAAATATTCACTTTTGCAAAATGAACACCATTCCCTGTATACTGGAATTCCAGATTTTTGTTGGTATCGTTGAGGAAATCGTCAGAAAGACTTCTGGATAAGCTCAAAATGACTATCTGATCTTCTTTTGGAACTTGTCGAAAAATCAGACGTTTTGCCGAAGAGACTCTTTGGCATTCAGCAACTCTATGGAATTCTATGTTGATCTACCCACAATGCTTCGCGCAGTTAGACCGTGAGGGCAATATCAGATCATCAGCAGGAAAACATCATTGGCTTTGAGGGAATTATTGGAATCAATTGTGCGTTCACTAAAATGTTTATCTCCCCAAGATATACACTTTGCCGCAATGTTAGAATTGTGGAGTTTAAGGTGACAATGGTATTGAGGAAAACATTGGAATCAACTCTGGTGGGACTCAACATGCTTACCTCATCCAGATATGCACTTTGCTGCAGTCTCCGCTTTTCAGCCAACATGAGTCACTGGGTTTGATCATATATTTACCTCCAAATCTGGATTTACTCAAAATGCTGATCTCGTCGAGATATGAACTTTGCCTCAATATGACAGTTTGGAATAGAAGTCTCAATGGCATTGAGACAATCTCTGGAAACAAAGCGGGATGGAGTGACATCATGAACTTGGTGAAAGATTCACTTTTTGAAACTGAAAAGCATTCACTGAATCCTGAAATGTCAAATTTTTGGAGATATCATTGCAGAAAAGGTCGGAAAGAACTCTGGAGTAGCTTGAAATGCCTATCTCATCTAGCTGTGGAACTTGGCGGAAGATCAGACTTTTGGCAAAAGAGACTGATAGTCATTCAGCAACTCTTTGGAAATCTCTGTTGATCTTACCAGAATTCATCGCGCATTCAGATACTGACTGCAATGTCAGGTTTTCAGAAGGAACACCTCAAAGGCATTGAGGAAATTATTGGAATCAAATGTGGGTTGTCTAAAATGCTTATCTCACCGAGATATGCACTTTGCAGCAATATCATTGTTTTGGCAGTAAAGTGTCAATGGCATTGAGAGAATCTTTGGAAACAATGGTGGAGGAGTCAAATGATTCACTCTGGGAAATATTCACTTTTGCAAAGTGAACACCATTCCCTATACACTGGAATTCCAGATTTTTGTTGGTATCGTTGAGGAAATCGTCAGAAAGACTTCTGGATAAGCTCAAAATGATTATCTGATCTACTTTTGGAACTTGACGAAAAATCAGACTTTTTGCCGTAGAGACTCATTGGCATTTGGCAACTCTATGGAATTCTATGTTGATCTACCCACAATGCTTCGCGCAGTTAGACCGTGAGGGCAATATCAGATCATCAGCACGAAAACATCATTGGCTTTGAGGGAATTATTGGAATCAATTGTGCGTTCACTAAAATGTTTATCTCCCCAAGATATACACTTTGCCGCAATGTTAGAATTGTGGAGTTTAAGGTGACAATGGTATTGAGGAAAACATTGGAATCAACTCTGGTGGGACTCAACATGCTTACCTCATCCAGATATGCACTTTGCTGCAGTCTCCGCTTTTCAGCCAACATGAGTTACTGGGTTTGATCATATATTTACCTCCAAATCTGGATTTACTCAAAATGCTGATCTCGTCGAGATATGAACTTTGCCTCAATATGACAGTTTGGAATAGAAGTCTCAATGGCATTGAGACAATCTCTGGAAACAAAGCGGGATGGAGTGACATCATGAACTTGGTGAAAGATTCACTTTTTGAAACTGAAAAGCATTCACTTAATCCTGAAATGTCAAATTTTTGGAGATATCATTGCAGAAAAGGTCGGAAAGAACTCTGGAGTAGCTTGAAATGCCTATCTCATCTAGCTGTGGAACTTGGCGGAAGATCAGACTTTTGGCAAAAGAGACTGATAGTCATTCAGCAACTCTTTGGAAATCTCTGTTGATCTAACCAGAATTCATCGCGCATTCAGATACTGACTGCATTGTCAGGTTTTCAGAAGGAACACCTCAAAGGCATTGAGGAAATTATTGGAATCAAATTTGGGTTGACTAAAATGCTTATCTCACCGAGATATGCACTTTGCAGCAATATCATTGTTTTGGCAGTAAAGTGTCAATGGCATTGAGAGAATCTTTGGAAACAAAGGTGGAGGAGTCAAATCATTCACTCTGGGAAATATTCACTTTTGCAAAATGAACACCATTCCCTGTATACTGGAATTCCAGATTTTTGTTGGTATCGTTGAGGAAATCGTCAGAAAGACTTCTGGATAAGCTCAAAATGACTATCTGATCTTCTTTTGGAACTTGTCGAAAAATCAGACGTTTTGCCGAAGAGACTCTTTGGCATTCAGCAACTCTATGGAATTCTATGTTGATCTACCCACAATGCTTCGCGCAGTTAGACCGTGAGGGCAATATCAGATCATCAGCAGGAAAACATCATTGGCTTTGAGGGAATTATTGGAATCAATTGTGCGTTCACTAAAATGTTTATCTCCCCAAGATATACACTTTGCCGCAATGTTAGAATTGTGGAGTTTAAGGTGACAATGGTATTGAGGAAAACATTGGAATCAACTCTGGTGGGACTCAACATGCTTACCTCATCCAGATATGCACTTTGCTGCAGTCTCCGCTTTTCAGCCAACATGAGTCACTGGGTTTGATCATATATTTACCTCCAAATCTGGATTTACTCAAAATGCTGATCTCGTCGAGATATGAACTTTGCCTCAATATGACAGGTTGGAATAGAAGTCTCAATGGCATTGAGACAATCTCTGGAAACAAAGCGGGATGGAGTGACATCATGAACTTGGTGAAAGATTCACTTTTTGAAACTGAAAAGCATTCACTGAATCCTGAAATGTCAAATTTTTGGAGATATCATTGCAGAAAAGGTCGGAAAGAACTCTGGAGTAGCTTGAAATGCCTATCTCATCTAGCTGTGGAACTTGGCGGAAGATCAGACTTTTGGCAAAAGAGACTGATAGTCATTCAGCAACTCTTTGGAAATCTCTGTTGATCTTACCAGAATTCATCGCGCATTCAGATACTGACTGCAATGTCAGGTTTTCAGAAGGAACACCTCAAAGGCATTGAGGAAATTATTGGAATCAAATGTGGGTTGTCTAAAATGCTTATCTCACCGAGATATGCACTTTGCAGCAATATCATTGTTTTGGCAGTAAAGTGTCAATGGCATTGAGAGAATCTTTGGAAACAATGGTGGAGGAGTCAAATGATTCACTCTGGGAAATATTCACTTTTGCAAAGTGAACACCATTCCCTATACACTGGAATTCCAGATTTTTGTTGGTATCGTTGAGGAAATCGTCAGAAAGACTTCTGGATAAGCTCAAAATGATTATCTGATCTACTTTTGGAACTTGACGAAAAATCAGACTTTTTGCCGTAGAGACTCATTGGCATTTGGCAACTCTATGGAAATCTATGTTGATCTACCCACAATGCTTCTCGCAGTTAGACCATGAGTGCAATATCAGATCTTCAGCAGGAATACATCATTGGCTTTGAGGGAATTATTGGAATCAATTGTTCGTTTACTAAAATGTTTATCTCCCCAAGATATACACTTTGCCGCAATGTTAGAATTGTGGAGTTTAAGGTGACAATGGTATTGAGGAAAACATTGGAATCAACTCTGGTGGGACTCAACATGCTTACCTCATCCAGATATGCACTTTGCTGCAGTCTCCTCTTTTCAGCCAACATGAGTCACTGGGTTTGATCATATATTTACCTCCAAATCTGGATTTACTCAAAATGCTGATCTCGTCGAGATCTGAACTTTGCCTCAATATGACAGTTTGGAATAGAAGTCTCAATGGCATTGAGACAATCTCTGGAAACAAAGCGGGATGGAGTGACATCATGAACTTGGTGAAGGATTCACTTTTTGAAACTGAAAAGCATTCACTTAATCCTGAAATATCAATTTTTTGGAGATATCATTGCAGAAAAGGTCGGACAGAACTCTGGAGCAGCTTGAAATGCCTATCTCATCTAGCTGTGGAACTTGGCGGAAGATCAGACTTTTGGCAAAAGAGACTGATAGTCATTCAGCAACTCTTTGGAAATCTCTGTTGATCTTACCAGAATTCATCGCGCATTCAGATACTGACTGCAATGTCAGGGTTTCAGAAGGAACACCTCAAAGGCATTGAGGAAATTATTGGAATCAAATGTGGGTTGACTAAAATGCTTATCTCACCGAGATATGCACTTTGCAGCAATATCATTGTTTTGGCAGTAAAGTGTCAATGGCATTGAGAGAATCTTTGGAACCAATGGTGGAGGAGTCAAATGATTCACTCTGGGAAATATTCACTTTTGCAAAATGAACACCATTCCCTGTATACTGGAATTCCAGATTTTTGTTGGTATCGTTGAGGAAATCGTCAGAAAGACTTCTGGATAAGCTGAAAATGACTATCTGATCTTCTTTTGGAACTTGTCGAAAAATCAGACGTTTTGCCGAAGAGACTCATTGGCATTCAGCAACTCTATGGAATTCTATGTTGATCTACCCACAATGCTTCGCGCAGTTAGACCGTGAGGGCAATATCAGATCATCAGCAGGAAAACATCATTGGCTTTGAGGGAATTATTGGAATCAATTGTGCATTCACTAAAATGTTTATCTCCCCAAGATATACACTTTGCCGCAATGTTAGAATTGTGGAGTTTAAGGTGACAATGGTATTGAGGAAAACATTGGAATCAACTCTGTTGGGACTCAACATGCTTACCTCATCCAGATATGCACTTTGCTGCAGTCTCCGCTTTTCAGCCAACATGAGTTACTGGGTTTGATCATTATTTACCTCCAAATCTGGATTTACTCAAAATGCTGATCTCGTCGAGATATGAACTTTGCCTCAATATGACAGTTTGGAATAGAAGTCTCAATGGCATTGAGACAATCTCTGGAAACAAAGCGGGATGGAGTGACATCATGAACTTGGTGAAAGATTCACTTTTTGAAACTGAAAAGCATTCACTTAATCCTGAAATGTCAAATTTTTGGAGATATCATTGCAGAAAAGGTCGGAAAGAACTCTGGAGTAGCTTGAAATGCCTATCTCATCTAGCTGTGGAACTTGGCGGAAGATCAGACTTTTGGCAAAAGAGACTGATAGTCATTCAGCAACTCTTTGGAAATCTCTGTTGATCTAACCAGAATTCATCGCGCATTCAGATACTGACTGCATTGTCAGGTTTTCAGAAGGAACACCTCAAAGGCATTGAGGAAATTATTGGAATCAAATTTGGGTTGACTAAAATGCTTATCTCACCGAGATATGCACTTTGCAGCAATATCATTGTTTTGCCAGTAAAGTGTCAATGGCATTGAGAGAATCTTTGGAAACAAAGGTGGAGGAGTCAAATGATTCACTCTGGGAAATATTCACTTTTGCAAAATGAACACCATTCCCTGTATACTGGAATTCCAGATTTTTGTTGGTATCGTTGAGGAAATCGTCAGAAAGACTTCTGGATAAGCTGAAAATGACTATCTGATCTTCTTTTGGAACTTGTCGAAAAATCAGACGTTTTGCCGAAGAGACTCTTTGGCATTCAGCAACTCTATGGAATTCTATGTTGATCTACCCACAATGCTTCGCGCAGTTAGACCGTGAGGGCAATATCAGATCATCAGCAGGAAAACATCATTGGCTTTGAGGGAATTATTGGAATCAATTGTGCGTTCACTAAAATGTTTATCTCCCCAAGATATACACTTTGCCTCAATGTTAGAATTGTGGAGTTTAAGGTGACAATGGTATTGAGGAAAACATTGGAATCAACTCTGGTGGGACTCAACATGCTTACCTCATCCAGATATGCACTTTGCTGCAGTCTCCGCTTTTCAGCCCACATGAGTCACTGGGTTTGATCATATATTTACCTCCAAATCTGGATTTACTCAAAATGCTGATCTCGTCGAGATATGAACTTTGCCTCAATATGACAGGTTGGAATAGAAGTCTCAATGGCATTGAGACAATCTCTGGAAACAAAGCGGGATGGAGTGACATCATGAACTTGGTGAAAGATTCACTTTTTGAAACTGAAAAGCATTCACTGAATCCTGAAATGTCAAATTTTTGGAGATATCATTGCAGAAAAGGTCGGAAAGAACTGTGGAGTAGCTTGAAATGCCTATCTCATCTAGCTGTGGTACTTGGCGGAAGATCAGACTTTTGGCAAAAGAGACTGATAGTCATTCAGCAACTCTTTCGAAATCTCTGTTGATCTAACCAGAAATCATCGCGCATTCAGATACTGACTGCAATGTCAGGTTTTCAGAAGGAACACCTCAAAGGCATTGAGGAAATTATTGGAATAAAATGTGGGTTGACTAAAATGCTTATCTCACCGAGATATGCACTTTGCAGCAATATCATTGTTTTGGCAGTAAAGTGTCAATGGCATTGAGAGAATCTTTGGAAACAAAGGTGGAGGAGTCAAATGATTCACTCTGGGAAATATTCACTTTTGCAAAATGAACACCATTCCCTGTATACTGGAATTCCAATTTTTGTTGGTATCGTTGAGGAAATCGTCAGAAAGACTTCTGGATAAGCTGAAAATGACTATCTGATCTTCTTTTGGAACTTGTCGAAAAATCAGACGTTTTGCCGAAGAGACTCTTTGGCATTCAGCAACTCTATGGAATTCTATGTTGATCTACCCACAATGCTTCGCGCAGTTAGACCGTGAGAGCAATATCAGATCATCAGCAGGAAAACATCATTGGCTTTGAGGGAATTATTGGAATCAATTGTGCGTTCACTAAAATGTTTATCTCCCCAAGATATACACTTTGCCGCAATGTTAGAATTGTGGAGTTTAAAGTGACAATGGTATTGAGGAAAACATTGGAATCAACTCTGGTGGGACTCAACATGCTTACCTCATCCAGATATGCACTTTGCTGCAGTCTCCGCTTTTCAGCCAACATGAGTCACTGGGTTTGATCATATATTTACCTCCAAATCTGGATTTACTCAAAATGCTGATCTCGTCGAGATATGAACTTTGCCTCAATATGACAGGTTGGAATAGAAGTCTCAATGGCATTGAGACAATCTCTGGAAACAAAGCGGGATGGAGTGACATCATGAACTTGGTGAAAGATTCACTTTTTGAAACTGAAAAGCATTCACTGAATCCTGAAATGTCAAATTTTTGGAGATATCATTGCAGAAAAGGTCGGAAAGAACTCTGGAGTAGCTTGAAATGCCTATCTCATCTAGCTGTGGTACTCGGCGGAAGATCAGACTTTTGGCAAAAGAGACTGATAGTCATTCAGCAACTCTTTGGAAATCTCTGTTGATCTTACCAGAATTCATCGCGCATTCAGATACTGACTGCAATGTCAGGTTTTCAGAAGGAACACCTCAAAGGCATTGAGGAAATTATTGGAATCAAATGTGGGTTGTCTAAAATGCTTATCTCACCGAGATATGCACTTTGCAGCAATATCATTGTTTTGGCAGTAAAGTGTCAATGGCATTGAGAGAATCTTTGGAAACAATGGTGGAGGAGTCAAATGATTCACTCTGGGAAATATTCACTTTTGCAAAATGAACACCATTCCCTGTATACTGGAATTCCTGATTTTTGTTGGTATCGTTGAGGAAATCGTCAGAAAGACTTCTGGATAAGCTGAAAATGACTATCTGATCTTCTTTTGGAACTTGTCGAAAAATCAGACGTTTTGCCGAAGAGACTCATTGGCATTCAGCAACTCTATGGAATTCTATGTTGATCTACCCACAATGCTTCGCGCAGTTAGACCGTGAGGGCAATATCAGATCATCAGCAGGAAAACATCATTGGCTTTGAGGGAATTATTGGAATCAATTGTGCGTTCACTAAAATGTTTATCTCCCCAAGATATACACTTTGCCGCAATGTTAGAATTGTGGAGTTTAAGGTGACAATGGTATTGAGGAAAACATTGGAATCAACTCTGGTGGGACTCAACATGCTTACCTCATCCAGATATGCACTTTGCTGCAGTCTCCGCTTTTCAGCCAACATGAGTCACTGGGTTTGATCATATATTTACCTCCAAATCTGGATTTACTCAAAATGCTGATCTCGTCGAGATATGAACTTTGCCTCAATATGACAGGTTGGAATAGAAGTCTCAATGGCATTGAGACAATCTCTGGAAACAAAGCGGGATGGAGTGACATCATGAACTTGGTGAAAGATTCACTTTTTGAAACTGAAAAGCATTCACTGAATCCTGAAATGTCAAATTTTTGGAGATATCATTGCAGAAAAGGTCGGAAAGAACTCTGGAGTAGCTTGAAATGCCTATCTCATCTAGCTGTGGTACTCGGCGGAAGATCAGACTTTTGGCAAAAGAGACTGATAGTCATTCAGCAACTCTTTGGAAATCTCTGTTGATCTTACCAGAATTCATCGCGCATTCAGATACTGACTGCAATGTCAGGTTTTCAGAAGGAACACCTCAAAGGCATTGAGGAAATTATTGGAATCAAATGTGGGTTGTCTAAAATGCTTATCTCACCGAGATATGCACTTTGCAGCAATATCATTGTTTTGGCAGTAAACTGTCAATGGCATTGAGAGAGTCCGTGGAAACAATGGTGGAGGAGTCAAATCATTCACTCTGGGAAATATTCACTTTTGCAAAATGAACACCATTCCCTGTATACTGGAATTCCAGATTTTTGTTGGTATCGTTGAGGAAATCGTCAGAAAGACTTCTGGATAAGCTCAAAATGACTATCTGATCTTCTTTTGGAACTTGTCGAAAAATCAGACGTTTTGCCGAAGAGACTCTTTGGCATTCAGCAACTCTATGGAATTCTATGTTGATCTACCCACAATGCTTCGCGCAGTTAGACCGTGAGGGCAATATCAGATCATCAGCAGGAAAACATCATTGGCTTTGAGGGAATTATTGGAATCAATTGTGCGTTCACTAAAATGTTTATCTCCCCAAGATATACACTTTGCCGCAATGTTAGAATTGTGGAGTTTAAGGTGACAATGGTATTGAGGAAAACATTGGAATCAACTCTGGTGGGACTCAACATGCTTACCTCATCCAGATATGCACTTTGCTGCAGTCTCCGCTTTTCAGCCAACATGAGTCACTGGGTTTGATCATATATTTACCTCCAAATCTGGATTTACTCAAAATGCTGATCTCGTCGAGATATGAACTTTGCCTCAATATGACAGGTTGGAATAGAAGTCTCAATGGCATTGAGACAATCTCTGGAAACAAAGCGGGATGGAGTGACATCATGAACTTGGTGAAAGATTCACTTTTTGAAACTGAAAAGCATTCACTGAATCCTGAAATGTCAAATTTTTGGAGATATCATTGCAGAAAAGGTCGGAAAGAACTCTGGAGTAGCTTGAAATGCCTATCTCATCTAGCTGTGGAACTTGGCGGAAGATCAGACTTTTGGCAAAAGAGACTGATAGTCATTCAGCAACTCTTTGGAAATCTCTGTTGATCTTACCAGAATTCATCGCGCATTCAGATACTGACTGCAATGTCAGGTTTTCAGAAGGAACACCTCAAAGGCATTGAGGAAATTATTGGAATCAAATGTGGGTTGTCTAAAATGCTTATCTCACCGAGATATGCACTTTGCAGCAATATCATTGTTTTGGCAGTAAAGTGTCAATGGCATTGAGAGAATCTTTGGAAACAATGGTGGAGGAGTCAAATGATTCACTCTGGGAAATATTCACTTTTGCAAAGTGAACACCATTCCCTATACACTGGAATTCCAGATTTTTGTTGGTATCGTTGAGGAAATCGTCAGAAAGACTTCTGGATAAGCTCAAAATGATTATCTGATCTACTTTTGGAACTTGACGAAAAATCAGACTTTTTGCCGTAGAGACTCATTGGCATTTGGCAACTCTATGGAAATCTATGTTGATCTACCCACAATGCTTCTCGCAGTTAGACCATGAGTGCAATATCAGATCTTCAGCAGGAATACATCATTGGCTTTGAGGGAATTATTGGAATCAATTGTTCGTTTACTAAAATGTTTATCTCCCCAAGATATACACTTTGCCGCAATGTTAGAATTGTGGAGTTTAAGGTGACAATGGTATTGAGGAAAACATTGGAATCAACTCTGGTGGGACTCAACATGCTTACCTCATCCAGATATGCACTTTGCTGCAGTCTCCTCTTTTCAGCCAACATGAGTCACTGGGTTTGATCATATATTTACCTCCAAATCTGGATTTACTCAAAATGCTGATCTCGTCGAGATCTGAACTTTGCCTCAATATGACAGTTTGGAATAGAAGTCTCAATGGCATTGAGACAATCTCTGGAAACAAAGCGGGATGGAGTGACATCATGAACTTGGTGAAGGATTCACTTTTTGAAACTGAAAAGCATTCACTTAATCCTGAAATATCAATTTT
This sequence comes from Carcharhinus amblyrhynchos, assembly GCF_965287045.1. Classification (NCBI taxonomy): domain Eukaryota; kingdom Metazoa; phylum Chordata; class Chondrichthyes; order Carcharhiniformes; family Carcharhinidae; genus Carcharhinus; species Carcharhinus amblyrhynchos. Next base: position 19,050,282 of record NC_137330.1, read on the forward strand.
TTGGAGATATCATTGCAGAAAAGGTCGGACAGAACTCTGGAGCAGCTTGAAATGCCTATCTCATCTAGCTGTGGAACTTGGCGGAAGATCAGACTTTTGGCAAAAGAGACTGATAGTCATTCAGCAACTCTTTGGAAATCTCTGTTGATCTTACCAGAATTCATCGCGCATTCAGATACTGACTGCAATGTCAGGGTTTCAGAAGGAACACCTCAAAGGCATTGAGGAAATTATTGGAATCAAATGTGGGTTGACTAAAATGCTTATCTCACCGAGATATGCACTTTGCAGCAATATCATTGTTTTGGCAGTAAAGTGTCAATGGCATTGAGAGAATCTTTGGAACCAATGGTGGAGGAGTCAAATGATTCACTCTGGGAAATATTCACTTTTGCAAAATGAACACCATTCCCTGTATACTGGAATTCCAGATTTTTGTTGGTATCGTTGAGGAAATCGTCAGAAAGACTTCTGGATAAGCTGAAAATGACTATCTGATCTTCTTTTGGAACTTGTCGAAAAATCAGACGTTTTGCCGAAGAGACTCATTGGCATTCAGCAACTCTATGGAATTCTATGTTGATCTACCCACAATGCTTCGCGCAGTTAGACCGTGAGGGCAATATCAGATCATCAGCAGGAAAACATCATTGGCTTTGAGGGAATTATTGGAATCAATTGTGCGTTCACTAAAATGTTTATCTCCCCAAGATATACACTTTGCCGCAATGTTAGAATTGTGGAGTTTAAGGTGACAATGGTATTGAGGAAAACATTGGAATCAACTCTGTTGGGACTCAACATGCTTACCTCATCCAGATATGCACTTTGCTGCAGTCTCCGCTTTTCAGCCAACATGAGTTACTGGGTTTGATCATTATTTACCTCCAAATCTGGATTTACTCAAAATGCTGATCTCGTCGAGATATGAACTTTGCCTCAATATGACAGTTTGGAATAGAAGTCTCAATGGCATTGAGACAATCTCTGGAAACAAAGCGGGATGGAGTGACATCATGAACTTGGTGAAAGATTCACTTTTTGAAACTGAAAAGCATTCACTTAATCCTGAAATGTCAAATTTTTGGAGATATCATTGCAGAAAAGGTCGGAAAGAACTCTGGAGTAGCTTGAAATGCCTATCTCATCTAGCTGTGGAACTTGGCGGAAGATCAGACTTTTGGCAAAAGAGACTGATAGTCATTCAGCAACTCTTTGGAAATCTCTGTTGATCTAACCAGAATTCATCGCGCATTCAGATACTGACTGCATTGTCAGGTTTTCAGAAGGAACACCTCAAAGGCATTGAGGAAATTATTGGAATCAAATTTGGGTTGACTAAAATGCTTATCTCACCGAGATATGCACTTTGCAGCAATATCATTGTTTTGCCAGTAAAGTGTCAATGGCATTGAGAGAATCTTTGGAAACAAAGGTGGAGGAGTCAAATGATTCACTCTGGGAAATATTCACTTTTGCAAAATGAACACCATTCCCTGTATACTGGAATTCCAGATTTTTGTTGGTATCGTTGAGGAAATCGTCAGAAAGACTTCTGGATAAGCTGAAAATGACTATCTGATCTTCTTTTGGAACTTGTCGAAAAATCAGACGTTTTGCCGAAGAGACTCTTTGGCATTCAGCAACTCTATGGAATTCTATGTTGATCTACCCACAATGCTTCGCGCAGTTAGACCGTGAGGGCAATATCAGATCATCAGCAGGAAAACATCATTGGCTTTGAGGGAATTATTGGAATCAATTGTGCGTTCACTAAAATGTTTATCTCCCCAAGATATACACTTTGCCTCAATGTTAGAATTGTGGAGTTTAAGGTGACAATGGTATTGAGGAAAACATTGGAATCAACTCTGGTGGGACTCAACATGCTTACCTCATCCAGATATGCACTTTGCTGCAGTCTCCGCTTTTCAGCCCACATGAGTCACTGGGTTTGATCATATATTTACCTCCAAATCTGGATTTACTCAAAATGCTGATCTCGTCGAGATATGAACTTTGCCTCAATATGACAGGTTGGAATAGAAGTCTCAATGGCATTGAGACAATCTCTGGAAACAAAGCGGGATGGAGTGACATCATGAACTTGGTGAAAGATTCACTTTTTGAAACTGAAAAGCATTCACTGAATCCTGAAATGTCAAATTTTTGGAGATATCATTGCAGAAAAGGTCGGAAAGAACTCTGGAGTAGCTTGAAATGCCTATCTCATCTAGCTGTGGTACTTGGCGGAAGATCAGACTTTTGGCAAAAGAGACTGATAGTCATTCAGCAACTCTTTCGAAATCTCTGTTGATCTAACCAGAAATCATCGCGCATTCAGATACTGACTGCAATGTCAGGTTTTCAGAAGGAACACCTCAAAGGCATTGAGGAAATTATTGGAATAAAATGTGGGTTGACTAAAATGCTTATCTCACCGAGATATGCACTTTGCAGCAATATCATTGTTTTGGCAGTAAAGTGTCAATGGCATTGAGAGAATCTTTGGAAACAAAGGTGGAGGAGTCAAATGATTCACTCTGGGAAATATTCACTTTTGCAAAATGAACACCATTCCCTGTATACTGGAATTCCAATTTTTGTTGGTATCGTTGAGGAAATCGTCAGAAAGACTTCTGGATAAGCTGAAAATGACTATCTGATCTTCTTTTGGAACTTGTCGAAAAATCAGACGTTTTGCCGAAGAGACTCTTTGGCATTCAGCAACTCTATGGAATTCTATGTTGATCTACCCACAATGCTTCGCGCAGTTAGACCGTGAGAGCAATATCAGATCATCAGCAGGAAAACATCATTGGCTTTGAGGGAATTATTGGAATCAATTGTGCGTTCACTAAAATGTTTATCTCCCCAAGATATACACTTTGCCGCAATGTTAGAATTGTGGAGTTTAAAGTGACAATGGTATTGAGGAAAACATTGGAATCAACTCTGGTGGGACTCAACATGCTTACCTCATCCAGATATGCACTTTGCTGCAGTCTCCGCTTTTCAGCCAACATGAGTCACTGGGTTTGATCATATATTTACCTCCAAATCTGGATTTACTCAAAATGCTGATCTCGTCGAGATATGAACTTTGCCTCAATATGACAGGTTGGAATAGAAGTCTCAATGGCATTGAGACAATCTCTGGAAACAAAGCGGGATGGAGTGACATCATGAACTTGGTGAAAGATTCACTTTTTGAAACTGAAAAGCATTCACTGAATCCTGAAATGTCAAATTTTTGGAGATATCATTGCAGAAAAGGTCGGAAAGAACTCTGGAGTAGCTTGAAATGCCTATCTCATCTAGCTGTGGTACTCGGCGGAAGATCAGACTTTTGGCAAAAGAGACTGATAGTCATTCAGCAACTCTTTGGAAATCTCTGTTGATCTTACCAGAATTCATCGCGCATTCAGATACTGACTGCAATGTCAGGTTTTCAGAAGGAACACCTCAAAGGCATTGAGGAAATTATTGGAATCAAATGTGGGTTGTCTAAAATGCTTATCTCACCGAGATATGCACTTTGCAGCAATATCATTGTTTTGGCAGTAAAGTGTCAATGGCATTGAGAGAATCTTTGGAAACAATGGTGGAGGAGTCAAATGATTCACTCTGGGAAATATTCACTTTTGCAAAATGAACACCATTCCCTGTATACTGGAATTCCTGATTTTTGTTGGTATCGTTGAGGAAATCGTCAGAAAGACTTCTGGATAAGCTGAAAATGACTATCTGATCTTCTTTTGGAACTTGTCGAAAAATCAGACGTTTTGCCGAAGAGACTCATTGGCATTCAGCAACTCTATGGAATTCTATGTTGATCTACCCACAATGCTTCGCGCAGTTAGACCGTGAGGGCAATATCAGATCATCAGCAGGAAAACATCATTGGCTTTGAGGGAATTATTGGAATCAATTGTGCGTTCACTAAAATGTTTATCTCCCCAAGATATACACTTTGCCGCAATGTTAGAATTGTGGAGTTTAAGGTGACAATGGTATTGAGGAAAACATTGGAATCAACTCTGGTGGGACTCAACATGCTTACCTCATCCAGATATGCACTTTGCTGCAGTCTCCGCTTTTCAGCCAACATGAGTCACTGGGTTTGATCATATATTTACCTCCAAATCTGGATTTACTCAAAATGCTGATCTCGTCGAGATATGAACTTTGCCTCAATATGACAGGTTGGAATAGAAGTCTCAATGGCATTGAGACAATCTCTGGAAACAAAGCGGGATGGAGTGACATCATGAACTTGGTGAAAGATTCACTTTTTGAAACTGAAAAGCATTCACTGAATCCTGAAATGTCAAATTTTTGGAGATATCATTGCAGAAAAGGTCGGAAAGAACTCTGGAGTAGCTTGAAATGCCTATCTCATCTAGCTGTGGTACTCGGCGGAAGATCAGACTTTTGGCAAAAGAGACTGATAGTCATTCAGCAACTCTTTGGAAATCTCTGTTGATCTTACCAGAATTCATCGCGCATTCAGATACTGACTGCAATGTCAGGTTTTCAGAAGGAACACCTCAAAGGCATTGAGGAAATTATTGGAATCAAATGTGGGTTGTCTAAAATGCTTATCTCACCGAGATATGCACTTTGCAGCAATATCATTGTTTTGGCAGTAAACTGTCAATGGCATTGAGAGAGTCCGTGGAAACAATGGTGGAGGAGTCAAATGATTCACTCTGGGAAATATTCACTTTTGCAAAGTGAACACCATTCCCTATACACTGGAATTCCAGATTTTTGTTGGTATCGTTGAGGAAATCGTCAGAAAGACTTCTGGATAAGCTGAAAATGACTATCTGATCTTCTTTTGGAACTTGACGAAAAATCAGACGTTTTGCCGAAGAGACTCATTGGCATTCAGCAACTCTATGGAATTCTATGTTGATCTACCCACAATGCTTCTCGCAGTTAGACCATGAGTGCAATATCAGATCTTCAGCAGGAATACATCATTGGCTTTGAGGGAATTATTGGAATCAATTGTGCGTTTACTAAAATGTTCATCTCCCCAAGATATACACTTTGCCGCAATGTTAGAATTGTGGAGTTTAAGGTGACAATGGTATTGAGGAAAACATTGGAATCAACTCTGGTGGGACTCAACATGCTTACCTCATCCAGATATGCACTTTGCTGCAGTCTCCGCTTTTCAGCCAACATGAGTCACTGGGTTTGATCATATATTTACCTCCAAATCTGGATTTACTCAAAATGCTGATCTCGTCGAGATATGAACTATGCCTCAATATGACAGTTTAGAATAGAAGTCTGAATGGCATTGAGACAATCTCTGGAAACAAAGCGGGATGGAGTGACATCATGAACTTGGTGAAAGATTCACTTTTTGAAACTGAAAAGCATTCACTTAATCCTGAAATATCAATTTTATGGAGATATCATTGCAGAAAAGGTCGGACAGAACTCTGGAGTAGCTTGAAATGCCTATCTCATCTAGCTGTGGAACTTGGCGGAAGATCAGACTTTTGGCAAAAGAGACTGGTAGTCATTCAGCAACTCTTTGGAAATCTCTGTTGATCTTACCAGAATTCATCGCGCATTCAGATACTGACTGCATTGTCAGGTTTTCAGAAGGAACACCTCAAAGGCATTGAGGAAATTATTGGAATCAAATGTGGGTTGACTAAAATGCTTATCTCACCGAGATATGCACTTTGCAGCAATATCATTGTTTTGGCAGTAAAGTGTCAATGGCATTGAGAGAATCTTTGGAAACAATGGTGGAGGAGTCAAATGATTCACTCTGGGAAATATTCACTTTTGCAAAATGAACACCATTCCCTGTATACTGGAATTCCAGATTTTTGTTGGTATCGTTGAGGAAATCGTCAGAAAGACTTCTGGATAAGCTGAAAATGACTATCTGATCTTCTTTTGGAACTTGTCGAAAAATCAGACGTTTTGCCGAAGAGACTCATTGGCATTCAGCAACTCTATGGAATTCTATGTTGATCTACCCACAATGCTTCGCGCAGTTAGACCGTGAGGGCAATATCAGATCATCAGCAGGAAAACATCATTGGCTTTGAGGGAATTATTGGAATCAATTGTGCGTTCACTAAAATGTTTATCTCCCCAAGATATACACTTTGCCGCAATGTTAGAATTGTGGAGTTTAAGGTGACAATGGTATTGAGGAAAACATTGGAATCAACTCTGGTGGGACTCAACATGCTTACCTCATCCAGATATGCACTTTGCTGCAGTCTCCGCTTTTCAGCCAACATGAGTTACTGGGTTTGATCATATATTTACCTCCAAATCTGGATTTACTCAAAATGCTGATCTCGTCGAGATATGAACTTTGCCTCAATATGACAGTTTGGAATAGAAGTCTCAATGGCATTGAGACAATCTCTGGAAACAAAGCGGGATGGAGTGACATCATGAACTTGGTGAAAGATTCACTTTTTGAAACTGAAAAGCATTCACTTAATCCTGAAATGTCAAATTTTTGGAGATATCATTGCAGAAAAGGTCGGAAAGAACTCTGGAGTAGCTTGAAATGCCTATCTCATCTAGCTGTGGAACTTGGCGGAAGATCAGACTTTTGGCAAAAGAGACTGATAGTCATTCAGCAACTCTTTGGAAATCTCTGTTGATCTAACCCGAATTCATCGCGCATTCAGATACTGACTGCAATGTCAGGGTTTCAGAAGGAACACCTCAAAGGCATTGAGGAAATTATTGGGATCAAATGTGGGTTGTCTAAAATGCTTATCTCACCGAGATATGCACTTTGCAGCAATATCATTGTTTTGGCAGTAAAGTGTCAATGGCATTGAGAGAATCTTTGGAAACAAAGGTGGGGGAGTCAAATGATTCACTCTGGGAAATATTCACTTTTGCAAAATTAACACCATTCCCTATACACTGGAATTCCAGATTTTTGTTGGTATCGTTGAGGAAATCGTCAGAAAGACTTCTGGATAAGCTCAAAATGATTATCTGATCTACTTTTGGAACTTGACGAAAAATCAGACTTTTTCCGTAGAGACTCATTGGCATTTGGCAACTCTATGGAAATCTATGTTGATCTACCCACAATGCTTCTCGCAGTTAGACCATGAGTGCAATATCAGATCTTCAGCAGGAATACATCATTGGCTTTGAGGGAATTATTGGAATCAATTGTTCGTTTACTAAAATGTTTATCTCCCCAAGATATACACTTTGCCGCAATGTTAGAATTGTGGAGTTTAAGGTGACAATGGTATTGAGGAAAACATTGGAATCAACTCTGGTGGGACTCAACATGCTTACCTCATCCAGATATGCACTTTGCTGCAGTCTCCGCTTTTCAGCCAACATGAGTTACTGGGTTTGATCATATATTTACCTCCAAATCTGGATTTACTCAAAATGCTGATCTCGTCGAGATATGAACTTTGCCTCAATATGACAGTTTGGAATAGAAGTCTCAATGGCATTGAGACAATCTCTGGAAATAAAGCGGGATGGAGTGACATCATGAACTTGGTGAAAGATTCACTTTTTGAAACTGAAAAGCATTCACTTAATCCTGAAATGTCAAATTTTTGGAGATATCATTGCAGAAAAGGTCGGAAAGAACTCTGGAGTAGCTTGAAATGCCTATCTCATCTAGCTGTGCAACTTGGCGGAAGATCAGACTTTTGGCAAAAGAGACTGATAGTCATTCAGCAACTCTTTGGAAATCTCTGTTGATCTAACCAGAATTCATCGCGCTTTCAGATACTGACTGCATTGTCAGGTTTTCAGAAGGAACACCTCAAAGGCATTGAGGAAATTATTGGAATCAAATGTGGGTTGACTAAAATGCTTATCTCACCGAGATATGCACTTTGCAGCAATATCATTGTTTTGGCAGTAAAGTGTCAATGGCATTGAGAGAATCTTTGGAAACAAAGGTGGAGGAGTCAAATCATTCACTCTGGGAAATATTCACTTTTGCAAAATGAACACCATTCCCTGTATACTGGAATTCCAATTTTTGTTGGTATCGTTGAGGAAATCGTCAGAAAGACTTCTGGATAAGCTCAAAATGACTATCTGATCTTCTTTTGGAACTTGTCGAAAAATCAGACGTTTTGCCGAAGAGACTCTTTGGCATTCAGCAACTCTATGGAATTCTATGTTGATCTACCCACAATGCTTCGCGCAGTTAGACCGTGAGGGCAATATCAGATCATCAGCAGGAAAACATCATTGGCTTTGAGGGAATTATTGGAATCAATTGTGCGTTCACTAAAATGTTTATCTCCCCAAGATATACACTTTGCCGCAATGTTAGAATTGTGGAGTTTAAGGTGACAATGGTATTGAGGAAAACATTGGAATCAACTCTGGTGGGACTCAACATGCTTACCTCATCCAGATATGCACTTTGCTGCAGTCTCCGCTTTTCAGCCAACATGAGTCACTGGGTTTGATCATATATTTACCTCCAAATCTGGATTTACTCAAAATGCTGATCTCGTCGAGATATGAACTTTGCCTCAATATGACAGGTTGGAATAGAAGTCTCAATGGCATTGAGACAATCTCTGGAAACAAAGCGGGATGGAGTGACATCATGAACTTGGTGAAAGATTCACTTTTTGAAACTGAAAAGCATTCACTGAATCCTGAAATGTCAAATTTTTGGAGATATCATTGCAGAAAAGGTCGGAAAGAACTCTGGAGTAGCTTGAAATGCCTATCTCATCTAGCTGTGGAACTTGGCGGAAGATCAGACTTTTGGCAAAAGAGACTGATAGTCATTCAGCAACTCTTTGGAAATCTCTGTTGATCTTACCAGAATTCATCGCGCATTCAGATACTGACTGCAATGTCAGGTTTTCAGAAGGAACACCTCAAAGGCATTGAGGAAATTATTGGAATCAAATGTGGGTTGTCTAAAATGCTTATCTCACCGAGATATGCACTTTGCAGCAATATCATTGTTTTGGCAGTAAAGTGTCAATGGCATTGAGAGAATCTTTGGAAACAATGGTGGAGGAGTCAAATGATTCACTCTGGGAAATATTCACTTTTGCAAAGTGAACACCATTCCCTATACACTGGAATTCCAGATTTTTGTTGGTATCGTTGAGGAAATCGTCAGAAAGACTTCTGGATAAGCTCAAAATGATTATCTGATCTACTTTTGGAACTTGACGAAAAATCAGACTTTTTGCCGTAGAGACTCATTGGCATTTGGCAACTCTATGGAAATCTATGTTGATCTACCCACAATGCTTCTCGCAGTTAGACCATGAGTGCAATATCAGATCTTCAGCAGGAATACATCATTGGCTTTGAGGGAATTATTGGAATCAATTGTTCGTTTACTAAAATGTTTATCTCCCCAAGATATACACTTTGCCGCAATGTTAGAATTGTGGAGTTTAAGGTGACAATGGTATTGAGGAAAACATTGGAATCAACTCTGGTGGGACTCAACATGCTTACCTCATCCAGATATGCACTTTGCTGCAGTCTCCTCTTTTCAGCCAACATGAGTCACTGGGTTTGATCATATATTTACCTCCAAATCTGGATTTACTCAAAATGCTGATCTCGTCGAGATCTGAACTTTGCCTCAATATGACAGTTTGGAATAGAAGTCTCAATGGCATTGAGACAATCTCTGGAAACAAAGCGGGATGGAGTGACATCATGAACTTGGTGAAGGATTCACTTTTTGAAACTGAAAAGCATTCACTTAATCCTGAAATATCAATTTTTTGGAGATATCATTGCAGAAAAGGTCGGACAGAACTCTGGAGCAGCTTGAAATGCCTATCTCATCTAGCTGTGGAACTTGGCGGAAGATCAGACTTTTGGCAAAAGAGACTGATAGTCATTCAGCAACTCTTTGGAAATCTCTGTTGATCTTACCAGAATTCATCGCGCATTCAGATACTGACTGCAATGTCAGGGTTTCAGAAGGAACACCTCAAAGGCATTGAGGAAATTATTGGAATCAAATGTGGGTTGACTAAAATGCTTATCTCACCGAGATATGCACTTTGCAGCAATATCATTGTTTTGGCAGTAAAGTGTCAATGGCATTGAGAGAATCTTTGGAACCAATGGTGGAGGAGTCAAATGATTCACTCTGGGAAATATTCACTTTTGCAAAATGAACACCATTCCCTGTATACTGGAATTCCAGATTTTTGTTGGTATCGTTGAGGAAATCGTCAGAAAGACTTCTGGATAAGCTGAAAATGACTATCTGATCTTCTTTTGGAACTTGTCGAAAAATCAGACGTTTTGCCGAAGAGACTCATTGGCATTCAGCAACTCTATGGAATTCTATGTTGATCTACCCACAATGCTTCGCGCAGTTAGACCGTGAGGGCAATATCAGATCATCAGCAGGAAAACATCATTGGCTTTGAGGGAATTATTGGAATCAATTGTGCGTTCACTAAAATGTTTATCTCCCCAAGATATACACTTTGCCGCAATGTTAGAATTGTGGAGTTTAAGGTGACAATGGTATTGAGGAAAACATTGGAATCAACTCTGTTGGGACTCAACATGCTTACCTCATCCAGATATGCACTTTGCTGCAGTCTCCGCTTTTCAGCCAACATGAGTTACTGGGTTTGATCATTATTTACCTCCAAATCTGGATTTACTCAAAATGCTGATCTCGTCGAGATATGAACTTTGCCTCAATATGACAGTTTGGAATAGAAGTCTCAATGGCATTGAGACAATCTCTGGAAACAAAGCGGGATGGAGTGACATCATGAACTTGGTGAAAGATTCACTTTTTGAAACTGAAAAGCATTCACTTAATCCTGAAATGTCAAATTTTTGGAGATATCATTGCAGAAAAGGTCGGAAAGAACTCTGGAGTAGCTTGAAATGCCTATCTCATCTAGCTGTGGAACTTGGCGGAAGATCAGACTTTTGGCAAAAGAGACTGATAGTCATTCAGCAACTCTTTGGAAATCTCTGTTGATCTAACCAGAATTCATCGCGCATTCAGATACTGACTGCATTGTCAGGTTTTCAGAAGGAACACCTCAAAGGCATTGAGGAAATTATTGGAATCAAATTTGGGTTGACTAAAATGCTTATCTCACCGAGATATGCACTTTGCAGCAATATCATTGTTTTGCCAGTAAAGTGTCAATGGCATTGAGAGAATCTTTGGAAACAAAGGTGGAGGAGTCAAATGATTCACTCTGGGAAATATTCACTTTTGCAAAATGAACACCATTCCCTGTATACTGGAATTCCAGATTTTTGTTGGTATCGTTGAGGAAATCGTCAGAAAGACTTCTGGATAAGCTGAAAATGACTATCTGATCTTCTTTTGGAACTTGTCGAAAAATCAGACGTTTTGCCGAAGAGACTCTTTAGCATTCAGCAACTCTATGGAATTCTATGTTGATCTACCCACAATGCTTCGCGCAGTTAGACCGTGAGGGCAATATCAGATCATCAGCAGGAAAACATCATTGGCTTTGAGGGAATTATTGGAATCAATTGTGCGTTCACTAAAATGTTTATCTCCCCAAGATATACACTTTGCCGCAATGTTAGAATTGTGGAGTTTAAGGTGACAATGGTATTGAGGAAAACATTGGAATCAACTCTGGTGGGACTCAACATGCTTACCTCATCCAGATATGCACTTTGCTGCAGTCTCCGCTTTTCAGCCAACATGAGTCACTGGGTTTGATCATATATTTACCTCCAAATCTGGATTTACTCAAAATGCTGATCTCGTCGAGATATGAACTTTGCCTCAATATGACAGGTTGGAATAGAAGTCTCAATGGCATTGAGACAATCTCTGGAAACAAAGCGGGATGGAGTGACATCATGAACTTGGTGAAAGATTCACTTTTTGAAACTGAAAAGCATTCACTGAATCCTGAAATGTCAAATTTTTGGAGATATCATTGCAGAAAAGGTCGGAAAGAACTCTGGAGTAGCTTGAAATGCCTATCTCATCTAGCTGTGGTACTTGGCGGAAGATCAGACTTTTGGCAAAAGAGACTGATAGTCATTCAGCAACTCTTTGGAAATCTCTGTTGATCTTACCAGAATTCATCGCGCATTCAGATACTGACTGCAATGTCAGGTTTTCAGAAGGAACACCTCAAAGGCATTGAGGAAATTATTGGAATCAAATGTGGGTTGTCTAAAATGCTTATCTCACCGAGATATGCACTTTGCAGCAATATCATTGTTTTGGCAGTAAAGTGTCAATGGCATTGAGAGAATCTGTGGAAACAATGGTGGAGGAGTCAAATGATTCACTCTGGGAAATATTCACTTTTGCAAAGTGAACACCATTCCCTATACACTGGAATTCCAGATTTTTGTTGGTATCGTTGAGGAAATCGTCAGAAAGACTTCTGGATAAGCTCAAAATGACTATCTGATCTTCTTTTGGAACTTGACGAAAAATCAGACGTTTTGCCGTAGAGACTCATTGGCATTCAGCAACTCTATGGAATTCTATGTTGATCTACCCACAATGCTTCGCGCAGTTAGACCATGAGTGCAATATCAGATCTTCAGCAGGAATACATCATTGGCTTTGAGGGAATTATTGGAATCAATTGTGCGTTTACTAAAATGTTCATCTCCCCAAGATATACACTTTGCCGCAATGTTAGAATTGTGGAGTTTAAGGTGACAATGGTATTGAGGAAAACACTGGAATCAACTCTGGTGGGACTCAACATGCTTACCTCATCCAGATATGCACTTTGCTGCAGTCTCCGCTTTTCAGCCAACATGACTCACTGGGTTTGATCATATATTTACCTCCAAATCTGGATTTACTCAAAATGCTGATCTCGTCGAGATATGAACTTTGCCTCAATATGACAGTTTAGAATACAAGTCTCAATGGCATTGAGACAATCTCTGGAAACAAAGCGGGAGGGAGTGACATCATGAACTTGGTGAAAGATTCACTTTTTGAAACTGAAAAGCATTCACTTAATCCTGAAATGTCAAATTTTTGGGGATATCATTGCAGAAAAGGTCGGAAAGAACGCTGGAATAGCTTGAAATGCCTATCTCATCTAGCTGTGGAACTTGGCGGAAGATCAGACTTTTGGCAAAAGAGACTGATAGTCATTCAGCAACTCTTTCGAAATCTCTGTTGATCTAACCAGAAATCATCGCGCATTCAGATACTGACTGCAATGTCAGGTTTTCAGAAGGAACACCTCAAAGGCATTGAGGAAATTATTGGAATGAAATGTGGGTTGACTAAAATGCTTATCTCACCGAGATATGCACTTTGCAGCAATATCATTGTTTTGGCAGTAAAGTGTCAATGGCATTGAGAGAATCTTTGGAAACAAAGGTGGAGGAGTCAAATGATTCACTCTGGGAAATATTCACTTTTGCAAAATGAACACCATTCCCTGTATACTGGAATTCCAATTTTTGTTGGTATCGTTGAGGAAATCGTCAGAAAGACTTCTGGATAAGCTGAAAATGACTATCTGATCTTCTTTTGGAACTTGTCGAAAAATCAGACGTTTTGCCGAAGAGACTCTTTGGCATTCAGCAACTCTATGGAATTCTATGTTGATCTACCCACAATGCTTCGCGCAGTTAGACCGTGAGAGCAATATCAGATCATCAGCAGGAAAACATCATTGGCTTTGAGGGAATTATTGGAATCAATTGTGCGTTCACTAAAATGTTTATCTCCCCAAGATATACACTTTGCCGCAATGTTAGAATTGTGGAGTTTAAAGTGACAATGGTATTGAGGAAAACATTGGAATCAACTCTGTTGGGACTCAACATGCTTACCTCATCCAGATATGCACTTTGCTGCAGTCTCCGCTTTTCAGCCAACATGAGTCACTGGGTTTGATCATATATTTACCTCCAAATCTGGATTTACTCAAAATGCTGATCTCGTCGAGATATGAACTTTGCCTCAATATGACAGGTTGGAATAGAAGTCTCAATGGCATTGAGACAATCTCTGGAAACAAAGCGGGATGGAGTGACATCATGAACTTGGTGAAAGATTCACTTTTTGAAACTGAAAAGCATTCACTGAATCCTGAAATGTCAAATTTTTGGAGATATCATTGCAGAAAAGGTCGGAAAGAACTCTGGAGTAGCTTGAAATGCCTATCTCATCTAGCTGTGGTACTCGGCGGAAGATCAGACTTTTGGCAAAAGAGACTGACAGTCATTCAGCAACTCTTTGGAAATCTCTGTTGATCTTACCAGAATTCATCGCGCATTCAGATACTGACTGCAATGTCAGGTTTTCAGAAGGAACACCTCAAAGGCATTGAGGAAATTATTGGAATCAAATGTGGGTTGTCTAAAATGCTTATCTCACCGAGATATGCACTTTGCAGCAATATCATTGTTTTGGCAGTAAACTGTCAATGGCATTGAGAGAGTCCGTGGAAACAATGGTGGAGGAGTCAAATGATTCACTCTGGGAAATATTCACTTTTGCAAAGTGAACACCATTCCCTATACACTGGAATTCCAGATTTTTGTTGGTATCGTTGAGGAAATCGTCAGAAAGACTTCTGGATAAGCTGAAAATGACTATCTGATCTTCTTTTGGAACTTGACGAAAAATCAGACGTTTTGCCGAAGAGACTCATTGGCATTCAGCAACTCTATGGAATTCTATGTTGATCTACCCACAATGCTTCGCGCAGTTAGACCATGAGTGCAATATCAGATCTTCAGCAGGAATACATCATTGGCTTTGAGGGAATTATTGGAATCAATTGTGTGTTTACTAAAATGTTCATCTCCCCAAGATATACACTTTGCCGCAATGTTAGAATTGTGGAGTTTAAGGTGACAATGGTATTGAGGAAAACATTGGAATCAACTCTGGTGGGACTCAACATGCTTACCTCATCCAGATATGCACTTTGCTGCAGTCTCCGCTTTTCAGCCAACATGAGTCACTGGGTTTGATCATATATTTACCTCCAAATCTGGATTTACTCAAAATGCTGATCTCGTCGAGATATGAACTATGCCTCAATATGACAGTTTAGAATAGAAGTCTCAATGGCATTGAGACAATCTCTGGAAACAAAGCGGGATGGAGTGACATCATGAACTTGGTGAAAGATTCACTTTTTGAAACTGAAAAGCATTCACTTAATCCTGAAATATCAATTTTATGGAGATATCATTGCAGAAAAGGTCGGACAGAACTCTGGAGTAGCTTGAAATGCCTATCTCATCTAGCTGTGGAACTTGGCGGAAGATCAGACTTTTGGCAAAAGAGACTGGTAGTCATTCAGCAACTCTTTGGAAATCTCTGTTGATCTTACCAGAATTCATCGCGCATTCAGATACTGACTGCATTGTCAGGTTTTCAGAAGGAACACCTCAAAGGCATTGAGGAAATTATTGGAATCAAATGTGGGTTGACTAAAATGCTTATCTCACCGAGATATGCACTTTGCAGCAATATCATTGTTTTGGCAGTAAAGTGTCAATGGCATTGAGAGAATCTTTGGAAACAATGGTGGAGGAGTCAAATGATTCACTCTGGGAAATATTCACTTTTGCAAAATGAACACCATTCCCTGTATACTGGAATTCCAGATTTTTGTTGGTATCGTTGAGGAAATCGTCAGAAAGACTTCTGGATAAGCTGAAAATGACTATCTGATCTTCTTTTGGAACTTGTCGAAAAATCAGACGTTTTGCCGAAGAGACTCATTGGCATTCAGCAACTCTATGGAATTCTATGTTGATCTACCCACAATGCTTCGCGCAGTTAGACCGTGAGGGCAATATCAGATCATCAGCAGGAAAACATCATTGGCTTTGAGGGAATTATTGGAATCAATTGTGCGTTCACTAAAATGTTTATCTCCCCAAGATATACACTTTGCCGCAATGTTAGAATTGTGGAGTTTAAGGTGACAATGGTATTGAGGAAAACATTGGAATCAACTCTGGTGGGACTCAACATGCTTACCTCATCCAGATATGCACTTTGCTGCAGTCTCCTCTTTTCAGCCAACATGAGTTACTGGGTTTGATCATATATTTACCTCCAAATCTGGATTTACTCAAAATGCTGATCTCGTCGAGATATGAACTTTGCCTCAATATGACAGGTTGGAATAGAAGTCTCAATGCCATTGAGACAATCTCTGGAAACAAAGCGGGATGGAGTGACATCATGAACTTGGTGAAAGATTCACTTTTTGAAACTGAAAAGATTCACTGAATCCTGAAATGTCAAATTTTTGGAGATATCATTGCAGAAAAGGTCGGAAAGAACTCTGGAGTAGCTTGAAATGCCTATATCATCTAGCTGTGGTACTTGGCGGAAGATCAGACTTTTGGCAAAAGAGACTGATAGTCATTCAGCAACTCTTTGGAAATCTCTGTTGATCTTACCAGAATTCATCGCGCATTCAGATACTGACTGCAATGTCAGGGTTTCAGAAGGAACACCTCAAAGGCATTGAGGAAATTATTGGGATCAAATGTGGGTTGTCTAAAATGCTTATCTCACCGAGATATGCACTTTGCAGCAATATCATTGTTTTGGCAGTAAAGTGTCAATGGCATTGAGAGAATCTTTGGAAACAAAGGTGGGGGAGTCAAATGATTCACTCTGGGAAATATTCACTTTTGCAAAATTAACACCATTCCCTATACACTGGAATTCCAGATTTTTGTTGGTATCGTTGAGGAAATCGTCAGAAAGACTTCTGGATAAGCTCAAAATGATTATCTGATCTACTTTTGGAACTTGACGAAAAATCAGACTTTTTCCGTAGAGACTCATTGGCATTTGGCAACTCTATGGAAATCTATGTTGATCTACCCACAATGCTTCTCGCAGTTAGACCATGAGTGCAATATCAGATCTTCAGCAGGAATACATCATTGGCTTTGAGGGAATTATTGGAATCAATTGTTCGTTTACTAAAATGTTTATCTCCCCAAGATATACACTTTGCCGCAATGTTAGAATTGTGGAGTTTAAGGTGACAATGGTATTGAGGAAAACATTGGAATCAACTCTGGTGGGACTCAACATGCTTACCTCATCCAGATATGCACTTTGCTGCAGTCTCCGCTTTTCAGCCAACATGAGTTACTGGGTTTGATCATATATTTACCTCCAAATCTGGATTTACTCAAAATGCTGATCTCGTCGAGATATGAACTTTGCCTCAATATGACAGTTTGGAATAGAAGTCTCAATGGCATTGAGACAATCTCTGGAAATAAAGCGGGATGGAGTGACATCATGAACTTGGTGAAAGATTCACTTTTTGAAACTGAAAAGCATTCACTTAATCCTGAAATGTCAAATGTTTGGAGATATCATTGCAGAAAAGGTCGGAAAGAACTCTGGAGTAGCTTGAAATGCCTATCTCATCTAGCTGTGGAACTTGGCGGAAGATCAGACTTTTGGCAAAAGAGACTGATAGTCATTCAGCAACTCTTTGGAAATCTCTGTTGATCTAACCAGAATTCATCGCGCTTTCAGATACTGACTGCATTGTCAGGTTTTCAGAAGGAACACCTCAAAGGCATTGAGGAAATTATTGGAATCAAATGTGGGTTGACTAAAATGCTTATCTCACCGAGATATGCACTTTGCAGCAATATCATTGTTTTGGCAGTAAAGTGTCAATGGCATTGAGAGAATCTTTGGAAACAAAGGTGGAGGAGTCAAATCATTCACTCTGGGAAATATTCACTTTTGCAAAATGAACACCATTCCCTGTATACTGGAATTCCAATTTTTGTTGGTATCGTTGAGGAAATCGTCAGAAAGACTTCTGGATAAGCTCAAAATGACTATCTGATCTTCTTTTGGAACTTGTCGAAAAATCAGACGTTTTGCCGAAGAGACTCTTTGACATTCAGCAATACTATGGAATTCTATGTTGATCTACCCACAATGCTTCGCGCAGTTAGACCGTGAGGGCAATATCAGATCATCAGCAGGAGAAGATCATTGGCTTTGAGGGAATTATTGGAATCAATTGTGCGTTCACTAAAATGTTTATCTCCCCAAGATATACACTTTGCCGCAATGTTAGAATTGTGGAGTTTAAGGTGACAATGGTATTGAGGAAAACATTGGAATCAACTCTGGTGGGACTCAACATGCTTACCTCATCCAGATATGCACTTTGCTGCAGTCTCCGCTTTTCAGCCAACATGAGTCACTGGGTTTGATCATATATTTACCTCCAAATCTGGATTTACTCAAAATGCTGATCTCGTCGAGATATGAACTTTGCCTCAATATGACAGTTTAGAATACAAGTCTCAATGGCATTGAGACAATCTCTGGAAACAAAGCGGGATGGAGTGACATCATGAACTTGGTGAAAGATTCACTTTTTGAAACTGAAAAGCATTCACTGAATCCTGAAATGTCAAATTTTTGGAGATATCATTGCAGAAAAGGTCGGAAAGAACTCTGGAGTAGCTTGAAATGCCTATCTCATCTAGCTGTGGAACTTGGCGGAAGATCAGACTTTTGGCAAAAGAGACTGATAGTCATTCAGCAACTCTTTGGAAATCTCTGTTGATCTTACCAGAATTCATCGCGCATTCAGATACTGACTGCAATGTCAGGTTTTCAGAAGGAACACCTCAAAGGCATTGAGGAAATTATTGGAATCAAATGTGGGTTGTCTAAAATGCTTATCTCACCGAGATATGCACTTTGCAGCAATATCATTGTTTTGGCAGTAAAGTGTCAATGGCATTGAGAGAATCTTTGGAAACAATGGTGGAGGAGTCAAATGATTCACTCTGGGAAATATTCACTTTTGCAAAGTGAACACCATTCCCTATACACTGGAATTCCAGATTTTTGTTGGTATCGTTGAGGAAATCGTCAGAAAGACTTCTGGATAAGCTCAAAATGATTATCTGATCTACTTTTGGAACTTGACGAAAAATCAGACTTTTTGCCGTAGAGACTCATTGGCATTTGGCAACTCTATGGAAATCTATGTTGATCTACCCACAATGCTTCTCGCAGTTAGACCATGAGTGCAATATCAGATCTTCAGCAGGAATACATCATTGGCTTTGAGGGAATTATTGGAATCAATTGTTCGTTTACTAAAATGTTTATCTCCCCAAGATATACACTTTGCCGCAATGTTAGAATTGTGGAGTTTAAGGTGACAATGGTATTGAGGAAAACATTGGAATCAACTCTGGTGGGACTCAACATGCTTACCTCATCCAGATATGCACTTTGCTGCAGTCTCCTCTTTTCAGCCAACATGAGTCACTGGGTTTGATCATATATTTACCTCCAAATCTGGATTTACTCAAAATGCTGATCTCGTCGAGATCTGAACTTTGCCTCAATATGACAGTTTGGAATAGAAGTCTCAATGGCATTGAGACAATCTCTGGAAACAAAGCGGGATGGAGTGACATCATGAACTTGGTGAAGGATTCACTTTTTGAAACTGAAAAGCATTCACTTAATCCTGAAATATCAATTTTTTGGAGATATCATTGCAGAAAAGGTCGGACAGAACTCTGGAGTAGCTTGAAATGCCTATCTCATCTAGCTGTGGAACTTGGCGGAAGATCAGACTTTTGGCAAAAGAGACTGATAGTCATTCAGCAACTCTTTGGAAATCTCTGTTGATCTTACCAGAATTCATCGCGCATTCAGATACTGACTGCAATGTCAGGTTTTCAGAAGGAACACCTCAAAGGCATTGAGGAAATTATTGGAATCAAATGTGGGTTGACTAAAATGCTTATCTCACCGAGATATGCACTTTGCAGCAATATCATTGTTTTGGCAGTAAAGTGTCAATGGCATTGAGAGAATCTTTGGAAACAATGGTGGAGGAGTCAAATGATTCACTCTGGGAAATATTCACTTTTGCAAAATGAACACCATTCCCTGTATACTGGAATTCCAGATTTTTGTTGGTATCGTTGAGGAAATCGTCAGAAAGACTTCTGGATAAGCTGAAAATGACTATCTGATCTTCTTTTGGAACTTGTCGAAAAATCAGACGTTTTGCCGAAGAGACTCATTGGCATTCAGCAACTCTATGGAATTCTATGTTGATCTACCCACAATGCTTCGCGCAGTTAGACCGTGAGGGCAATATCAGATCATCAGCACGAAAACATCATTGGCTTTGAGGGAATTATTGGAATCAATTGTGCGTTCACTAAAATGTTTATCTCCCCAAGATATACACTTTGCCGCAATGTTAGAATTGTGGAGTTTAAGGTGACAATGGTATTGAGGAAAACATTGGAATCAACTCTGGTGGGACTCAACATGCTTACCTCATCCAGATATGCACTTTGCTGCAGTCTCCGCTTTTCAGCCAACATGAGTTACTGGGTTTGATCATATATTTACCTCCAAATCTGGATTTACTCAAAATGCTGATCTCGTCGAGATATGAACTTTGCCTCAATATGACAGTTTGGAATAGAAGTCTCAATGGCATTGAGACAATCTCTGGAAACAAAGCGGGATGGAGTGACATCATGAACTTGGTGAAAGATTCACTTTTTGAAACTGAAAAGCATTCACTTAATCCTGAAATGTCAAATTTTTGGAGATATCATTGCAGAAAAGGTCGGAAAGAACTCTGGAGTAGCTTGAAATGCCTATCTCATCTAGCTGTGGAACTTGGCGGAAGATCAGACTTTTGGCAAAAGAGACTGATAGTCATTCAGCAACTCTTTGGAAATCTCTGTTGATCTAACCAGAATTCATCGCGCATTCA
The DNA here is from genome assembly GCF_965287045.1 of Carcharhinus amblyrhynchos. Lineage (NCBI taxonomy): Eukaryota > Metazoa > Chordata > Chondrichthyes > Carcharhiniformes > Carcharhinidae > Carcharhinus > Carcharhinus amblyrhynchos. Next base: position 19,071,062 of record NC_137330.1, read on the forward strand.
GATACTGACTGCATTGTCAGGTTTTCAGAAGGAACACCTCAAAGGCATTGAGGAAATTATTGGAATCAAATTTGGGTTGACTAAAATGCTTATCTCACCGAGATATGCACTTTGCAGCAATATCATTGTTTTGGCAGTAAAGTGTCAATGGCATTGAGAGAATCTTTGGAAACAAAGGTGGAGGAGTCAAATCATTCACTCTGGGAAATATTCACTTTTGCAAAATGAACACCATTCCCTGTATACTGGAATTCCAGATTTTTGTTGGTATCGTTGAGGAAATCGTCAGAAAGACTTCTGGATAAGCTGAAAATGACTATCTGATCTTCTTTTGGAACTTGTCGAAAAATCAGACGTTTTGCCGAAGAGACTCTTTGGCATTCAGCAACTCTATGGAATTCTATGTTGATCTACCCACAATGCTTCGCGCAGTTAGACCGTGAGGGCAATATCAGATCATCAGCAGGAAAACATCATTGGCTTTGAGGGAATTATTGGAATCAATTGTGCGTTCACTAAAATGTTTATCTCCCCAAGATATACACTTTGCCGCAATGTTAGAATTGTGGAGTTTAAGGTGACAATGGTATTGAGGAAAACATTGGAATCAACTCTGGTGGGACTCAACATGCTTACCTCATCCAGATATGCACTTTGCTGCAGTCTCCGCTTTTCAGCCAACATGAGTCACTGGGTTTGATCATATATTTACCTCCAAATCTGGATTTACTCAAAATGCTGATCTCGTCGAGATATGAACTTTGCCTCAATATGACAGGTTGGAATAGAAGTCTCAATGGCATTGAGACAATCTCTGGAAACAAAGCGGGATGGAGTGACATCATGAACTTGGTGAAAGATTCACTTTTTGAAACTGAAAAGCATTCACTGAATCCTGAAATGTCAAATTTTTGGAGATATCATTGCAGAAAAGGTCGGAAAGAACTCTGGAGTAGCTTGAAATGCCTATCTCATCTAGCTGTGGAACTTGGCGGAAGATCAGACTTTTGGCAAAAGAGACTGATAGTCATTCAGCAACTCTTTGGAAATCTCTGTTGATCTTACCAGAATTCATCGCGCATTCAGATACTGACTGCAATGTCAGGTTTTCAGAAGGAACACCTCAAAGGCATTGAGGAAATTATTGGAATCAAATGTGGGTTGTCTAAAATGCTTATCTCACCGAGATATGCACTTTGCAGCAATATCATTGTTTTGGCAGTAAAGTGTCAATGGCATTGAGAGAATCTTTGGAAACAATGGTGGAGGAGTCAAATGATTCACTCTGGGAAATATTCACTTTTGCAAAATGAACACCATTCCCTGTATACTGGAATTCCAGATTTTTGTTGGTATCGTTGAGGAAATCGTCAGAAAGACTTCTGGATAAGCTGAAAATGACTATCTGATCTTCTTTTGGAACTTGTCGAAAAATCAGACGTTTTGCCGAAGAGACTCATTGGCATTCAGCAACTCTATGGAATTCTATGTTGATCTACCCACAATGCTTCGCGCAGTTAGACCGTGAGGGCAATATCAGATCATCAGCACGAAAACATCATTGGCTTTGAGGGAATTATTGGAATCAATTGTGCGTTCACTAAAATGTTTATCTCCCCAAGATATACACTTTGCCGCAATGTTAGAATTGTGGAGTTTAAGGTGACAATGGTATTGAGGAAAACATTGGAATCAACTCTGGTGGGACTCAACATGCTTACCTCATCCAGATATGCACTTTGCTGCAGTCTCCGCTTTTCAGCCAACATGAGTTACTGGGTTTGATCATATATTTACCTCCAAATCTGGATTTACTCAAAATGCTGATCTCGTCGAGATATGAACTTTGCCTCAATATGACAGTTTGGAATAGAAGTCTCAATGGCATTGAGACAATCTCTGGAAACAAAGCGGGATGGAGTGACATCATGAACTTGGTGAAAGATTCACTTTTTGAAACTGAAAAGCATTCACTTAATCCTGAAATGTCAAATTTTTGGAGATATCATTGCAGAAAAGGTCGGAAAGAACTCTGGAGTAGCTTGAAATGCCTATCTCATCTAGCTGTGGAACTTGGCGGAAGATCAGACTTTTGGCAAAAGAGACTGATAGTCATTCAGCAACTCTTTGGAAATCTCTGTTGATCTTACCAGAATTCATCGCGCATTCAGATACTGACTGCATTGTCAGGTTTTCAGAAGGAACACCTCAAAGGCATTGAGGAAATTATTGGAATCAAATTTGGGTTGACTAAAATGCTTATCTCACCGAGATATGCACTTTGCAGCAATATCATTGTTTTGGCAGTAAAGTGTCAATGGCATTGAGAGAATCTTTGGAAACAAAGGTGGAGGAGTCAAATCATTCACTCTGGGAAATATTCACTTTTGCAAAATGAACACCATTCCCTGTATACTGGAATTCCAGATTTTTGTTGGTATCGTTGAGGAAATCGTCAGAAAGACTTCTGGATAAGCTGAAAATGACTATCTGATCTTCTTTTGGAACTTGTCGAAAAATCAGACGTTTTGCCGAAGAGACTCTTTGGCATTCAGCAACTCTATGGAATTCTATGTTGATCTACCCACAATGCTTCGCGCAGTTAGACCGTGAGGGCAATATCAGATCATCAGCAGGAAAACATCATTGGCTTTGAGGGAATTATTGGAATCAATTGTGCGTTCACTAAAATGTTTATCTCCCCAAGATATACACTTTGCCGCAATGTTAGAATTGTGGAGTTTAAGGTGACAATGGTATTGAGGAAAACATTGGAATCAACTCTGGTGGGACTCAACATGCTTACCTCATCCAGATATGCACTTTGCTGCAGTCTCCGCTTTTCAGCCAACATGAGTCACTGGGTTTGATCATATATTTACCTCCAAATCTGGATTTACTCAAAATGCTGATCTCGTCGAGATATGAACTTTGCCTCAATATGACAGGTTGGAATAGAAGTCTCAATGGCATTGAGACAATCTCTGGAAACAAAGCGGGATGGAGTGACATCATGAACTTGGTGAAAGATTCACTTTTTGAAACTGAAAAGCATTCACTGAATCCTGAAATGTCAAATTTTTGGAGATATCATTGCAGAAAAGGTCGGAAAGAACTCTGGAGTAGCTTGAAATGCCTATCTCATCTAGCTGTGGAACTTGGCGGAAGATCAGACTTTTGGCAAAAGAGACTGATAGTCATTCAGCAACTCTTTGGAAATCTCTGTTGATCTTACCAGAATTCATCGCGCATTCAGATACTGACTGCAATGTCAGGTTTTCAGAAGGAACACCTCAAAGGCATTGAGGAAATTATTGGAATCAAATGTGGGTTGTCTAAAATGCTTATCTCACCGAGATATGCACTTTGCAGCAATATCATTGTTTTGGCAGTAAAGTGTCAATGGCATTGAGAGAATCTTTGGAAACAATGGTGGAGGAGTCAAATGATTCACTCTGGGAAATATTCACTTTTGCAAAGTGAACACCATTCCCTATACACTGGAATTCCAGAGTTTTGTTGGTATCGTTGAGGAAATCGTCAGAAAGACTTCTGGATAAGCTCAAAATGATTATCTGATCTACTTTTGGAACTTGACGAAAAATCAGACTTTTTGCCGTAGAGACTCATTGGCATTTGGCAACTCTATGGAAATCTATGTTGATCTACCCACAATGCTTCTCGCAGTTAGACCATGAGTGCAATATCAGATCTTCAGCAGGAATACATCATTGGCTTTGAGGGAATTATTGGAATCAATTGTTCGTTTACTAAAATGTTTATCTCCCCAAGATATACACTTTGCCGCAATGTTAGAATTGTGGAGTTTAAGGTGACAATGGTATTGAGGAAAACATTGGAATCAACTCTGGTGGGACTCAACATGCTTACCTCATCCAGATATGCACTTTGCTGCAGTCTCCTCTTTTCAGCCAACATGAGTCACTGGGTTTGATCATATATTTACCTCCAAATCTGGATTTACTCAAAATGCTGATCTCGTCGAGATCTGAACTTTGCCTCAATATGACAGTTTGGAATAGAAGTCTCAATGGCATTGAGACAATCTCTGGAAACAAAGCGGGATGGAGTGACATCATGAACTTGGTGAAGGATTCACTTTTTGAAACTGAAAAGCATTCACCTAATCCTGAAATATCAATTTTTTGGAGATATCAATGCAGAAAAGGTCGGACAGAACTCTGGAGCAGCTTGAAATGCCTATCTCATCTAGCTGTGGAACTTGGCGGAAGATCAGACTTTTGGCAAAAGAGACTGATAGTCATTCAGCAACTCTTTGGAAATCTCTGTTGATCTTACCAGAATTCATCGCGCATTCAGATACTTACTGCAATGTCAGGTTTTCAGAAGGAACACCTCAAAGGCATTGAGGAAATTATTGGAATCAAATGTGGGTTGACTAAAATGCTTATCTCACCGAGATATGCACTTTGCAGCAATATCATTGTTTTGGCAGTAAAGTGTCAATGGCATTGAGAGAATCTTTGGAACCAATGGTGGAGGAGTCAAATGATTCACTCTGGGAAATATTCACTTTTGCAAAATGAACACCATTCCCTGTATACTGGAATTCCAGATTTTTGTTGGTATCGTTGAGGAAATCGTCAGAAAGACTTCTGGATAAGCTGAAAATGACTATCTGATCTTCTTTTGGAACTTGTCGAAAAATCAGACGTTTTGCCGAAGAGACTCATTGGCATTCAGCAACTCTATGGAATTCTATGTTGATCTACCCACAATGCTTCGCGCAGTTAGACCGTGAGGGCAATATCAGATCATCAGCAGGAAAACATCATTGGCTTTGAGGGAATTATTGGAATCAATTGTGCGTTCACTAAAATGTTTATCTCCCCAAGATATACACTTTGCCGCAATGTTAGAATTGTGGAGTTTAAGGTGACAATGGTATTGAGGAAAACATTGGAATCAACTCTGTTGGGACTCAACATGCTTACCTCATCCAGATATGCACTTTGCTGCAGTCTCCGCTTTTCAGCCAACATGAGTTACTGGGTTTGATCATTATTTACCTCCAAATCTGGATTTACTCAAAATGCTGATCTCGTCGAGATATGATCTTTGCCTCAATATGACAGTTTGGAATAGAAGTCTCAATGGCATTGAGACAATCTCTGGAAACAAAGCGGGATGGAGTGACATCATGAACTTGGTGAAAGATTCACTTTTTGAAACTGAAAAGCATTCACTTAATCCTGAAATGTCAAATTTTTGGAGATATCATTGCAGAAAAGGTCGGAAAGAACTCTGGAGTAGCTTGAAATGCCTATCTCATCTAGCTGTGGAACTTGGCGGAAGATCAGACTTTTGGCAAAAGAGACTGATAGTCATTCAGCAACTCTTTGGAAATCTCTGTTGATCTAACCAGAATTCATCGCGCATTCAGATACTGACTGCATTGTCAGGTTTTCAGAAGGAACACCTCAAAGGCATTGAGGAAATTATTGGAATCAAATTTGGGTTGACTAAAATGCTTATCTCACCGAGATATGCACTTTGCAGCAATATCATTGTTTTGGCAGTAAAGTGTCAATGGCATTGAGAGAATCTTTGGAAACAAAGGTGGAGGAGTCAAATGATTCACTCTGGGAAATATTCACTTTTGCAAAATGAACACCATTCCCTGTATACTGGAATTCCAGATTTTTGTTGGTATCGTTGAGGAAATCGTCAGAAAGACTTCTGGATAAGCTGAAAATGACTATCTGATCTTCTTTTGGAACTTGTCGAAAAATCAGACGTTTTGCCGAAGAGACTCTTTGGCATTCAGCAACTCTATGGAATTCTATGTTGATCTACCCACAATGCTTCGCGCAGTTAGACCGTGAGGGCAATATCAGATCATCAGCAGGAAAACATCATTGGCTTTGAGGGAATTATTGGAATCAATTGTGCGTTTACTAAAATGTTCATCTCCCCAAGATATACACTTTGCCGCAATGTTAGAATTGTGGAGTTTAAGGTGACAATGGTATTGAGGAAAACATTGGAATCAACTCTGGTGGGACTCAACATGCTTACCTCATCCAGATATGCACTTTGCTGCAGTCTCCGCTTTTCAGCCAACATGAGTCACTGGGTTTGATCATATATTTACCTCCAAATCTGGATTTACTCAAAATGCTGATCTCGTCGAGATATGAACTTTGCCTCAATATGACAGGTTGGAATAGAAGTCTCAATGGCATTGAGACAATCTCTGGAAACAAAGCGGGATGGAGTGACATCATGAACTTGGTGAAAGATTCACTTTTTGAAACTGAAAAGCATTCACTGAATCCTGAAATGTCAAATTTTTGGAGATATCATTGCAAAAAAGGTCGGAAAGAACTCTGGAGTAGCTTGAAATGCCTATCTCATCTAGCTGTGGTACTTGGCGGAAGATCAGACTTTTGGCAAAAGAGACTGATAGTCATTCGGCAACTCTTTCGAAATCTCTGTTGATCTAACCAGAATTCATCGCGCATTCAGATACTGACTGCAAAGTCAGGTTTTCAGAAGGAACACCTCAAAGGCATTGAGGAAATTATTGGAATCAAATGTGGGTTGACTAAAATGCTTATCTCACCGAGATATGCACTTTGCAGCAATATCATTGTTTTGGCAGTAAAGTGTCAATGGCATTGAGAGAATCTTTGGAAACAAAGGTGGGGGAGTCAAATGATTCACTCTGGGAAATATTCACTTTTGCAAAGTGAACACCATTCCCTATATACTGGAATTCCAGATTTTTGTTGGTATCGTTGAGGAAATCGTCAGAAAGACTTCTGGATAAGCTCAAAATGATTATCTGATCTACTTTTGGAACTTGACGAAAAATCAGACTTTTTGCCGTAGAGACTCATTGGCATTTGGCAACTCTATGGAAATCTATGTTGATCTACCCACAATGCTTCTCGCAGTTAGACCATGAGTGCAATATCAGATCTTCAGCAGGAATACATCATTGGCTTTGAGGGAATTATTGGAATCAATTGTTCGTTTACTAAAATGTTTATCTCCCCAAGATATACACTTTGCCGCAATGTTAGAATTGTGGAGTTTAAGGTGACAATGGTATTGAGGAAAACATTGGAATCAACTCTGGTGGGACTCAACATGCTTACCTCATCCAGATATGCACTTTGCTGCAGTCTCCTCTTTTCAGCCAACATGAGTCACTGGGTTTGATCATATATTTACCTCCAAATCTGGATTTACTCAAAATGCTGATCTCGTCGAGATATGAACTTTGCCTCAATATGACAGTTTGGAATAGAAGTCTCAATGGCATTGAGACAATCTCTGGAAACAAAGCGGGATGGAGTGACATCATGAACTTGGTGAAAGATTCACTTTTTGAAACTGAAAAGCATTCACTTAATCCTGAAATGTCAATTTTTTGGAGATATCATTGCAGAAAAGGTCGGAAAGAACTCTGGAGTAGCTTGAAATGCCTATCTCATCTAGCTGTGGAACTTGGCGGAAGATCAGACTTTTGGCAAAAGAGACTGATAGTCATTCAGCAACTCTTTGGAAATCTCTGTTGATCTTACCAGAATTCATCGCGCATTCAGATACTGACTGCAATGTCAGGGTTTCAGAAGGAACACCTCAAAGGCATTGAGGAAATTATTAGAATCAAATGTGGGTTGTCTAAAATGCTTATCTCACCGAGATATGCACTTTGCAGCAATATCATTGTTTTGGCAGTAAAGTGTCAATGGCATTGAGAGAATCTTTGGAAACAAATGTGGGGGAGTCAAATGATTCACTCTGGGAAATATTCACTTTTGCAAAATGAACACCATTCCCTATACACTGGAATTCCAGATTTTTGTTGGTATCGTTGAGGAAATCGTCAGAAAGACTTCTGGATAAGCTCAAAATGATTATCTGATCTACTTTTGGAACTTGACGAAAAATCAGACTTTTTGCCGTAGAGACTCATTGGCATTTGGCAACTCTATGGAAATCTATGTTGATCTACCCACAATGCTTCTCGCAGTTAGACCATGAGTGCAATATCAGATCTTCAGCAGGAATACATCATTGGCTTTGAGGGAATTATTGGAATCAATTGTTCGTTTACTAAAATGTTTATCTCCCCAAGATATACACTTTGCCGCAATGTTAGAATTGTGGAGTTTAAGGTGACAATGGTATTGAGGAAAACATTGGAATCAACTCTGGTGGGACTCAACATGCTTACCTCATCCAGATATGCACTTTGCTGCAGTCTCCGCTTTTCAGCCAACATGAGTTACTGGGTTTGATCATATATTTACCTCCAAATCTGGATTTACTCAAAATGCTGATCTCGTCGAGATATGAACTTTGCCTCAATATGACAGTTTGGAATAGAAGTCTCAATGGCATTGAGACAATCTCTGGAAACAAAGCGGGATGGAGTGACATCATGAACTTGGTGAAAGATTCACTTTTTGAAACTGAAAAGCATTCACTTAATCCTGAAATGTCAAATTTTTGGAGATATCATTGCAGAAAAGGTCGGAAAGAACTCTGGAGTAGCTTGAAATGCCTATCTCATCTAGCTGTGGAACTTGGCGGAAGATCAGACTTTTGGCAAAAGAGACTGATAGTCATTCAGCAACTCTTTGGAAATCTCTGTTGCTCTAACCAGAATTCATCGCGCATTCAGATACTGACTGCAATGTCAGGTTTTCAGAAGGAACACCTCAAAGGCATTGAGGAAATTATTGGAATCAAATTTGGGTTGACTAAAATGCTTATCTCACCGAGATATGCACTTTGCAGCAATATCATTGTTTTGCCAGTAAAGTGTCAATGGCATTGAGAGAATCTTTGGAAACAAAGGTGGAGGAGTCAAATGATTCACTCTGGGAAATATTCACTTTCGCAAAATGAACACCATTCCCTGTATACTGGAATTCCAGATTTTTGTTGGTATCGTTGAGGAAATCGTCAGAAAGACTTCTGGATAAGCTGAAAATGACTATCTGATCTTCTTTTGGAACTTGTCGAAAAATCAGACGTTTTGCCGAAGAGACTCTTTGGCATTCAGCAACTCTATGGAATTCTATGTTGATCTACCCACAATGCTTCGCGCAGTTAGACCGTGAGGGCAATATCAGATCATCAGCACGAAAACATCATTGGCTTTGAGGGAATTATTGGAATCAATTGTGCGTTCACTAAAATGTTTATCTCCCCAAGATATACACTTTGCCGCAATGTTAGAATTGTGGAGTTTAAGGTGACAATGGTATTGAGGAAAACATTGGAATCAACTCTGGTGGGACTCAACATGCTTACCTCATCCAGATATGCACTTTGCTGCAGTCTCCGCTTTTCAGCCAACATGAGTCACTGGGTTTGATCATATATTTACCTCCAAATCTGGATTTACTCAAAATGCTGATCTCGTCGAGATATGAACTTTGCCTCAATATGACAGGTTGGAATAGAAGTCTCAATGGCATTGAGACAATCTCTGGAAACAAAGCGGGATGGAGTGACATCATGAACTTGGTGAAAGATTCACTTTTTGAAACTGAAAAGCATTCACTGAATCCTGAAATGTCAAATTTTTGGAGATATCATTGCAGAAAAGGTCGGAAAGAACTCTGGAGTAGCTTGAAATGCCTATCTCATCTAGCTGTGGCACTTGGCGGAAGATCAGACTTTTGGCTAAAGAGACTGATAGTCATTCAGCAACTCTTTGGAAATCTCTGTTGATCTTACCAGAATTCATCGCGCATTCAGATACTGACTGCAATGTCAGGTTTTCAGAAGGAACACCTCAAAGGCATTGAGGAAATTATTGGAATCAAATGTGGGTTGTCTAAAATGCTTATCTCACCGAGATATGCACTTTGCAGCAATATCATTGTTTTGGCAGTAAAGTGTCAATGGCATTGAGAGAATCTGTGGAAACAATGGTGGAGGAGTCAAATGATTCACTCTGGGAAATATTCACTTTTGCAAAGTGAACACCATTCCCTATACACTGGAATTCCAGATTTTTGTTGGTATCGTTGAGGAAATCGTCAGAAAGACTTCTGGATAAGCTCAAAATGACTATCTGATCTTCTTTTGGAACTTGACGAAAAATCAGACGTTTTGCCGAAGAGACTCATTGGCATTCAGCAACTCTATGGAATTCTTTGTTGATCTACCCACAATGCTTCGCGCAGTTAGACCATGAGTGCAATATCAGATCTTCAGCAGGAATACATCATTGGCTTTGAGGGAATTATTGGAATCAATTGTGCGTTTACTAAAATGTTCATCTCCCCAAGATATACACTTTGCCGCAATGTTAGAATTGTGGAGTTTAAGGTGACAATGGTATTGAGGAAAACATTGGAATCAACTCTGGTGGGACTCAACATGCTTACCTCATCCAGATATGCACTTTGCTGCAGTCTCCGCTTTTCAGCCAACATGAGTCACTGGGTTTGATCATATATTTACCTCCAAATCTGGATTTACTCAAAATGCTGATCTCGTCGAGATATGAACTTTGCCTCAATATGACAGTTTAGAATACAAGTCTCAATGGCATTGAGACAATCTCTGGAAACAAAGCGGGACGGAGTGACATCATGAACTTGGTGAAAGATTCACTTTTTGAAACTGAAAAGCATTCACTTAATCCTGAAATGTCAAATTTTTGGGGATATCATTGCAGAAAAGGTCGGAAAGAACGCTGGAGTAGCTTGAAATGCCTATCTCATCTAGCTGTGGAACTTGGCGGAAGATCAGACTTTTGGCAAAAGAGACTGATAGTCATTCAGCAACTCTTTCGAAATCTCTGTTGATCTAACCAGAATTCATCGCGCATTCAGATACTGACTGCAAAGTCAGGTTTTCAGAAGGAACACCTCAAAGGCATTGAGGAAATTATTGGAATCAAATGTGGGTTGACTAAAATGCTTATCTCACCGAGATATGCACTTTGCAGCAATATCATTGTTTTGGCAGTAAAGTGTCAATGGCATTGAGAGAATCTTTGGAAACAAAGGTGGGGGAGTCAAATGATTCACTCTGGGAAATATTCACTTTTGCAAAGTGAACACCATTCCCTATATACTGGAATTCCAGATTTTTGTTGGGATCGTTGAGGAAATCGTCAGAAAGACTTCTGGATAAGCTCAAAACGATTATCTGATCTACTTTTGGAACTTGACGAAAAATCAGACTTTTTGCCGTAGAGACTCATTGGCATTTGGCAACTCTATGGAAATCTATGTTGATCTACCCACAATGCTTCTCGCAGTTAGACCATGAGTGCAATATCAGATCTTCAGCAGGAATACATCATTGGCTTTGAGGGAATTATTGGAATCAATTGTTCGTTTACTAAAATGTTTATCTCCCCAAGATATACACTTTGCCGCAATGTTAGAATTGTGGAGTTTAAGGTGACAATGGTATTGAGGAAAACATTGGAATCAACTCTGGTGGGACTCAACATGCTTACCTCATCCAGATATGCACTTTGCTGCAGTCTCCTCTTTTCAGCCAACATGAGTCACTGGGTTTTATCATATATTTACCTCCAAATCTGGATTTACTCAAAATGCTGATCTCGTCGAGATATGAACTTTGCCTCAATATGACAGTTTGGAATAGAATTCTCAATGGCATTGAGACAATCTCTGGAAACAAAGCGGGATGGAGTGACATCATGAACTTGGTGAAAGATTCACTTTTTGAAACTGAAAAGCATTCACTTAATCCTGAAATGTCAATTTTTTGGAGATATCATTGCAGAAAAGGTCGGAAAGAACTCTGGAGTAGCTTGAAATGCCTATCTCATCTAGCTGTGGAACTTGGCGGAAGATCAGACTTTTGGCAAAAGAGACTGATAGTCATTCAGCAACTCTTTGGAAATCTCTGTTGATCTTACCAGAATTCATCGCGCATTCAGATACTGACTGCAATGTCAGGGTTTCAGAAGGAACACCTCAAAGGCATGGAGGAAATTATTGGAATCAAATGTGGGTTGACTAAAATGCTTATCTCACCGAGATATGCACTTTGCAGCAATATCATTGTTTTGGCAGTAAAGTGTCAATGGCATTGAGAGAATCTTTGGAAACAAAGGTGGAGGAGTCAAATGATTCACTCTGGGAAATATTCACTTTCGCAAAATGAACACCATTCCCTGTATACTGGAATTCCAGATTTTTGTTGGTATCGTTGAGGAAATCGTCAGAAAGACTTCTGGATAAGCTGAAAATGACTATCTGATCTTCTTTTGGAACTTGTCGAAAAATCAGACGTTTTGCCGAAGAGACTCTTTGGCATTCAGCAACTCTATGGAATTCTATGTTGATCTACCCACAATGCTTCGCGCAGTTAGACCGTGAGGGCAATATCAGATCATCAGCAGGAAAACATCATTGGCTTTGAGGGAATTATTGGAATCAATTGTGCGTTCACTAAAATGTTTATCTCCCCAAGATATACACTTTGCCGCAATGTTAGAATTGTGGAGTTTAAGGTGACAATGGTATTGAGGAAAACATTGGAATCAACTCTGGTGGGACTCAACATGCTTACCTCATCCAGATATGCACTTTGCTGCAGTCACCGCTTTTCAGCCAACATGAGTCACTGGGTTTGATCATATATTTACCTCCAAATCTGGATTTACTCAAAATGCTGATCTCGTCGAGATATGAACTTTGCCTCAATATGACAGTTTAGAATACAAGTCTCAATGGCATTGAGACAATCTCTGGAAACAAAGCGGGACGGAGTGACATCATGAACTTGGTGAAAGATTCACTTTTTGAAACTGAAAAGCATTCACTTAATCCTGAAATGTCAAATTTTTGGGGATATCATTGCAGAAAAGGTCGGAAAGAACGCTGGAGTAGCTTGAAATGCCTATCTCATCTAGCTGTGGAACTTGGCGGAAGATCAGACTTTTGGCAAAAGAGACTGATAGTCATTCAGCAACTCTTTCGAAATCTCTGTTGATCTAACCAGAATTCATCGCGCATTCAGATACTGACTGCAAAGTCAGGTTTTCAGAAGGAACACCTCAAAGGCATTGAGGAAATTATTGGAATCAAATGTGGGTTGACTAAAATGCTTATCTCACCGAGATATGCACTTTGCAGCAATATCATTGTTTTGGCAGTAAAGTGTCAATGGCATTGAGAGAATCTTTGGAAACAAAGGTGGGGGAGTCAAATGATTCACTCTGGGAAATATTCACTTTTGCAAAGTGAACACCATTCCCTATATACTGGAATTCCAGATTTTTGTTGGTATCGTTGAGGAAATCGTCAGAAAGACTTCTGGATAAGCTCAAAATGATTATCTGATCTACTTTTGGAACTTGACGAAAAATCAGACTTTTTGCCGTAGAGACTCATTGGCATTTGGCAACTCTATGGAAATCTATGTTGATCTACCCACAATGCTTCTCGCAGTTAGACCATGAGTGCAATATCAGATCTTCAGCAGGAATACATCATTGGCTTTGAGGGAATTATTGGAATCAATTGTTCGTTTACTAAAATGTTTATCTCCCCAAGATATACACTTTGCCGCAATGTTAGAATTGTGGAGTTTAAGGTGACAATGGTATTGAGGAAAACATTGGAATCAACTCTGGTGGGACTCAACATGCTTACCTCATCCAGATATGCACTTTGCTGCAGTCTCCTCTTTTCAGCCAACATGAGTCACTGGGTTTGATCATATATTTACCTCCAAATCTGGATTTACTCAAAATGCTGATCTCGTCGAGATATGAACTTTGCCTCAATATGACAGTTTAGAATACAAGTCTCAATGGCATTGAGACAATCTCTGGAAACAAAGCGGGACGGAGTGACATCATGAACTTGGTGAAAGATTCACTTTTTGAAACTGAAAAGCATTCACTTAATCCTGAAATGTCAAATTTTTGGGGATATCATTGCAGAAAAGGTCGGAAAGAACGCTGGAGTAGCTTGAAATGCCTATCTCATCTAGCTGTGGAACTTGGCGGAAGATCAGACTTTTGGCAAAAGAGACTGATAGTCATTCAGCAACTCTTTCGAAATCTCTGTTGATCTAACCAGAATTCATCGCGCATTCAGATACTGACTGCAAAGTCAGGTTTTCAGAAGGAACACCTCAAAGGCATTGAGGAAATTATTGGAATCAAATGTGGGTTGACTAAAATGCTTATCTCACCGAGATATGCACTTTGCAGCAATATCATTGTTTTGGCAGTAAAGTGTCAATGGCATTGAGAGAATCTTTGGAAACAAAGGTGGGGGAGTCAAATGATTCACTCTGGGAAATATTCACTTTTGCAAAGTGAACACCATTCCCTATATACTGGAATTCCAGATTTTTGTTGGTATCGTTGAGGAAATCGTCAGAAAGACTTCTGGATAAGCTCAAAACGATTATCTGATCTACTTTTGGAACTTGACGAAAAATCAGACTTTTTGCCGTAGAGACTCATTGGCATTTGGCAACTCTATGGAAATCTATGTTGATCTACCCACAATGCTTCTCGCAGTTAGACCATGAGTGCAATATCAGATCTTCAGCAGGAATACATCATTGGCTTTGAGGGAATTATTGGAATCAATTGTTCGTTTACTAAAATGTTTATCTCCCCAAGATATACACTTTGCCGCAATGTTAGAATTGTGGAGTTTAAGGTGACAATGGTATTGAGGAAAACATTGGAATCAACTCTGGTGGGACTCAACATGCTTACCTCATCCAGATATGCACTTTGCTGCAGTCTCCTCTTTTCAGCCAACATGAGTCACTGGGTTTGATCATATATTTACCTCCAAATCTGGATTTACTCAAAATGCTGATCTCGTCGAGATATGAACTTTGCCTCAATATGACAGTTTGGAATAGAATTCTCAATGGCATTGAGACAATCTCTGGAAACAAAGCGGGATGGAGTGACATCATGAACTTGGTGAAAGATTCACTTTTTGAAACTGAAAAGCATTCACTTAATCCTGAAATGTCAATTTTTTGGAGATATCATTGCAGAAAAGGTCGGAAAGAACTCTGGAGTAGCTTGAAATGCCTATCTCATCTAGCTGTGGAACTTGGCGGAAGATCAGACTTTTGGCAAAAGAGACTGATAGTCATTCAGCAACTCTTTGGAAATCTCTGTTGATCTTACCAGAATTCATCGCGCATTCAGATACTGACTGCAATGTCAGGGTTTCAGAAGGAACACCTCAAAGGCATTGAGGAAATTATTAGAATCAAATGTGGGTTGTCTAAAATGCTTATCTCACCGAGATATGCACTTTGCAGCAATATCATTGTTTTGGCAGTAAAGTGTCAATGGCATTGAGAGAATCTTTGGAAACAAATGTGGGGGAGTCAAATGATTCACTCTGGGAAATATTCACTTTTGCAAAGTGAACACCATTCCCTATATACTGGAATTCCAGATTTTTGTTGGTATCGTTGAGGAAATCGTCAGAAAGACTTCTGGATAAGCTCAAAATGATTATCTGATCTACTTTTGGAACTTGACGAAAAATCAGACTTTTTGCCGTAGAGACTCATTGGCATTTGGCAACTCTATGGAAATCTATGTTGATCTACCCACAATGCTTCTCGCAGTTAGACCATGAGTGCAATATCAGATCTTCAGCAGGAATACATCATTGGCTTTGAGGGAATTATTGGAATCAATTGTTCGTTTACTAAAATGTTTATCTCCCCAAGATATACACTTTGCCGCAATGTTAGAATTGTGGAGTTTAAGGTGACAATGGTATTGAGGAAAACATTGGAATCAACTCTGGTGGGACTCAACATGCTTACCTCATCCAGATATGCACTTTGCTGCAGTCTCCGCTTTTCAGCCAACATGAGTTACTGGGTTTGATCATATATTTACCTCCAAATCTGGATTTACTCAAAATGCTGATCTCGTCGAGATATGAACTTTGCCTCAATATGACAGTTTGGAATAGAAGTCTCAATGGCATTGAGACAATCTCTGGAAACAAAGCGGGATGGAGTGACATCATGAACTTGGTGAAAGATTCACTTTTTGAAACTGAAAAGCATTCACTTAATCCTGAAATGTCAATTTTTTGGAGATATCATTGCAGAAAAGGTCGGAAAGAACTCTGGAGTAGCTTGAAATGCCTATCTCATCTAGCTGTGGAACTTGGCGGAAGATCAGACTTTTGGCAAAAGAGACTGATAGTCATTCAGCAACTCTTTGGAAATCTCTGTTGATCTAACCAGAATTCATCGCGCATTCAGATACTGACTGCAATGTCAGGTTTTCAGAAGGAACACCTCAAAGGCATGGAGGAAATTATTGGAATCAAATGTGGGTTGACTAAAATGCTTATCTCACCGAGATATGCACTTTGCAGCAATATCATTGTTTTGGCAGTAAAGTGTCAATGGCATTGAGAGAATCTTTGGAAACAAAGGTGGAGGAGTCAAATGATTCACTCTGGGAAATATTCACTTTCGCAAAATGAACACCATTCCCTGTATACTGGAATTCCAGATTTTTGTTGGTATCGTTGAGGAAATCGTCAGAAAGACTTCTGGATAAGCTGAAAATGACTATCTGATCTTCTTTTGGAACTTGTCGAAAAATCAGACGTTTTGCCGAAGAGACTCTTTGGCATTCAGCAACTCTATGGAATTCTATGTTGATCTACCCACAATGCTTCGCGCAGTTAGACCGTGAGGGCAATATCAGATCATCAGCAGGAAAACATCATTGGCTTTGAGGGAATTATTGGAATCAATTGTGCGTTCACTAAAATGTTTATCTCCCCAAGATATACACTTTGCCGCAATGTTAGAATTGTGGAGTTTAAGGTGACAATGGTATTGAGGAAAACATTGGAATCAACTCTGGTGGGACTCAACATGCTTACCTCATCCAGATATGCACTTTGCTGCAGTCTCCGCTTTTCAGCCAACATGAGTCACTGGGTTTGATCATATATTTACCTCCAAATCTGGATTTACTCAAAATGCTGATCTCGTCGAGATATGAACTTTGCCTCAATATGACAGGTTGGAATAGAAGTCTCAATGGCATTGAGACAATCTCTGGAAACAAAGCGGGATGGAGTGACATCATGAACTTGGTGAAAGATTCACTTTTTGAAACTGAAAAGCATTCACTGAATCCTGAAATGTCAAATTTTTGGAGATATCATTGCAGAAAAGGTCGGAAAGAACTCTGGAGTAGCTTGAAATGCCTATCTCATCTAGCTGTGGTACTTGGCGGAAGATCAGACTTTTGGCAAAAGAGACTGATAGTCATTCAGCAACTCTTTGGAAATCTCTGTTGATCTTACCAGAATTCATCGCGCATTCAGATACTGACTGCAATGTCAGGTTTTCAGAAGGAACACCTCAAAGGCATTGAGGAAATTATTGGAATCAAATGTGGGTTGTCTAAAATGCTTATCTCACCGAGATATGCACTTTGCAGCAATATCATTGTTTTGGCAGTAAAGTGTCAATGGCATTGAGAGAATCTGTGGAAACAATGGTGGAGGAGTCAAATGATTCACTCTGGGAAATATTCACTTTTGCAAAGTGAACACCATTCCCTATACACTGGAATTCCAGATTTTTGTTGGTATCGTTGAGGAAATCGTCAGAAAGACTTCTGGATAAGCTCAAAATGACTATCTGATCTTCTTTTGGAACTTGACGAAAAGTCAGACGTTTTGCCGAAGAGACTCATTGGCATTCAGCAACTCTATGGAATTCTTTGTTGATCTACCCACAATGCTTCGCGCAGTTAGACCATGAGTGCAATATCAGATCTTCAGCAGGAATACATCATTGGCTTTGAGGGAATTATTGGAATCAATTGTGCGTTTACTAAAATGTTCATCTCCCCAAGATATACACTTTGCCGCAATGTTAGAATTGTGGAGTTTAAGGTGACAATGGTATTGAGGAAAACATTGGAATCAACTCTGGTGGGACTCAACATGCTTACCTCATCCAGATATGCACTTTGCTGCAGTCACCGCTTTTCAGCCAACATGAGTCACTGGGTTTGATCATATATTTACCTCCAAATCTGGATTTACTCAAAATGCTGATCTCGTCGAGATATGAACTTTGCCTCAATATGACAGTTTAGAATACAAGTCTCAATGGCATTGAGACAATCTCTGGAAACAAAGCGGGACGGAGTGACATCATGAACTTGGTGAAAGATTCACTTTTTGAAACTGAAAAGCATTCACTTAATCCTGAAATGTCAAATTTTTGGGGATATCATTGCAGAAAAGGTCGGAAAGAACGCTGGAGTAGCTTGAAATGCCTATCTCATCTAGCTGTGGAACTTGGCGGAAGATCAGACTTTTGGCAAAAGAGACTGATAGTCATTCAGCAACTCTTTCGAAATCTCTGTTGATCTAACCAGAATTCATCGCGCATTCAGATACTGACTGCAAAGTCAGGTTTTCAGAAGGAACACCTCAAAGGCATTGAGGAAATTATTGGAATCAAATGTGGGTTGACTAAAATGCTTATCTCACCGAGATATGCACTTTGCAGCAATATCATTGTTTTGGCAGTAAAGTGTCAATGGCATTGAGAGAATCTTTGGAAACAAAGGTGGGGGAGTCAAATGATTCACTCTGGGAAATATTCACTTTTGCAAAGTGAACACCATTCCCTATATACTGGAATTCCAGATTTTTGTTGGTATCGTTGAGGAAATCGTCAGAAAGACTTCTGGATAAGCTCAAAATGATTATCTGATCTACTTTTGGAACTTGACGAAAAATCAGACTTTTTGCCGTAGAGACTCATTGGCATTTGGCAACTCTATGGAAATCTATGTTGATCTACCCACAATGCTTCTCGCAGTTAGACCATGAGTGCAATATCAGATCTTCAGCAGGAATACATCATTGGCTTTGAGGGAATTATTGGAATCAATTGTTCGTTTACTAAAATGTTTATCTCCCCAAGATATACACTTTGCCGCAATGTTAGAATTGTGGAGTTTAAGGTGACAATGGTATTGAGGAAAACATTGGAATCAACTCTGGTGGGACTCAACATGCTTACCTCATCCAGATATGCACTTTGCTGCAGTCTCCTCTTTTCAGCCAACATGAGTCACTGGGTTTGATCATATATTTACCTCCAAATCTGGATTTACTCAAAATGCTGATCTCGTCGAGATATGAACTTTGCCTCAATATGACAGTTTGGAATAGAAGTCTCAATGGCATTGAGACAATCTCTGGAAACAAAGCGGGATGGAGTGACATCATGAACTTGGTGAAAGATTCACTTTTTGAAACTGAAAAGCATTCACTTAATCCTGAAATGTCAATTTTTTGGAGATATCATTGCAGAAAAGGTCGGAAAGAACTCTGGAGTAGCTTGAAATGCCTATCTCATCTAGCTGTGGAACTTGGCGGAAGATCAGACTTTTGGCAAAAGAGACTGATAGTCATTCAGCAACTCTTTGGAAATCTCTGTTGATCTTACCAGAATTCATCGCGCATTCAGATACTGACTGCAATGTCAGGGTTTCAGAAGGAACACCTCAAAGGCATTGAGGAAATTATTAGAATCAAATGTGGGTTGTCTAAAATGCTTATCTCACCGAGATATGCACTTTGCAGCAATATCATTGTTTTGGCAGTAAAGTGTCAATGGCATTGAGAGAATCTTTGGAAACAAATGTGGGGGAGTCAAATGATTCACTCTGGGAAATATTCACTTTTGCAAAATTAACACCATTCCCTATACACTGGAATTCCAGATTTTTGTTGGTATCGTTGAGGAAATCGTCAGAAAGACTTCTGGATAAGCTCAAAATGATTATCTGATCTACTTTTGGAACTTGACGAAAAATCAGACTTTTTGCCGTAGAGACTCATTGGCATTTGGCAACTCTATGGAAATCTATGTTGATCTACCCACAATGCTTCTCGCAGTTAGACCATGAGTGCAATATCAGATCTTCAGCAGGAATACATCATTGGCTTTGAGGGAATTATTGGAATCAATTGTTCGTTTACTAAAATGTTTATCTCCCCAAGATATACACTTTGCCGCAATGTTAGAATTGTGGAGTTTAAGGTGACAATGGTATTGAGGAAAACATTGGAATCAACTCTGGTGGGACTCAACATGCTTACCTCATCCAGATATGCACTTTGCTGCAGTCTCCGCTTTTCAGCCAACATGAGTTACTGGGTTTGATCATATATTTACCTCCAAATCTGGATTTACTCAAAATGCTGATCTCGTCGAGATATGAACTTTGCCTCAATATGACAGTTTGGAATAGAAGTCTCAATGGCATTGAGACAATCTCTGGAAACAAAGCGGGATGGAGTGACATCATGAACTTGGTGAAAGATTCACTTTTTGAAACTGAAAAGCATTCACTTAATCCTGAAATGTCAAATTTTTGGAGATATCATTGCAGAAAAGGTCGGAAAGAACTCTGGAGTAGCTTGAAATGCCTATCTCATCTAGCTGTGGAACTTGGCGGAAGATCAGACTTTTGGCAAAAGAGATTGATAGTCATTCAGCAACTCTTTGGAAATCTCTGTTGATCTAACCAGAATTCATCGCGCATTCAGATACTGACTGCAATGTCAGGTTTTCAGAAGGAACACCTCAAAGGCATGGAGGAAATTATTGGAATCAAATGTGGGTTGACTAAAATGCTTATCTCACCGAGATATGCACTTTGCAGCAATATCATTGTTTTGGCAGTAAAGTGTCAATGGCATTGAGAGAATCTTTGGAAACAATGGTGGAGGAGTCAAATGATTCACTCTGGGAAATATTCACTTTTGCAAAGTGAACACCATTCCCTATATAGTGGAATTCCAGATTTTTGTTGGTATCGTTGAGGAAATCGTCAGAAAGACTTCTGGATAAGCTCAAAATGACTATCTGATCTTCTTTTGGAACTTGACGAAAAATCAGACGTTTTGCCGAAGAGACTCATGGGAATTCAGCAACTCTATGGAATTCTATGTTGATCTACCCACAATGCTTCGCGCAGTTAGACCGTGAGGGCAATATCAGATCATCAGCAGGAAAACATCATTGGCTTTGAGGGAATTATTGGAATCAATTGTGCGTTCACTAAAATGTTCATCTCCCCAAGATATACACTTTGCCGCAATGTTAGAATTGTGGAGTTTAAGGTGACAATGGTATTGAGGAAAACATTGGAATCAACTCTGGTGGGACTCAACATGCTTACCTCATCCAGATATGCACTTTGCTGCAGTCTCCGCTGTTCAGCCAACATGAGTCACTGGGTTTGATCATATATTTACCTCCAAATCTGGATTTACTCAAAATGCTGATCTCGTCGAGATATGAACTTTGCCTCAATATGACAGTTTGGAATAGAAGTCTCAATGGCATTGAGACAATCTCTGGAAACAAAGCGGGATGGAGTGACATCATGAACTTGGTGAAAGATTCACTTTTTGAAACTGAAAAGCATTCACTGAATCCTGAAATGTCAAATTTTTGGAGATATCATTGCAGAAAAGGACGGAAAGAACTCTGGAGTAGCTTGAAATGCCTATCTCATCTAGCTGTGGAACTTGGCGGAAGAACAGACTTTTGGCAAAAGAGAC
Organism: Carcharhinus amblyrhynchos; assembly: GCF_965287045.1. Taxonomy (NCBI): domain Eukaryota; kingdom Metazoa; phylum Chordata; class Chondrichthyes; order Carcharhiniformes; family Carcharhinidae; genus Carcharhinus; species Carcharhinus amblyrhynchos. Next base: position 19,092,697 of record NC_137330.1, read on the forward strand.
TGATAGTCATTCAGCAACTCTTTGGAAATCTCTGTTGATCTTACCAGAATTCATCGCGCATTCAGATACTGACTGCAATGTCAGGTTTTCAGAAGGAACACCTCAAAGGCATTGAGGAAATTATTGGAATCAAATGTGTGTTGACTAAAACGCTTATCTCACCGAGACATGCACTTTGCAGCAATACCATTGTTCTGGCAGAAAAGTGTCAATGGCATTGAGAGAATCTTTGGAAACAAAGGTGGAGTTGAGAAATGATTCACTCTGGGAAACATTCACTTTTGCAAAGTGAACACCATTCCCTATATACTGGAATTCCAGATTTTTGTTGGTATCGTTGAGGAAATCGTCAGAAAGACTTCTGGATAAGCTCAAAATGACTATCTGATCTTCTTTTGGAACTTGTCGAAAAATCAGACGTTTTGCCGAAGAGACTCATTGGCATTCAGCAACTCTATGGAATTCTATGTTGATCTACCCACAATGCTTCGCGCAGTTAGACCATGAGGGCAATATCAGATCATCAGCAGGGAAACATCATTGGCTTTGAGGGAATTATTGGAATCAATTGTGCGTTCACTAAAATGTTTATCTCCCCAAGATATACACTTTGCCGCAATGTTAGAATTGTGGAGTTTAAGGTGACAATGGTATTGAGGAAAACATTGGAATCAACTCTGGTGGGACTCAACATGCTTACCTCATCCAGATATGCACTTTGTTGCAGTCTCCGCTTTTCAGCCAACATGAGTCACTGGGTTTGATCATATATTTACCTCCAAATCTGGATTTACTCAAAATGCTGATCTCGTCGAGATATGAACTTTGCCTCAATATGACAGTTTGGAATAGAAGTCTCAATGGCATTGAGACAATCTCTGGAAACAAAGCGGGATGGAGTGACATCATGAACTTGGTGAAAGATTCACTTTTTGAAACTGAAAAGCATTCACTGAATCCTGAAATGTCAAATTTTTGGAGATATCATTGCAGAAAAGGACGGAAAGAACTCTGGAGTAGCTTGAAATGCCTATCTCATCTAGCTGTGGAACTTGGCGGAAGATCAGACTTTTGGCAAAAGAGACTGATAGTCATTCAGCAACTCTTTGGAAATCTCTGTTGATCTTACCAGAATTCATCGCGCATTCAGATACTGACTGCAATGTCAGGTTTTCAGAAGGAACACCTCAAAGGCATTGAGGAAATTATTGGAATCAAATGTGGGTTGTCTAAAATGCTTATCTCACCGAGATATGCACTTTGCAGCAATATCATTGTTTTGGCAGTAAAGTGTCAATGGCATTGAGAGAATCTTTGGAAACAATGGTGGAGGAGTCAAATGATTCACTCTGGGAAATATTCACTTTTGCAAAGTGAACACCATTCCCTATATACTGGAATTCCAGATTTTTGTTGGTATCGTTGAGGAAATCGTCAGAAAGACTTCTGGATAAGCTCAAAATGACTATCTGATCTTCTTTTGGAACTTGTCGAAAAATCAGACGTTTTGCCGAAGAGACTCATTGGCATTCAGCAACTCTATGGAATTCTATGTTGATCTACCCACAATGCTTCGCGCAGTTAGACCGTGAGGGCAATATCAGATCATCAGCAGGAAAACATCATTGGCTTTGAGGGAATTATTGGAATCAATTGTGCGTTCACTAAAATGTTTATCTCCCCAAGATATACACTTTGCCGCAATGTTAGAATTGTGGAGTTTAAGGTGACAATGGTATTGAGGAAAACATTGGAATCAACTCTGGTGGGACTCAACATGCTTACCTCATCCAGATATGCACTTTGCTGCAGTCTCCGCTTTTCAGCCAACATGAGTCACTGGGTTTGATCATATATTTACCTCCAAATCTGGATTTACTCAAAATGCTGATCTCGTCGAGATATGAACTTTGCCTCAATATGACAGTTTGGAATAGAAGTCTCAATGGCATTGAGACAATCTCTGGAAACAAAGCGGGATGGAGTGACATCATGAACTTGGTGAAAGATTCACTTTTTGAAACTGAAAAGCATTTACTTAATCCTGAAATGTCAAATTTTTGGAGATATCATTGCAGAAAAGGTCGGAAAGAACTCTGGAGTAGCTTGAAATGCCTATCTCATCTAGCTGTGGAACTTGGCGGAAGATCAGACTTTTGGCAAAAGAGACTGATAGTCATTCAGCAACTCTTTGGAAATCTCTGTTGATCTAACCAGAATTCATCGCGCATTCAGATACTGACTGCAATGTCAGGTTTTCAGAAGGAACACCTCAAAGGCATTGAGGAAATTATTGGTATCAAATGTGGGTTGACTAAAATGCTTATCTCACCGAGATATGCACTTTGCAGCAATATCATTGTTTTGGCAGTAAAGTGTCAATGGCATTGAGAGAATCTTTGGAAACAATGGTGGAGGAGTCAAATGATTCACTCTGGGAAATATTCACTTTTGCAAAGTGAACACCATTCCCTATATACTGGAATTCCAGATTTTTGTTGGTATCGTTGAGGAAATCGTCAGAAAGACTTCTGGATAAGCTCAAAATGACTATCTGATCTTCTTTTGGAACTTGTCGAAAAATCAGACGTTTTGCCGAAGAGACTCATTGGCATTCAGCAACTCTATGGAATTCTATGTTGATCTACCCACAATGCTTCGCGCAGTTAGACCGTGAGGGCAATATCAGATCATCAGCAGGAAAACATCATTGGCTTTGAGGGAATTATTGGAATCAATTGTGCGTTCACTAAAATGTTTATCTCCCCAAGATATACACTTTGCCGCAATGTTAGAATTGTGGAGTTTAAGGTGACAATGGTATTGAGGAAAACATTGGAATCAACTCTGGTGGGACTCAACATGCTTACCTCATCCAGATATGCACTTTGCTGCAGTCTCCGCTTTTCAGCCAACATGAGTCACTGGGTTTGATCATATATTTACCTCCAAATCTGGATTTACTCAAAATGCTGATCTCGTCGAGATATGAACTTTGCCTCAATATGACAGTTTGGAATAGAAGTCTCAATGGCATTGAGACAATCTCTGGAAACAAAGCGGGATGGAGTGACATCATGAACTTGGTGAAAGATTCACTTTTTGAAACTGAAAAGCATTCACTTAATCCTGAAATGTCAAATTTTTGGAGATATCATGGCAGAAAAGGTCGGAAAGAACTCTGGAGTAGCTTGAAATGCCTATCTCATCTAGCTGTGGAACTTGGCGGAAGATCAGACTTTTGGCAAAAGAGATTGATAGTCATTCAGCAACTCTTTGGAAATCTCTGTTGATCTAACCAGAATTCATCGCGCATTCAGATACTGACTGCAATGTCAGGTTTTCAGAAGGAACACCCCAAAGGCATGGAGGAAATTATTGGAATCAAATGTGGGTTGACTAAAATGCTTATCTCACCGAGATATGCACTTTGCAGCAATATCATTGTTTTGGCAGTAAAGTGTCAATGGCATTGAGAGAATCTTTGGAAACAATGGTGGAGGAGTCAAATGATTCACTCTGGGAAATATTCACTTTTGCAAAGTGAACACCATTCCCTATATAGTGGAATTCCAGATTTTTGTTGGTATCGTTGAGGAAATCGTCAGAAAGACTTCTGGATAAGCTCAAAATGACTATCTGATCTTCTTTTGGAACTTGACGAAAAATCAGACGTTTTGCCGAAGAGACTCATGGGAATTCAGCAACTCTATGGAATTCTATGTTGATCTACCCACAATGCTTCGCGCAGTTAGACCGTGAGGGCAATATCAGATCATCAGCAGGAAAACATCATTGGCTTTGAGGGAATTATTGGAATCAATTGTGCGTTCACTAAAATGTTCATCTCCCCAAGATATACACTTTGCCGCAATGTTAGAATTGTGGAGTTTAAGGTGACAATGGTATTGAGGAAAACATTGGAATCAACTCTGGTGGGACTCAACATGCTTACCTCATCCAGATATGCACTTTGCTGCAGTCTCCGCTGTTCAGCCAACATGAGTCACTGGGTTTGATCATATATTTACCTCCAAATCTGGATTTACTCAAAATGCTGATCTCGTCGAGATATGAACTTTGCCTCAATATGACAGTTTGGAATAGAAGTCTCAATGGCATTGAGACAATCTCTGGAAACAAAGCGGGATGGAGTGACATCATGAACTTGGTGAAAGATTCACTTTTTGAAACTGAAAAGCATTCACTGAATCCTGAAATGTCAAATTTTTGGAGATATCATTGCAGAAAAGGACGGAAAGAACTCTGGAGTAGCTTGAAATGCCTATCTCATCTAGCTGTGGAACTTGGCGGAAGAACAGACTTTTGGCAAAAGAGACTGATAGTCATTCAGCAACTCTTTGGAAATCTCTGTTGATCTTACCAGAATTCATCGCGCATTCAGATACTGACTGCAATGTCAGGTTTTCAGAAGGAACACCTCAAAGGCATTGAGGAAATTATTGGAATCAAATGTGTGTTGACTAAAACGCTTATCTCACCGAGACATGCACTTTGCAGCAATACCATTGTTCTGGCAGAAAAGTGTCAATGGCATTGAGAGAATCTTTGGAAACAAAGGTGGAGTTGAGAAATGATTCACTCTGGGAAACATTCACTTTTGCAAAGTGAACACCATTCCCTATATACTGGAATTCCAGATTTTTGTTGGTATCGTTGAGGAAATCGTCAGAAAGACTTCTGGATAAGCTCAAAATGACTATCTGATCTTCTTTTGGAACTTGTCGAAAAATCAGACGTTTTGCCGAAGAGACTCATTGGCATTCAGCAACTCTATGGAATTCTATGTTGATCTACCCACAATGCTTCGCGCAGTTAGACCATGAGGGCAATATCAGATCATCAGCAGGGAAACATCATTGGCTTTGAGGGAATTATTGGAATCAATTGTGCGTTCACTAAAATGTTTATCTCCCCAAGATATACACTTTGCCGCAATGTTAGAATTGTGGAGTTTAAGGTGACAATGGTATTGAGGAAAACATTGGAATCAACTCTGGTGGGACTCAACATGCTTACCTCATCCAGATATGCACTTTGTTGCAGTCTCCGCTTTTCAGCCAACATGAGTCACTGGGTTTGATCATATATTTACCTCCAAATCTGGATTTACTCAAAATGCTGATCTCGTCGAGATATGAACTTTGCCTCAATATGACAGTTTGGAATAGAAGTCTCAATGGCATTGAGACAATCTCTGGAAACAAAGCGGGATGGAGTGACATCATGAACTTGGTGAAAGATTCACTTTTTGAAACTGAAAAGCATTCACTGAATCCTGAAATGTCAAATTTTTGGAGATATCATTGCAGAAAAGGACGGAAAGAACTCTGGAGTAGCTTGAAATGCCTATCTCATCTAGCTGTGGAACTTGGCGGAAGATCAGACTTTTGGCAAAAGAGACTGATAGTCATTCAGCAACTCTTTGGAAATCTCTGTTGATCTTACCAGAATTCATCGCGCATTCAGATACTGACTGCAATGTCAGGTTTTCAGAAGGAACACCTCAAAGGCATTGAGGAAATTATTGGAATCAAATGTGGGTTGTCTAAAATGCTTATCTCACCGAGATATGCACTTTGCAGCAATATCATTGTTTTGGCAGTAAAGTGTCAATGGCATTGAGAGAATCTTTGGAAACAATGGTGGAGGAGTCAAATGATTCACTCTGGGAAATATTCACTTTTGCAAAGTGAACACCATTCCCTATATACTGGAATTCCAGATTTTTGTTGGTATCGTTGAGGAAATCGTCAGAAAGACTTCTGGATAAGCTCAAAATGACTATCTGATCTTCTTTTGGAACTTGTCGAAAAATCAGACGTTTTGCCGAAGAGACTCATTGGCATTCAGCAACTCTATGGAATTCTATGTTGATCTACCCACAATGCTTCGCGCAGTTAGACCGTGAGGGCAATATCAGATCATCAGCAGGAAAACATCATTGGCTTTGAGGGAATTATTGGAATCAATTGTGCGTTCACTAAAATGTTTATCTCCCCAAGATATACACTTTGCCGCAATGTTAGAATTGTGGAGTTTAAGGTGACAATGGTATTGAGGAAAACATTGGAATCAACTCTGGTGGGACTCAACATGCTTACCTCATCCAGATATGCACTTTGCTGCAGTCTCCGCTTTTCAGCCAACATGAGTCACTGGGTTTGATCATATATTTACCTCCAAATCTGGATTTACTCAAAATGCTGATCTCGTCGAGATATGAACTTTGCCTCAATATGACAGTTTGGAATACAAGTCTCAATGGCATTGAGACAATCTCTGGAAACAAAGCGGGATGGAGTGACATCATGAACTTGGTGAAAGATTCACTTTTTGAAACTGAAAAGCATTCACTTAATCCTGAAATGTCAAATTTTTGGAGATATCATTGCAGAAAAGGTCGGAAAGAACTCTGGAGTAGCTTGAAATGCCTATCTCATCTAGCTGTGGAACTTGGCGGAAGATCAGACTTTTGGCAAAAGAGACTGATAGTCATTCAGCAACTCTTTGGAAATCTCTGTTGATCTAACCAGAATTCATCGCGCATTCAGATACTGACTGCAATGTCAGGTTTTCAGAAGGAACACCTCAAAGGCATTGAGGAAATTATTGGTATCAAATGTGGGTTGACTAAAATGCTTATCTCACCGAGATATGCACTTTGCAGCAATATCATTGTTTTGGCAGTAAAGTGTCAATGGCATTGAGAGAATCTTTGGAAACAATGGTGGAGGAGTCAAATGATTCACTCTGGGAAATATTCACTTTTGCAAAGTGAACACCATTCCCTATATACTGGAATTCCAGATTTTTGTTGGTATCGTTGAGGAAATCGTCAGAAAGACTTCTGGATAAGCTCAAAATGACTATCTGATCTTCTTTTGGAACTTGTCGAAAAATCAGACGTTTTGCCGAAGAGACTCATTGGCATTCAGCAACTCTATGGAATTCTATGTTGATCTACCCACAATGCTTCGCGCAGTTAGACCGTGAGGGCAATATCAGATCATCAGCAGGAAAACATCATTGGCTTTGAGGGAATTATTGGAATCAATTGTGCGTTCACTAAAATGTTCATCTCCCCAAGATATACACTTTGCCGCAATGTTAGAATTGTGGAGTTTAAGGTGACAATGGTATTGAGGAAAACATTGGAATCAACTCTGGTGGGACTCAACATGCTTACCTCATCCAGATATGCACTTTGCTGCAGTCTCCGCTTTTCAGCCAACATGAGTCACTGGGTTTGATCATATATTTACCTCCAAATCTGGATTTACTCAAAATGCTGATCTCGTCGAGATATGAACTTTGCCTCAATATGACAGTTTGGAATAGAAGTCTCAATGGCATTGAGACAATCTCTGGAAACAAAGCGGGATGGAGTGACATCATGAACTTGGTGAAAGATTCACTTTTTGAAACTGAAAAGCATTCACTTAATCCTGAAATGTCAAATTTTTGGAGATATCATGGCAGAAAAGGTCGGAAAGAACTCTGGAGTAGCTTGAAATGCCTATCTCATCTAGCTGTGGAACTTGGCGGAAGATCAGACTTTTGGCAAAAGAGACTGATAGTCATTCAGCAACTCTTTGGAAATCTCTGTTGATCTTACCAGAATTCATCGCGCATTCAGATACTGACTGCAATGTCAGGTTTTCAGAAGGAACACCTCAAAGGCATTGAGGAAATTATTGGAATCAAATGTGTGTTGACTAAAACGCTTATCTCACCGAGATATGCACTTTGCAGCAATACCATTGTTCTGGCAGTAAAGTGTCAATGGCATTGAGAGAATCTTTGGAAACAAAGGTGGAGTAGAGAAATGATTCACTCTGGGAAATATTCACTTTTGCAAAGTGAACACCATTCCCTATATACTGGAATTCCAGATTTTTGTTGGTATCGTTGAGGAAATCGTCAGAAAGACTTCTGGATAAGCTCAAAATGACTATCTGATCTTCTTTTGGAACTTGTCGAAAAATCAGACGTTTTGCCGAAGAGACTCATTGGCATTCAGCAACTCTATGGAATTCTATGTTGATCTACCCACAATGCTTCGCGCAGTTAGACCGTGAGGGCAATATCAGATCATCAGCAGGAAAACACCATTGGCTTTGAGGGAATTATTGCAATCAATTGTGCGTTCACTAAAATGTTTATCTCCCCAAGATATACACTTTGCCGCAATGTTAGAATTGTGGAGTTTAAGGTGACAATGGTATTGAGGAAAACATTGGAATCAACTCTGGTGGGACTCAACATGCTTACCTCATCCAGATATGCACTTTGCTGCAGTCACCGCTTTTCAGCCAACATGAGTCACTGGGTTTGATCATATATTTACCTCCAAATCTGGATTTACTCAAAATGCTGATCTCGTCGAGATATGAACTTTGCCTCAATATGACAGTTTGGAATAGAAGTCTCAATGGCATTGAGACAATCTCTGGAAACAAAGCGGGATGGAGTGACATCATGAACTTGGTGAAAGATTCACTTTTTGAAACTGAAAAGCATTCACTGAATCCTGAAATGTCAAATTTTTGGAGATATCATTGCAGAAAAGGACGGAAAGAACTCTGGAGTAGCTTGAAATGCCTATCTCATCTAGCTGTGGAACTTGGCGGAAGATCAGACTTTTGGCAAAAGAGACTGATAGTCATTCAGCAACTCTTTGGAAATCTCTGTTGATCTTACCAGAATTCATCGCGCATTCAGATACTGACTGCAATGTCAGGTTTTCAGAAGGAACACCTCAAAGGCATTGAGGAAATTATTGGAATCAAATGTGGGTTGTCTAAAATGCTTATCTCACCGAGATATGCACTTTGCAGCAATATCATTGTTTTGGCAGTAAAGTGTCAATGGCATTGAGAGAATCTTTGGAAACAATAGTGGAGGAGTCAAATGATTCACTCTGGGAAATATTCACTTTTGCAAAGTGAACACCATTCCCTATATACTGGAATTCCAGATTTTTGTTGGTATCGTTGAGGAAATCGTCAGAAAGACTTCTGGATAAGCTCAAAATGAGTATCTGATCTTCTTTTGGAATTTGACGAAAAATCAGACGTTTTGCCGAAGAGACTCATTGGCATTCAGCAACTCTATGGAATTCTATGTTGATCTACCCACAATGCTTCGCGCTGTTAGACCATGAGTGCAATATCACATCTTCAGCAGGAATACATCATTGGCTTTGAGGGAATTATTGGAATCAATTGTGCGTTTACTAAAATGTTCATCTCCCCAAGATATACGGTTTGCCGCAATGTTAGAATTGTGGAGTTTAAGGTGACAATGGTATTGAGGAAAACATTGGAATCAACTCTGGTGGGACTCAACATGCTTACCTCATCCAGATATGCACTTTGCTGCAGTCTCTGCTTTTCAGCCAACATGAGTCACTGGGTTTGATCATATATTTACCTCCAAATCTGGATTTACTCAAAATGCTGATCTCGTCGAGATATGAACTTTGCCTCAATATGACAGTTTGGAATAGAAGTCTCAATGGCATTGAGACAATCTCTGGAAACAAAGCGGGACGGAGTGACATCATGAACTTGGTGAAAGATTCACTTTTTGAAACTGAAAAGCATTCACTTAATCCTGAAATGTCAAATTTTTGGAGATATCATTGCAGAAAAGGTCGGAAAGAACTCTGGAGTAGCTTGAAATGCCTATCTCATCTAGCTGTGGAACTTGGCGGAAGATCAGACTTTTGGCAAAAGAGACTGATAGTCATTCAGCAACTCTTTGGAAATCTCTGTTGATCTTACCAGAATTCATCGCGCATTCGGATACTGACTGCAATGTCAGGTTTTCAGAAGGAACACCTCAAAGGCATTGAGGAAATTATTGGAATCAAATGTGGGTTGACTAAAATGCTTATCTCACCGAGATATGCACTTTGCAGCAATATCATTGTTTTGGCAGTAAAGTGTCAATGGCATTGAGAGAATCTTTGGAAACAATAGTGGAGGAGTCAAATGATTCACTCTGGGAAATATTCACTTTTGCAAAATGAACACCATTCCCTATATACTGGAATTCCAGATTTTTGTTGGTATCGTTGAGGAAATCGTCAGAAAGACTTCTGGATAAGCTCAAAATGACTATCTGATCTTCTTTTGGAACATGTCGAAAAATCAGACGTTTTGCCGAAGAGACTCATTGGCATTCAGCAACTCTATGGAATTCTATGTTGATCTACCCACAATGCTTCGCGCAGTTAGACCGTGAGGGCAATATCAGATCATCAGCAGGAAAACATCATTGGCTTTGAGGGAATTATTGGAATCAATTGTGCGTTTACTAAAATGTTCATCTCCCCAAGATATACACTTTGCCGCAATGTTAGAATTGTGGAGTTTAAGGTGACAATGGTATTGAGGAAAACATTGGAATCAACTCTGGTCGGACTCAACATGCTTACCTCATCCAGATATGCACTTTGCTGCAGTCTCCGCTTTTCAGCCAACATGAGTCACTGGGTTTGATCATATATTTACCTCCAAATCTGGATTTACTCAAAATGCTGATCTCGTCGAGATATGAACTTTGCCTCAATATGGCAGTTTGGAATAGAAGTCTCAATGGCATTGAGACAATCTCTGGAAACAAAGCGGGATGGAGTGACATCACGAACTTGGTGAAAGATTCACTTTTTGAAACTGAAAAGCATTCACTTAATCCTGAAATGTCAAATTTTTGGAGATATCATTGCAGAAAAGGTCGGAAAGAACTCTGGAGTAGCTTGAAATGCCTATCTCATCTTGCTGTGGAACTTGGCGGAAGATCAGACTTTTGGCAAAAGAGACTGATAGTCATTCAGCAACTCTTTGGAAATCTCTGTTGATCTAACCAGAATTCATCGCGCCTTCAGATACTGACTGCAATGTCAGGTTTTCAGAAGGAACACCTCAAAGGCATTGAGGAAATTATTGGAATCAAATGTGGGTTGACTAAAATGCTTATCTCACCGAGATATGCACTTTGCAGCAATATCATTGTTTTGGCAGTAAAGTGTCAATGGCATTGAGAGAATCTTTGGAAACAAAGGTGGAGTAGAGAAATGATTAACTCTGGGAAATATTCACTTTTGCAAAGTGAACACCATTCCCTATATACTGGAATTCCAGATTTTTGTTGGTATCGTTGAGGAAATCGTCAGAAAGACTTCTGGATAAGCTCAAAATGACTATCTGATCTTCTTTTGGAACTTGACGAAAAATCAGACGTTTTGCCGAAGAGACTCATTGGCATTCAGCAACTCTATGGAATTCTATGTTGATCTACCCACAATGCTTCGCGCAGTTAGACCGTGAGGGCAATATCAGATCATCAGCAGGAAAACATCATTGGCTTTGAGGGAATTATTGGAATCAATTGTGCGTTCACTAAAATGTTTATCTCCCCAAGATATACACTTTGCCGCAATGTTAGAATTGTGGAGTTTAAGGTGACAATGGTATTGAGGAAAACATTGGAATCAACTCTGGTGGGACTCAACATGCTTACCTCATCCAGATATGCACTTTGCTGCAGTCTCCGCTTTTCAGCCAACATGAGTCACTGGGTTTGATCATATATTTACCTCCAAATCTGGATTTACTCAAAATGCTGATCTCGTCGAGATATGAACTTTGCCTCAATATGACAGTTTGGAATAGAAGTCTCAATGGCATTGAGACAATCTCTGGAAACAAAGCGGGATGGAGTGACATCATGAACTTGGTGAAAGATTCACTTTTTGAAACTGAAAAGCATTCACTTAATCCTGAAATGTCAAATTTTTGGAGATATCATGGCAGAAAAGGTCGGAAAGAACTCTGGAGTAGCTTGAAATGCCTATCTCATCTAGCTGTGGAACTTGGCGGAAGATCAGACTTTTGGCAAAAGAGACTGATAGTCATTCAGCAACTCTTTGGAAATCTCTGTTGATCTTACCAGAATTCATCGCGCATTCAGATACTGACTGCAATGTCAGGTTTTCAGAAGGAACACCTCAAAGGCATTGAGGAAATTATTGGAATCAAATGTGTGTTGACTAAAACGCTTATCTCACTGAGATATGCACTTTGCAGCAATACCATTGTTCTGGCAGTAAAGTGTCAATGGCATTGAGAGAATCTTTGGAAACAAAGGTGGAGTAGAGAAATGATTCACTCTGGGAAATATTCACTTTTGCAAAGTGAACACCATTCCCTATATACTGGAATTCCAGATTTTTGTTGGTATCGTTGAGGAAATCGTCAGAAAGACTTCTGGATAAGCTCAAAATGACTATCTGATCTTCATTTGGAACTTGTCGAAAAATCAGACGTTTTGCCGAAGAGACTCATTGGCATTCAGCAACTCTATGGAATTCTATGTTGATCTACCCACAATGCTTCGCGCAGTTAGACCGTGAGGGCAATATCAGATCATCAGCAGGAAAACATCATTGGCTTTGAGGGAATTATTGGAATCAATTGTGCGTTCACTAAAATGTTTATCTCCCCAAGATATACACTTTGCCGCAATGTTAGAATTGTGGAGTTTAAGGTGACAATGGTATTGAGGAAAACATTGGAATTAACTCTGGTGGGACTCAACATGCTTACCTCATCCAGATATGCACTTTGCTGCAGTCTCCGCTTTTCAGCCAACATGAGTCACTGGGTTTGATCATATATTTACCTCCAAATCTGGATTTACTCAAAATGCTGATCTCGTCGAGATATGAACTTTGCCTCAATATGACAGTTTGGAATAGAAGTCTCAATGGCATTGAGACAATCTCTGGAAACAAAGCGGGATGGAGTGACATCATGAACTTGGTGAAAGATTCACTTTTTGAAACTGAAAAGCATTCACTGAATCCTGAAATGTCAAATTTTTGGAGATATCATTGCAGAAAAGGACGGAAAGAACTCTGGAGTAGCTTGAAATGCCGATCTCATCTAGCTGTGGAACTTGGCGGAAGATCAGACTTTTGGCAAAAGAGACTGATAGTCATTCAGCAACTCTTTGGAAATCTCTGTTGATCTTACCAGAATTCATCGCGCATTCAGATACTGACTGCAATGTCAGGTTTTCAGAAGGAACACCTCAAAGGCATTGAGGAAATTATTGGAATCAAATGTGTGTTGACTAAAACGCTTATCTCACCGAGATATGCACTTTGCAGCAATACCATTGTTCTGGCAGTAAAGTGTCAATGGCATTGAGAGAATCTTTGGAAACAAAGGTGGAGTAGAGAAATGATTCACTCTGGGAAATATTCACTTTTGCAAAGTGAACACCATTCCCTATATACTGGAATTCCAGATTTTTGTTGGTATCGTTGAGGAAATCGTCAGAAAGACTTCTGGATAAGCTCAAAATGAGTATCTGATCTTCTTTTGGAACTTGTCGAAAAATCAGACGTTTTGCCGAAGAGACTCATTGGCATTCAGCAACTCTATGGAATTCTATGTTGATCTACCCACAATGCTTCACGCAGTTAGAACGTGAGGGCAATATCAGATCATCAGCAGGAAAACATCATTGGCTTTGAGGGAATTATTGGAATCAATTGTGCGTTCACTAAAATGTTTATCTCCCCAAGATATACACTTTGCCGCAATGTTAGAATTGTGGAGTTTAAGGTGACAATGGTATTGAGGAAAACATTGGAATCAACTCTGGTGGGACTCAACATGCTTACCTCATCCAGATATGCACTTTGCTGCAGTCTCCGCTTTTCAGCCAACATGAGTCACTGGGTTTGATCATATATTTACCTCCAAATCTGGATTTACTCAAAATGCTGATCTCGTCGAGATATGAACTTTGCCTCAATATGACAGTTTGGAATAGAAGTCTCAATGGCATTGAGACAATCTCTGGAAACAAAGTGGGATGGAGTGACATCATGAACTTGGTGAAAGATTCACTTTTTGAAACTGAAAAGCATTCACTGAATCCTGAAATGTCAAATTTTTGGAGATATCATTGCAGAAAAGGACGGAAAGAACTCTGGAGTAGCTTGAAATGCCTATCTCATCTAGCTGTGGAACTTGGCGGAAGATCAGACTTTTGGCAAAAGAGACTGATAGTCATTCAGCAACTCTTTGGAAATCTCTGTTGATCTTACCAGAATTCATCGCGCATTCAGATACTGACTGCAATGTCAGGTTTTCAGAAGGAACACCTCAAAGGCATTGAGGAAATTATTGGAATCAAATGTGGGTTGTCTAAAATGCTTATCTCACCGAGATATGCACTTTGCAGCAATATCATTGTTTTGGCAGTAAAGTGTCAATGGCATTGAGAGAATCTTTGGAAACAATAGTGGAGGAGTCAAATGATTCACTCTGGGAAATATTCACTTTTGCAAAGTGAACACCATTCCCTATATACTGGAATTCCAGATTTTTGTTGGTATCGTTGAGGAAATCGTCAGAAAGACTTCTGGATAAGCTCAAAATGAGTATCTGATCTTCTTTTGGAATTTGACGAAAAATCAGACGTTTTGCCGAAGAGACTCATTGGCATTCAGCAACTCTATGGAATTCTATGTTGATCTACCCACAATGCTTCGCGCAGTTAGACCATGAGTGCAATATCAGATCTTCAGCAGGAATACATCATTGGCTTTGAGGGAATTATTGGAATCAATTGTGCGTTTACTAAAATGTTCATCTCCCCAAGATATACACTTTGCCGCAATGTTAGAATTGTGGAGTTTAAGGTGACAATGGTATTGAGGAAAACATTGGAATCAACTCTGGTGGGACTCAACATGCTTACCTCATCCAGATATGCACTTTGCTGCAGTCTCCGCTTTTCAGCCAACATGAGTCACTGGGTTTGATCATATATTTACCTCCAAATCTGGATTTACTCAAAATGCTGATCTCGTCGAGATATGAACTTTGCCTCAATATGACAGTTTGGAATAGAAGTCTCAATGGCATTGAGACAATCTCTGGAAACAAAGCGGGACGGAGTGACATCATGAACTTGGTGAAAGATTCACTTTTTGAAACTGAAAAGCATTCACTTAATCCTGAAATATCAAATTTTTGGAGATATCATTGCAGAAAAGGTCGGAAAGAACTCTGGAGTAGCTTGAAATGCCTATCTCATCTAGCTGTGGAACTTGGCGGAAGATCAGACTTTTGGCAAAAGAGACTGATAGTCATTCAGCAACTCTTTGGAAATCTCTGTTGATCTTACCAGAATTCATCGCGCATTCAGATACTGACTGCAATGTCAGGTTTTCAGAAGGAACACCTCAAAGGCATTGAGGAAATTATTGGAATCAAATGTGGGTTGACTAAAATGCTTATCTCACCGAGATATGCACTTTGCAGCAATATCATTGTTTTGGCAGTAAAGTGTCAATGGCATTGAGAGAATCTTTGGAAACAATGGTGGAGGAGTCAAATGATTCACTCTGGGAAATATTCACTTTTGCAAAATGAACACCATTCCCTATATACTGGAATTCCAGATTTTTGTTGGTATCGTTGAGGAAATCGTCAGAAAGACTTCTGGATAAGCTCAAAATGAGTATCTGATCTTCTTTTGGAACTTGTCGAAAAATCAGACGTTTTGCCGAAGAGACTCATTGGCATTCAGCAACTCTATGGAATTCTATGTTGATCTACCCACAATGCTTCGCGCAGTTAGACCGTGAGGGCAATATCAGATCATCAGCAGGAAAACATCATTGGCTTTGAGGGAATTATTGGAATCAATTGTGCGTTCACTAAAATGTTTATCTCCCCAAGAAAAACACTTTGCCGCAATGTTAGAATTGTGGAGTTTAAGGTGACAATGGTATTGAGGAAAACATTGGAATCAACTCTGGTGGGACTCAACATGCTTACCTCATCCAGATATGCACTTTGCTGCAGTCTCCGCTTTTCCGCCAACATGAGTCACTGGGTTTGATCATATATTTACCTCCAAATCTGGATTTACTCAAAATGCTGATCTCGTCGAGATATGAACTTTGCCTCAATATGACAGTTTGGAATAGAAGTCTCAATGGCATTGACACAATCTCTGGAAACAAAGCGGGATGGAGTGACATCATGAACTTGGTGAAAGATTCACTTTTTGAAACTGAAAAGCATTCACTGAATCCTGAAATGTCAAATTTTTGGAGATATCATTGCAGAAAAGGACGGAAAGAACTCTGGAGTAGCTTGAAATGCCGATCTCATCTAGCTGTGGAACTTGGCGGAAGATCAGACTTTTGGCAAAAGAGACTGATAGTCATTCAGCAACTCTTTGGAAATCTCTGTTGATCTTACCAGAATTCATCGCGCATTCAGATACTGACTGCAATGTCAGGTTTTCAGAAGGAACACCTCAAAGGCATTGAGGAAATTATTGGAATCAAATGTGTGTTGACTAAAACGCTTATCTCACCGAGATATGCACTTTGCAGCAATACCATTGTTCTGGCAGTAAAGTGTCAATGGCATTGAGAGAATCTTTGGAAACAAAGGTGGAGTAGAGAAATGATTCACTCTGGGAAATATTCACTTTTGCAAAGTGAACACCATTCCCTATATACTGGAATTCCAGATTTTTGTTGGTATCGTTGAGGAAATCGTCAGAAAGACTTCTGGATAAGCTCAAAATGAGTATCTGATCTTCTTTTGGAACTTGTCGAAAAATCAGACGTTTTGCCGAAGAGACTCATTGGCATTCAGCAACTCTATGGAATTCTATGTTGATCTACCCACAATGCTTCACGCAGTTAGAACGTGAGGGCAATATCAGATCATCAGCAGGAAAACATCATTGGCTTTGAGGGAATTATTGGAATCAATTGTGCGTTCACTAAAATGTTTATCTCCCCAAGATATACACTTTGCCGCAATGTTAGAATTGTGGAGTTTAAGGTGACAATGGTATTGAGGAAAACATTGGAATCAACTCTGGTGGGACTCAACATGCTTACCTCATCCAGATATGCACTTTGCTGCAGTCTCCGCTTTTCAGCCAACATGAGTCACTGGGTTTGATCATATATTTACCTCCAAATCTGGATTTACTCAAAATGCTGATCTCGTCGAGATATGAACTTTGCCTCAATATGACAGTTTGGAATAGAAGTCTCAATGGCATTGAGATAATCTCTGGAAACAAAGTGGGATGGAGTGACATCATGAACTTGGTGAAAGATTCACTTTTTGAAACTGAAAAGCATTCACTGAATCCTGAAATGTCAAATTTTTGGAGATATCATTGCAGAAAAGGACGGAAAGAACTCTGGAGTAGCTTGAAATGCCTATCTCATCTAGCTGTGGAACTTGGCGGAAGATCAGACTTTTGGCAAAAGAGACTGATAGTCATTCAGCAACTCTTTGGAAATCTCTGTTGATCTTACCAGAATTCATCGCGCATTCAGATACTGACTGCAATGTCAGGTTTTCAGAAGGAACACCTCAAAGGCATTGAGGAAATTATTGGAATCAAATGTGGGTTGTGTAAAATGCTTATCTCACCGAGATATGCACTTTGCAGCAATATCATTGTTTTGGCAGTAAAGTGTCAATGGCATTGAGAGAATCTTTGGAAACAATAGTGGAGGAGTCAAATGATTCACTCTGGGAAATATTCACTTTTGCAAAGTGAACACCATTCCCTATATACTGGAATTCCAGATTTTTGTTGGTATCGTTGAGGAAATCGTCAGAAAGACTTCTGGATAAGCTCAAAATGAGTATCTGATCTTCTTTTGGAATTTGACGAAACATCAGACGTTTTGCCGAAGAGACTCATTGGCATTCAGCAACTCTATGGAATTCTATGTTGATCTACCCACAATGCTTCGCGCAGTTAGACCATGAGTGCAATATCAGATCTTCAGCAGGAATACATCATTGGCTTTGAGGGAATTATTGGAATCAATTGTGCGTTTACTAAAATGTTCATCTCCCCAAGATATACACTTTGCCGCAATGTTAGAATTGTGGAGTTTAAGGTGACAATGGTATTGAGGAAAACATTGGAATCAACTCTGGTGGGACTCAACATGCTTACCTCATCCAGATATGCACTTTGCTGCAGTCTCCGCTTTTCAGCCAACATGAGTCACTGGGTTTGATCATATATTTACCTCCAAATCTGGATTTACTCAAAATGCTGATCTCGTCGAGATATGAACTTTGCCTCAATATGACAGTTTGGAATAGAAGTCTCAATGGCATTGAGACAATCTCTGGAAACAAAGCGGGACGGAGTGACATCATGAACTTGGTGAAAGATTCACTTTTTGAAACTGAAAAGCATTCACTTAATCCTGAAATGTCAAATTTTTGGAGATATCATTGCAGAAAAGGTCGGAAAGAACTCTGGAGTAGCTTGAAATGCCTATCTCATCTAGCTGTGGAACTTGGCGGAAGATCAGACTTTTGGCAAAAGAGACTGATAGTCATTCAGCAACTCTTTGGAAATCTCTGTTGATCTTACCAGAATTCATCGCGCATTCGGATACTGACTGCAATGTCAGGTTTTCAGAAGGAACACCTCAAAGGCATTGAGGAAATTATTGGAATCAAATGTGGGTTGACTAAAATGCTTATCTCACCGAGATATGCACTTTGCAGCAATATCATTGTTTTGGCAGTAAAGTGTCAATGGCATTGAGAGAATCTTTGGAAACAATGGTGGAGGAGTCAAATGATTCACTCTGGGAAATATTCACTTTTGCAAAATGAACACCATTCCCTATATACTGGAATTCCAGATTTTTGTTGGTATCGTTGAGGAAATCGTCAGAAAGACTTCTGGATAAGCTCAAAATGACTATCTGATCTTCTTTTGGAACTTGTCGAAAAATCAGACGTTTTGCCGAAGAGACTCATTGGCATTCAGCAACTCTATGGAATTCTATGTTGATCTACCCACAATGCTTCGCGCAGTTAGACCGTGAGGGCAATATCAGATCATCAGCAGGAAAACATCATTGGCTTTGAGGGAATTATTGGAATCAATTGTGCGTTCACTAAAATGTTTATCTCCCCAAGATATACACTTTGCCGCAATGTTAGAATTGTGGAGTTTAAGGTGACAATGGTATTGAGGAAAACATTGGAATCAACTCTGGTGGGACTCAACATGCTTACCTCATCCAGATATGCACTTTGCTGCAGTCTCCGCTTTTCAGCCAACATGAGTCACTGGGTTTGATCATATATTTACCTCCAAATCTGGATTTACTCAAAATGCTGATCTCGTCGAGATATGAACTTTGCCTCAATATGACAGTTTGGAATAGAAGTCTCAATGGCATTGAGACAATCTCTGGAAACAAAGCGGGATGGAGTGACATCATGAACTTGGTGAAAGATTCACTTTTTGAAACTGAAAAGCATTCACTGAATCCTGAAATGTCAAATTTTTGGAGATATCATTGCAGAAAAGGACGGAAAGAACTCTGGAGTAGCTTGAAATGCCTATCTCATCTAGCTGTGGAACTTGGCGGAAGATCAGACTTTTGGCAAAAGAGACTGATAGTCATTCAGCAACTCTTTGGAAATCTCTGTTGATCTTACCAGAATTCATCGCGCATTCAGATACTGACTGCAATGTCAGGTTTTCAGAAGGAACACCTCAAAGGCATTGAGGAAATTATTGGAATCAAATGTGGGTTGTCTAAAATGCTTATCTCACCGAGATATGCACTTTGCAGCAATATCATTGTTTTGGCAGTAAAGTGTCAATGGCATTGAGAGAATCTTTGGAAACAATGGTGGAGGAGTCAAATGATTCACTCTGGGATATATTCACTTTTGCAAAGTGAACACCATTCCCTATATACTGGAATTCCAGATTTTTGTTGGTATCGTTGAGGAAATCGTCAGAAAGACTTCTGGATAAGCTCAAAATGACTAACTGATCTTCTTTTGGAATTTGACGAGAAATCAGACGTTTTGCCGAAGAGACTCATTGGCATTCAGCAACTCTATGGAATTCTATGTTGATCTACCCACAGTGCTTCGCGCAGTTAGACCATGAGTGCAATATCAGATCTTCAGCAGGAATACATCATTGGCTTTGAGGGAATTATTGGAATCAATTGTGCGTTCACTAAAATGTTTATCTCCCCAAGATATACACTTTGCCGCAATGTTAGAATTGTGGAGTTTAAGGTGACAATGGTATTGAGGAAAACATTGGAATCAACTCTGGTGGGACTCAACATGCTTACCTCATCCAGATATGCACTTTGCTGCAGTCTCCGCTTTTCAGCCAACATGAGTCACTGGGTTTGATCATATATTTACCTCCAAATCTGGATTTACTCAAAATGCTGATCTCGTCGAGATATGAACTTTGCCTCAATATGACAGTTTGGAATAGAAGTCTCAATGGCATTGAGACAATCTCTGGAAACAAAGCGGGATGGAGTGACATCATGAACTTGGTGAAAGATTCACTTTTTGAAACTGAAAAGCATTCACTGAATCCTGAAATGTCAAATTTTTGGAGATATCATTGCAGAAAAGGACGGAAAGAACTCTGGAGTAGCTTGAAATGCCTATCTCATCTAGCTGTGGAACTTGGCGGAAGATCAGACTTTTGGCAAAAGAGACTGATAGTCATTCAGCAACTCTTTGGAAATCTCTGTTGATCTTACCAGAATTCATCGCGCATTCAGATACTGACTGCAATGTCAGGTTTTCAGAAGGAACACCTCAAAGGCATTGAGGAAATTATTGGAATCAAATGTGGGTTGTCTAAAATGCTTATCTCACCGAGATATGCACTTTGCAGCAATATCATTGTTTTGGCAGTAAAGTGTCAATGGCATTGAGAGAATCTTTGGAAACAAAGGTGGAGTAGAGAAATGATTAACTCTGGGAAATATTCACTTTTGCAAAGTGAACACCATTCCCTATATACTGGAATTCCAGATTTTTGTTGGTATCGTTGAGGAAATCGTCAGAAAGACTTCTGGATAAGCTCAAAATGAGTATCTGATCTTCTTTTGGAACTTGTCGAAAAATCAGACGTTTTGCCGAAGAGACTCATTGGCATTCAGCAACTCTATGGAATTCTATGTTGATCTACCCACAATGCTTCGCGCAGTTAGACCGTGAGGGCAATATCAGATCATCAGCAGGAAAACATCATTGGCTTTGAGGGAATTATTGGAATCAATTGTGCGTTCACTAAAATGTTTATCTCCCCAAGATATACACTTTGCCGCAATGTTAGAATTGTGGAGTTTAAGGTGACAATGGTATTGAGGAAAACATTGGAATCAACTCTGGTGGGACTCAACATGCTTACCTCATCCAGATATGCACTTTGCTGCAGTCTCCGCTTTTCAGCCAACATGAGTCACTGGGTTTGATCATATATTTACCTCCAAATCTGGATTTACTCAAAATGCTGATCTCGTCGAGATATGAACTTTGCCTCAATATGACAGTTTGGAATAGAAGTCTCAATGGCATTGAGACAATCTCTGGAAACAAAGCGGGATGGAGTGACATCATGAACTTGGTGAAAGATTCACTTTTTGAAACTGAAAAGCATTCACTGAATCCTGAAATGTCAAATTTTTGGAGATATCATTGCAGAAAAGGACGGAAAGAACTCTGGAGTAGCTTGAAATGCCTATCTCATCTAGCTGTGGAACTTGGCGGAAGATCAGACTTTTGGCAAAAGAGACTGATAGTCATTCAGCAACTCTTTGGAAATCTCTGTTGATCTTACCAGAATTCATCGCGCATTCAGATACTGACTGCAATGTCAGGTTTTCAGAAGGAACACCTCAAAGGCATTGAGGAAATTATTGGAATCAAATGTGGGTTGTCTAAAATGCTTATCTCACCGAGATATGCACTTTGCAGCAATATCATTGTTTTGGCAGTAAAGTGTCAATGGCATTGAGAGAATCTTTGGAAACAATGGTGGAGGAGTCAAATGATTCACTCTGGGAAATATTCACTTTTGCAAAGTGAACACCATTCCCTATATACTGGAATTCCAGATTTTTGTTGGTATCGTTGAGGAAATCGTCAGAAAGACTTCTGGATAAGCTCAAAATGACTATCTGATCTTCTTTTGGAACTTGTCGAAAAATCAGACGTTTTGCCGAAGAGACTCATTGGCATTCAGCAACTCTATGGAATTCTATGTTGATCTACCCACAATGCTTCGCGCAGTTAGACCGTGAGGGCAATATCAGATCATCAGCAGGAAAACATCATTGGCTTTGAGGGAATTATTGGAATCAATTGTGCGTTCACTAAAATGTTTATCTCCCCAAGATATACACTTTGCCGCAATGTTAGAATTGTGGAGTTTAAGGTGACAATGGTATTGAGGAAAACATTGGAATCAACTCTGGTGGGACTCAACATGCTTACCTCATCCAGATATGCACTTTGCTGCAGTCTCCGCTTTTCAGCCAACATGAGTCACTGGGTTTGATCATATATTTACCTCCAAATCTGGATTTACTCAAAATGCTGATCTCGTCGAGATATGAACTTTGCCTCAATATGACAGTTTGGAATAGAAGTCTCAATGGCATTGAGACAATCTCTGGAAACAAAGCGGGATGGAGTGACATCATGAACTTGGTGAAAGATTCACTTTTTGAAACTGAAAAGCATTCACTTAATCCTGAAATGTCAAATTTTTGGAGATATCATTGCAGAAAAGGTCGGAAAGAACTCTGGAGTAGCTTGAAATGCCTATCTCATCTAGCTGTGGAACTTGGCGGAAGATCAGACTTTTGGCAAAAGAGACTGATAGTCATTCAGCAACTCTTTGGAAATCTCTGTTGATCTAACCAGAATTCATCGCGCATTCAGATACTGACTGCAATGTCAGGTTTTCAGAAGGAACACCTCAAAGGCATTGAGGAAATTATTGGTATCAAATGTGGGTTGACTAAAATGCTTATCTCACCGAGATATGCACTTTGCAGCAATATCATTGTTTTGGCAGTAAAGTGTCAATGGCATTGAGAGAATCTTTGGAAACAATGGTGGAGGAGTCAAATGATTCACTCTGGGAAATATTCACTTTTGCAAAGTGAACACCATTCCCTATATACTGGAATTCCAGATTTTTGTTGGTATCGTTGAGGAAATCGTCAGAAAGACTTCTGGATAAGCTCAAAATGACTATCTGATCTTCTTTTGGAACTTGTCGAAAAATCAGACGTTTTGCCGAAGAGACTCATTGGCATTCAGCAACTCTATGGAATTCTATGTTGATCTACCCACAATGCTTCGCGCAGTTAGACCGTGAGGGCAATATCAGATCATCAGCAGGAAAACATCATTGGCTTTGAGGGAATTATTGGAATCAATTGTGCGTTTACTAAAATGTTCATCTCCCCAAGATATACACTTTGCCGCAATGTTAGAATTGTGGAGTTTAAGGTGACAATGGTATTGAGGAAAACATTGGAATCAACTCTGGTGGGACTCAACATGCTTACCTCATCCAGATATGCACTTTGCTGCAGTCTCCGCTTTTCAGCCAACATGAGTCACTGGGTTTGATCATATATTTACCTCCAAATCTGGATTTACTCAAAATGCTGATCTCGTCGAGATATGAACTTTGCCTCAATATGACAGTTTGGAATAGAAGTCTCAATGGCATTGAGACAATCTCTGGAAACAAAGCGGGATGGAGTGACATCATGAACTTGGTGAAAGATTCACTTTTTGAAACTGAAAAGCATTCACTTAATCCTGAAATGTCAAATTTTTGGAGATATCATGGCAGAAAAGGTCGGAAAGAACTCTGGAGTAGCTTGAAATGCCTATCTCATCTAGCTGTGGAACTTGGCGGAAGATCAGACTTTTGGCAAAAGAGACTGATAGTCATTCAGCAACTCTTTGGAAATCTCTGTTGATCTTACCAGAATTCATCGCGCATTCAGATACTGACTGCAATGTCAGGTTTTCAGAAGGAACACCTCAAAGGCATTGAGGAAATTATTGGAATCAAATGTGTGTTGACTAAAACGCTTATCTCACCGAGATATGCACTTTGCAGCAATACCATTGTTCTGGCAGTAAAGTGTCAATGGCATTGAGAGAATCTTTGGAAACAAAGGTGGAGTAGAGAAATGATTCACTCTGGGAAATATTCACTTTTGCAAAGTGAACACCATTCCCTATATACTGGAATTCCAGATTTTTGTTGGTATCGTTGAGGAAATCGTCAGAAAGACTTCTGGATAAGCTCAAAATGACTATCTGATCTTCTTTTGGAACTTGTCGAAAAATCAGACGTTTTGCCGAAGAGACTCATTGGCATTCAGCAACTCTATGGAATTCTATGTTGATCTACCCACAATGCTTCGCGCAGTTAGACCGTGAGGGCAATATCAGATCATCAGCAGGAAAACACCATTGGCTTTGAGGGAATTATTGCAATCAATTGTGCGTTCACTAAAATGTTTATCTCCCCAAGATATACACTTTGCCGCAATGTTAGAATTGTGGAGTTTAAGGTGACAATGGTATTGAGGAAAACATTGGAATCAACTCTGGTGGGACTCAACATGCTTACCTCATCCAGATATGCACTTTGCTGCAGTCTCCGCTTTTCAGCCAACATGAGTCACTGGGTTTGATCATATATTTACCTCTAAATCTGGATTTACTCAAAATGCTGATCTCGTCGAGATATGAACTTTGCCTCAATATGACAGTTTGGAATAGAAGTCTCAATGGCATTGAGACAATCTCTGGAAACAAAGCGGGATGGAGTGACATCATGAACTTGGTGAAAGATTCACTTTTTGAAACTGAAAAGCATTCACTGAATCCTGAAATGTCAAATTTTTGGAGATATCATTGCAGAAAAGGACGGAAAGAACTCTGGAGTAGCTTGAAATGCCTATCTCATCTAGCTGTGGAACTTGGCGGAAGATCAGACTTTTGGCAAAAGAGACTGATAGTCATTCAGCAACTCTTTGGAAATCTCTGTTGATCTTACCAGAATTCATCGCGCATTCAGATACTGACTGCAATGTCAGGTTTTCAGAAGGAACACCTCAAAGGCATTGAGGAAATTATTGGAATCAAATGTGGGTTGTCTAAAATGCTTATCTCACCGAGATATGCACTTTGCAGCAATATCATTGTTTTGGCAGTAAAGTGTCAATGGCATTGAGAGAATCTTTGGAAACAATGGTGGAGGAGTCAAATGATTCACTCTGGGATATATTCACTTTTGCAAAGTGAACACCATTCCCTATATACTGGAATTCCAGATTTTTGTTGGTATCGTTGAGGAAATCGTCAGAAAGACTTCTGGATAAGCTCAAAATGACTAACTGATCTTCTTTTGGAATTTGACGAGAAATCAGACGTTTTGCCGAAGAGACTCATTGGCATTCAGCAACTCTATGGAATTCTATGTTGATCTACCCACAGTGCTTCGCGCAGTTAGACCATGAGTGCAATATCAGATCTTCAGCAGGAATACATCATTGGCTTTGAGGGAATTATTGGAATCAATTGTGCGTTCACTAAAATGTTTATCTCCCCAAGATATACACTTTGCCGCAATGTTAGAATTGTGGAGTTTAAGGTGACAATGGTATTGAGGAAAACATTGGAATCAACTCTGGTGGGACTCAACATGCTTACCTCATCCAGATATGCACTTTGCTGCAGTCTCCGCTTTTCAGCCAACATGAGTCACTGGGTTTGATCATATATTTACCTCCAAATCTGGATTTACTCAAAATGCTGATCTCGTCGAGATATGAACTTTGCCTCAATATGACAGTTTGGAATAGAAGTCTCAATGGCATTGAGACAATCTCTGGAAACAAAGCGGGATGGAGTGACATCATGAACTTGGTGAAAGATTCACTTTTTGAAACTGAAAAGCATTCACTGAATCCTGAAATGTCAAATTTTTGGAGATATCATTGCAGAAAAGGACGGAAAGAACTCTGGAGTAGCTTGAAATGCCTATCTCATCTAGCTGTGGAACTTGGCGGAAGATCAGACTTTTGGCAAAAGAGACTGATAGTCATTCAGCAACTCTTTGGAAATCTCTGTTGATCTTACCAGAATTCATCGCGCATTCAGATACTGACTGCAATGTCAGGTTTTCAGAAGGAACACCTCAAAGGCATTGAGGAAATTATTGGAATCAAATGTGGGTTGTCTAAAATGCTTATCTCACCGAGATATGCACTTTGCAGCAATATCATTGTTTTGGCAGTAAAGTGTCAATGGCATTGAGAGAATCTTTGGAAACAAAGGTGGAGTAGAGAAATGATTAACTCTGGGAAATATTCACTTTTGCAAAGTGAACACCATTCCCTATATACTGGAATTCCAGATTTTTGTTGGTATCGTTGAGGAAATCGTCAGAAAGACTTCTGGATAAGCTCAAAATGAGTATCTGATCTTCTTTTGGAACTTGTCGAAAAATCAGACGTTTTGCCGAAGAGACTCATTGGCATTCAGCAACTCTATGGAATTCTATGTTGATCTACCCACAATGCTTCGCGCAGTTAGACCGTGAGGGCAATATCAGATCATCAGCAGGAAAACATCATTGGCTTTGAGGGAATTATTGGAATCAATTGTGCGTTCACTAAAATGTTTATCTCCCCAAGATATACACTTTGCCGCAATGTTAGAATTGTGGAGTTTAAGGTGACAATGGTATTGAGGAAAACATTGGAATCAACTCTGGTGGGACTCAACATGCTTACCTCATCCAGATATGCACTTTGCTGCAGTCTCCGCTTTTCAGCCAACATGAGTCACTGGGTTTGATCATATATTTACCTCCAAATCTGGATTTACTCAAAATGCTGATCTCGTCGAGATATGAACTTTGCCTCAATATGACAGTTTGGAATAGAAGTCTCAATGGCATTGAGACAATCTCTGGAAACAAAGCGGGATGGAGTGACATCATGAACTTGTTGAAAGATTCACTTTTTGAAACTGAAAAGCATTCACTGAATCCTGAAATGTCAAATTTTTGGAGATATCATTGCAGAAAAGGACGGAAAGAACTCTGGAGTAGCTTGAAATGCCTATCTCATCTAGCTGTGGAACTTGGCGGAAGATCAGACTTTTGGCAAAAGAGACTGATAGTCATTCAGCAACTCTTTGGAAATCTCTGTTGATCTTACCAGAATTCATCGCGCATTCAGATACTGACTGCAATGTCAGGTTTTCAGAAGGAACACCTCAAAGGCATTGAGGAAATTATTGGAATCAAATGTGGGTTGTCTAAAATGCTTATCTCACCGAGATATGCACTTTGCAGCAATATCATTGTTTTGGCAGTAAAGTGTCAATGGCATTGAGAGAATCTTTGGAAACAATGGTGGAGGAGTCAAATGATTCACTCTGGGAAATATTCACTTTTGCAAAGTGAACACCATTCCCTATATACTGGAATTCCAGATTTTTGTTGGTATCGTTGAGGAAATCGTCAGAAAGACTTCTGGATAAGCTCAAAATGACTATCTGATCTTCTTTTGGAACTTGTCGAAAAATCAGACGTTTTGCCGAAGAGACTCATTGGCATTCAGCAACTCTATGGAATTCTATGTTGATCTACCCACAATGCTTCGCGCAGTTAGACCGTGAGGGCAATATCAGATCATCAGCAGGAAAACATCATTGGCTTTGAGGGAATTATTGGAATCAATTGTGCGTTCACTAAAATGTTTATCTCCCCAAGATATACACTTTGCCGCAATGTTAGAATTGTGGAGTTTAAGGTGACAATGGTATTGAGGAAAACATTGGAATCAACTCTGGTGGGACTCAACATGCTTACCTCATCCAGATATGCACTTTGCTGCAGTCTCCGCTTTTCAGCCAACATGAGTCACTGGGTTTGATCATATATTTACCTCCAAATCTGGATTTACTCAAAATGCTGATCTCGTCGAGATATGAACTTTGCCTCAATATGACAGTTTGGAATAGAAGTCTCAATGGCATTGAGACAATCTCTGGAAACAAAGCGGGATGGAGTGACATCATGAACTTGGTGAAAGATTCACTTTTTGAAACTGAAAAGCATTCACTTAATCCTGAAATGTCAAATTTTTGGAGATATCATTGCAGAAAAGGTCGGAAAGAACTCTGGAGTAGCTTGAAATGCCTATCTCATCTAGCTGTGGAACTTGGCGGAAGATCAGACTTTTGGCAAAAGAGACTGATAGTCATTCAGCAACTCTTTGGAAATCTCTGTTGATCTAACCAGAATTCATCGCGCATTCAGATACTGACTGCAATGTCAGGTTTTCAGAAGGAACACCTCAAAGGCATTGAGGAAATTATTGGTATCAAATGTGGGTTGACTAAAATGCTTATCTCACCGAGATATGCACTTTGCAGCAATATCATTGTTTTGGCAGTAAAGTGTCAATGGCATTGAGAGAATCTTTGGAAACAATGGTGGAGGAGTCAAATGATTCACTCTGGGAAATATTCACTTTTGCAAAGTGAACACCATTCCCTATATACTGGAATTCCAGATTTTTGTTGGTATCGTTGAGGAAATCGTCAGAAAGACTTCTGGATAAGCTCAAAATGACTATCTGATCTTCTTTTGGAACTTGTCGAAAAATCAGACGTTTTGCCGAAGAGACTCATTGGCATTCAGCAACTCTATGGAATTCTATGTTGATCTACCCACAATGCTTCGCGCAGTTAGACCGTGAGGGCAATATCAGATCATCAGCAGGAAAACATCATTGGCTTTGAGGGAATTATTGGAATCAATTGTGCGTTCACTAAAATGTTCATCTCCCCAAGATATACACTTTGCCGCAATGTTAGAATTGTGGAGTTTAAGGTGACAATGGTATTGAGGAAAACATTGGAATCAACTCTGGTGGGACTCAACATGCTTACCTCATCCAGATATGCACTTTGCTGCAGTCTCCGCTTTTCAGCCAACATGAGTCACTGGGTTTGATCATATATTTACCTCCAAATCTGGATTTACTCAAAATGCTGATCTCGTCGAGATATGAACTTTGCCTCAATATGACAGTTTGGAATAGAAGTCTCAATGGCATTGAGACAATCTCTGGAAACAAAGCGGGATGGAGTGACATCATGAACTTGGTGAAAGATTCACTTTTTGAAACTGAAAAGCATTCACTTAATCCTGAAATGTCAAATTTTTGGAGATATCATGGCAGAAAAGGTCGGAAAGAACTCTGGAGTAGCTTGAAATGCCTATCTCATCTAGCTGTGGAACTTGGCGGAAGATCAGACTTTTGGCAAAAGAGACTGATAGTCATTCAGCAACTCTTTGGAAATCTCTGTTGATCTTACCAGAATTCATCGCGCATTCAGATACTGACTGCAATGTCAGGTTTTCAGAAGGAACACCTCAAAGGCATTGAGGAAATTATTGGAATCAAATGTGTGTTGACTAAAACGCTTATCTCACCGAGATATGCACTTTGCAGCAATACCATTGTTCTGGCAGTAAAGTGTCAATGGCATTGAGAGAATCTTTGGAAACAAAGGTGGAGTAGAGAAATGATTCACTCTGGGAAATATTCACTTTTGCAAAGTGAACACCATTCCCTATATACTGGAATTCCAGATTTTTGTTGGTATCGTTGAGGAAATCGTCAGAAAGACTTCTGGATAAGCTCAAAATGACTATCTGATCTTCTTTTGGAACTTGTCGAAAAATCAGACGTTTTGCCGAAGAGACTCATTGGCATTCAGCAACTCTATGGAATTCTATGTTGATCTACCCACAATGCTTCGCGCAGTTAGACCGTGAGGGCAATATCAGATCATCAGCAGGAAAACACCATTGGCTTTGAGGGAATTATTGCAATCAATTGTGCGTTCACTAAAATGTTTATCTCCCCAAGATATACACTTTGCCGCAATGTTAGAATTGTGGAGTTTAAGGTGACAATGGTATTGAGGAAAACATTGGAATCAACTCTGGTGGGACTCAACATGCTTACCTCATCCAGATATGCACTTTGCTGCAGTCTCCGCTTTTCAGCCAACATGAGTCACTGGGTTTGATCATATATTTACCTCTAAATCTGGATTTACTCAAAATGCTGATCTCGTCGAGATATGAACTTTGCCTCAATATGACAGTTTGGAATAGAAGTCTCAATGGCATTGAGACAATCTCTGGAAACAAAGCGGGATGGAGTGACATCATGAACTTGGTGAAAGATTCACTTTTTGAAACTGAAAAGCATTCACTGAATCCTGAAATGTCAAATTTTTGGAGATATCATTGCAGAAAAGGACGGAAAGAACTCTGGAGTAGCTTGAAATGCCTATCTCATCTAGCTGTGGAACTTGGCGGAAGATCAGACTTTTGGCAAAAGAGACTGATAGTCATTCAGCAACTCTTTGGAAATCTCTGTTGATCTTACCAGAATTCATCGCGCATTCAGATACTGACTGCAATGTCAGGTTTTCAGAAGGAACACCTCAAAGGCATTGAGGAAATTATTGGAATCAAATGTGGGTTGTCTAAAATGCTTATCTCACCGAGATATGCACTTTGCAGCAATATCATTGTTTTGGCAGTAAAGTGTCAATGGCATTGAGAGAATCTTTGGAAACAATAGTGGAGGAGTCAAATGATTCACTCTGGGAAATATTCACTTTTGCAAAGTGAACACCATTCCCTATATACTGGAATTCCAGATTTTTGTTGGTATCGTTGAGGAAATCGTCAGAAAGACTTCTGGATAAGCTCAAAATGAGTATCTGATCTTCTTTTGGAATTTGACGAAAAATCAGACGTTTTGCCGAAGAGACTCATTGGCATTCAGCAACTCTATGGAATTCTATGTTGATCTACCCACAATGCTTCGCGCTGTTAGACCATGAGTGCAATATCACATCTTCAGCAGGAATACATCATTGGCTTTGAGGGAATTATTGGAATCAATTGTGCGTTTACTAAAATGTTCATCTCCCCAAGATATACGGTTTGCCGCAATGTTAGAATTGTGGAGTTTAAGGTGACAATGGTATTGAGGAAAACATTGGAATCAACTCTGGTGGGACTCAACATGCTTACCTCATCCAGATATGCACTTTGCTGCAGTCTCCGCTTTTCAGCCAACATGAGTCACTGGGTTTGATCATATATTTACCTCCAAATCTGGATTTACTCAAAATGCTGATCTCGTCGAGATATGAACTTTGCCTCAATATGACAGTTTGGAATAGAAGTCTCAATGGCATTGAGACAATCTCTGGAAACAAAGCGGGACGGAGTGACATCATGAACTTGGTGAAAGATTCACTTTTTGAAACTGAAAAGCATTCACTTAATCCTGAAATGTCAAATTTTTGGAGATATCATTGCAGAAAAGGTCGGAAAGAACTCTGGAGTAGCTTGAAATGCCTATCTCATCTAGCTGTGGAACTTGGCGGAAGATCAGACTTTTGGCAAAAGAGACTGATAGTCATTCAGCAACTCTTTGGAAATCTCTGTTGATCTTACCAGAATTCATCGCGCATTCGGATACTGACTGCAATGTCAGGTTTTCAGAAGGAACACCTCAAAGGCATTGAGGAAATTATTGGAATCAAATGTGGGTTGACTAAAATGCTTATCTCACCGAGATATGCACTTTGCAGCAATATCATTGTTTTGGCAGTAAAGTGTCAATGGCATTGAGAGAATCTTTGGAAACAATAGTGGAGGAGTCAAATGATTCACTCTGGGAAATATTCACTTTTGCAAAATGAACACCATTCCCTATATACTGGAATTCCAGATTTTTGTTGGTATCGTTGAGGAAATCGTCAGAAAGACTTCTGGATAAGCTCAAAATGACTATCTGATCTTCTTTTGGAACTTGTCGAAAAATCAGACGTTTTGCCGAAGAGACTCATTGGCATTCAGCAACTCTATGGAATTCTATGTTGATCTACCCACAATGCTTCGCGCAGTTAGACCGTGAGGGCAATATCAGATCATCAGCAGGAAAACATCATTGGCTTTGAGGGAATTATTGGAATCAATTGTGCGTTTACTAAAATGTTCATCTCCCCAAGATATACACTTTGCCGCAATGTTAGAATTGTGGAGTTTAAGGTGACAATGGTATTGAGGAAAACATTGGAATCAACTCTGGTCGGACTCAACATGCTTACCTCATCCAGATATGCACTTTGCTGCAGTCTCCGCTTTTCAGCCAACATGAGTCACTGGGTTTGATCATATATTTACCTCCAAATCTGGATTTACTCAAAATGCTGATCTCGTCGAGATATGAACTTTGCCTCAATATGGCAGTTTGGAATAGAAGTCTCAATGGCATTGAGACAATCTCTGGAAACAAAGCGGGATGGAGTGACATCACGAACTTGGTGAAAGATTCACTTTTTGAAACTGAAAAGCATTCACTTAATCCTGAAATGTCAAATTTTTGGAGATATCATTGCAGAAAAGGTCGGAAAGAACTCTGGAGTAGCTTGAAATGCCTATCTCATCTTGCTGTGGAACTTGGCGGAAGATCAGACTTTTGGCAAAAGAGACTGATAGTCATTCAGCAACTCTTTGGAAATCTCTGTTGATCTAACCAGAATTCATCGCGCCTTCAGATACTGACTGCAATGTCAGGTTTTCAGAAGGAACACCTCAAAGGCATTGAGGAAATTATTGGAATCAAATGTGGGTTGACTAAAATGCTTATCTCACCGAGATATGCACTTTGCAGCAATATCATTGTTTTGGCAGTAAAGTGTCAATGGCATTGAGAGAATCTTTGGAAACAAAGGTGGAGTAGAGAAATGATTAACTCTGGGAAATATTCACTTTTGCAAAGTGAACACCATTCCCTATATACTGGAATTCCAGATTTTTGTTGGTATCGTTGAGGAAATCGTCAGAAAGACTTCTGGATAAGCTCAAAATGACTATCTGATCTTCTTTTGGAACTTGACGAAAAATCAGACGTTTTGCCGAAGAGACTCATTGGCATTCAGCAACTCTATGGAATTCTATGTTGATCTACCCACAATGCTTCGCGCAGTTAGACCGTGAGGGCAATATCAGATCATCAGCAGGAAAACATCATTGGCTTTGAGGGAATTATTGGAATCAATTGTGCGTTCACTAAAATGTTTATCTCCCCAAGATATACACTTTGCCGCAATGTTAGAATTGTGGAGTTTAAGGTGACAATGGTATTGAGGAAAACATTGGAATCAACTCTGGTGGGACTCAACATGCTTACCTCATCCAGATATGCACTTTGCTGCAGTCTCCGCTTTTCAGCCAACATGAGTCACTGGGTTTGATCATATATTTACCTCCAAATCTGGATTTACTCAAAATGCTGATCTCGTCGAGATATGAACTTTGCCTCAATATGACAGTTTGGAATAGAAGTCTCAATGGCATTGAGACAATCTCTGGAAACAAAGCGGGATGGAGTGACATCATGAACTTGGTGAAAGATTCACTTTTTGAAACTGAAAAGCATTCACTTAATCCTGAAATGTCAAATTTTTGGAGATATCATGGCAGAAAAGGTCGGAAAGAACTCTGGAGTAGCTTGAAATGCCTATCTCATCTAGCTGTGGAACTTGGCGGAAGATCAGACTTTTGGCAAAAGAGACTGATAGTCATTCAGCAACTCTTTGGAAATCTCTGTTGATCTTACCAGAATTCATCGCGCATTCAGATACTGACTGCAATGTCAGGTTTTCAGAAGGAACACCTCAAAGGCATTGAGGAAATTATTGGAATCAAATGTGTGTTGACTAAAACGCTTATCTCACTGAGATATGCACTTTGCAGCAATACCATTGTTCTGGCAGTAAAGTGTCAATGGCATTGAGAGAATCTTTGGAAACAAAGGTGGAGTAGAGAAATGATTCACTCTGGGAAATATTCACTTTTGCAAAGTGAACACCATTCCCTATATACTGGAATTCCAGATTTTTGTTGGTATCGTTGAGGAAATCGTCAGAAAGACTTCTGGATAAGCTCAAAATGACTATCTGATCTTCATTTGGAACTTGTCGAAAAATCAGACGTTTTGCCGAAGAGACTCATTGGCATTCAGCAACTCTATGGAATTCTATGTTGATCTACCCACAATGCTTCGCGCAGTTAGACCGTGAGGGCAATATCAGATCATCAGCAGGAAAACATCATTGGCTTTGAGGGAATTATTGGAATCAATTGTGCGTTCACTAAAATGTTTATCTCCCCAAGATATACACTTTGCCGCAATGTTAGAATTGTGGAGTTTAAGGTGACAATGGTATTGAGGAAAACATTGGAATTAACTCTGGTGGGACTCAACATGCTTACCTCATCCAGATATGCACTTTGCTGCAGTCTCCGCTTTTCAGCCAACATGAGTCACTGGGTTTGATCATATATTTACCTCCAAATCTGGATTTACTCAAAATGCTGATCTCGTCGAGATATGAACTTTGCCTCAATATGACAGTTTGGAATAGAAGTCTCAATGGCATTGAGACAATCTCTGGAAACAAAGCGGGATGGAGTGACATCATGAACTTGGTGAAAGATTCACTTTTTGAAACTGAAAAGCATTCACTGAATCCTGAAATGTCAAATTTTTGGAGATATCATTGCAGAAAAGGACGGAAAGAACTCTGGAGTAGCTTGAAATGCCGATCTCATCTAGCTGTGGAACTTGGCGGAAGATCAGACTTTTGGCAAAAGAGACTGATAGTCATTCAGCAACTCTTTGGAAATCTCTGTTGATCTTACCAGAATTCATCGCGCATTCAGATACTGACTGCAATGTCAGGTTTTCAGAAGGAACACCTCAAAGGCATTGAGGAAATTATTGGAATCAAATGTGTGTTGACTAAAACGCTTATCTCACCGAGATATGCACTTTGCAGCAATACCATTGTTCTGGCAGTAAAGTGTCAATGGCATTGAGAGAATCTTTGGAAACAAAGGTGGAGTAGAGAAATGATTCACTCTGGGAAATATTCACTTTTGCAAAGTGAACACCATTCCCTATATACTGGAATTCCAGATTTTTGTTGGTATCGTTGAGGAAATCGTCAGAAAGACTTCTGGATAAGCTCAAAATGAGTATCTGATCTTCTTTTGGAACTTGTCGAAAAATCAGACGTTTTGCCGAAGAGACTCATTGGCATTCAGCAACTCTATGGAATTCTATGTTGATCTACCCACAATGCTTCACGCAGTTAGAACGTGAGGGCAATATCAGATCATCAGCAGGAAAACATCATTGGCTTTGAGGGAATTATTGGAATCAATTGTGCGTTCACTAAAATGTTTATCTCCCCAAGATATACACTTTGCCGCAATGTTAGAATTGTGGAGTTTAAGGTGACAATGGTATTGAGGAAAACATTGGAATCAACTCTGGTGGGACTCAACATGCTTACCTCATCCAGATATGCACTTTGCTGCAGTCTCCGCTTTTCAGCCAACATGAGTCACTGGGTTTGATCATATATTTACCTCCAAATCTGGATTTACTCAAAATGCTGATCTCGTCGAGATATGAACTTTGCCTCAATATGACAGTTTGGAATAGAAGTCTCAATGGCATTGAGACAATCTCTGGAAACAAAGTGGGATGGAGTGACATCATGAACTTGGTGAAAGATTCACTTTTTGAAACTGAAAAGCATTCACTGAATCCTGAAATGTCAAATTTTTGGAGATATCATTGCAGAAAAGGACGGAAAGAACTCTGGAGTAGCTTGAAATGCCTATCTCATCTAGCTGTGGAACTTGGCGGAAGATCAGACTTTTGGCAAAAGAGACTGATAGTCATTCAGCAACTCTTTGGAAATCTCTGTTGATCTTACCAGAATTCATCGCGCATTCAGATACTGACTGCAATGTCAGGTTTTCAGAAGGAACACCTCAAAGGCATTGAGGAAATTATTGGAATCAAATGTGGGTTGTCTAAAATGCTTATCTCACCGAGATATGCACTTTGCAGCAATATCATTGTTTTGGCAGTAAAGTGTCAATGGCATTGAGAGAATCTTTGGAAACAATAGTGGAGGAGTCAAATGATTCACTCTGGGAAATATTCACTTTTGCAAAGTGAACACCATTCCCTATATACTGGAATTCCAGATTTTTGTTGGTATCGTTGAGGAAATCGTCAGAAAGACTTCTGGATAAGTTCAAAATGAGTATCTGATCTTCTTTTGGAATTTGACGAAAAATCAGACGTTTTGCCGAAGAGACTCATTGGCATTCAGCAACTCTATGGAATTCTATGTTGATCTACCCACAATGCTTCGCGCAGTTAGACCATGAGTGCAATATCAGATCTTCAGCAGGAATACATCATTGGCTTTGAGGGAATTATTGGAATCAATTGTGCGTTTACTAAAATGTTCATCTCCCCAAGATATACACTTTGCCGCAATGTTAGAATTGTGGAGTTTAAGGTGACAATGGTATTGAGGAAAACATTGGAATCAACTCTGGTGGGACTCAACATGCTTACCTC
Organism: Carcharhinus amblyrhynchos; assembly: GCF_965287045.1. Classification (NCBI taxonomy): domain Eukaryota; kingdom Metazoa; phylum Chordata; class Chondrichthyes; order Carcharhiniformes; family Carcharhinidae; genus Carcharhinus; species Carcharhinus amblyrhynchos. The sequence continues at coordinate 19,129,205 of NC_137330.1, forward strand.
ATCCAGATATGCACTTTGCTGCAGTCTCCGCTTTTCAGCCAACATGAGTCACTGGGTTTGATCATATATTTACCTCCAAATCTGGATTTACTCAAAATGCTGATCTCGTCGAGATATGAACTTTGCCTCAATATGACAGTTTGGAATAGAAGTCTCAATGGCATTGAGACAATCTCTGGAAACAAAGCGGGACGGAGTGACATCATGAACTTGGTGAAAGATTCACTTTTTGAAACTGAAAAGCATTCACTTAATCCTGAAATATCAAATTTTTGGAGATATCATTGCAGAAAAGGTCGGAAAGAACTCTGGAGTAGCTTGAAATGCCTATCTCATCTAGCTGTGGAACTTGGCGGAAGATCAGACTTTTGGCAAAAGAGACTGATAGTCATTCAGCAACTCTTTGGAAATCTCTGTTGATCTTACCAGAATTCATCGCGCATTCAGATACTGACTGCAATGTCAGGTTTTCAGAAGGAACACCTCAAAGGCATTGAGGAAATTATTGGAATCAAATGTGGGTTGACTAAAATGCTTATCTCACCGAGATATGCACTTTGCAGCAATATCATTGTTTTGGCAGTAAAGTGTCAATGGCATTGAGAGAATCTTTGGAAACAATGGTGGAGGAGTCAAATGATTCACTCTGGGAAATATTCACTTTTGCAAAATGAACACCATTCCCTATATACTGGAATTCCAGATTTTTGTTGGTATCGTTGAGGAAATCGTCAGAAAGACTTCTGGATAAGCTCAAAATGAGTATCTGATCTTCTTTTGGAACTTGTCGAAAAATCAGACGTTTTGCCGAAGAGACTCATTGGCATTCAGCAACTCTATGGAATTCTATGTTGATCTACCCACAATGCTTCGCGCAGTTAGACCGTGAGGGCAATATCAGATCATCAGCAGGAAAACATCATTGGCTTTGAGGGAATTATTGGAATCAATTGTGCGTTCACTAAAATGTTTATCTCCCCAAGAAAAACACTTTGCCGCAATGTTAGAATTGTGGAGTTTAAGGTGACAATGGTATTGAGGAAAACATTGGAATCAACTCTGGTGGGACTCAACATGCTTACCTCATCCAGATATGCACTTTGCTGCAGTCTCCGCTTTTCAGCCAACATGAGTCACTGGGTTTGATCATATATTTACCTCCAAATCTGGATTTACTCAAAATGCTGATCTCGTCGAGATATGAACTTTGCCTCAATATGACAGTTTGGAATAGAAGTCTCAATGGCATTGACACAATCTCTGGAAACAAAGCGGGATGGAGTGACATCATGAACTTGGTGAAAGATTCACTTTTTGAAACTGAAAAGCATTCACTGAATCCTGAAATGTCAAATTTTTGGAGATATCATTGCAGAAAAGGACGGAAAGAACTCTGGAGTAGCTTGAAATGCCGATCTCATCTAGCTGTGGAACTTGGCGGAAGATCAGACTTTTGGCAAAAGAGACTGATAGTCATTCAGCAACTCTTTGGAAATCTCTGTTGATCTTACCAGAATTCATCGCGCATTCAGATACTGACTGCAATGTCAGGTTTTCAGAAGGAACACCTCAAAGGCATTGAGGAAATTATTGGAATCAAATGTGTGTTGACTAAAACGCTTATCTCACCGAGATATGCACTTTGCAGCAATACCATTGTTCTGGCAGTAAAGTGTCAATGGCATTGAGAGAATCTTTGGAAACAAAGGTGGAGTAGAGAAATGATTCACTCTGGGAAATATTCACTTTTGCAAAGTGAACACCATTCCCTATATACTGGAATTCCAGATTTTTGTTGGTATCGTTGAGGAAATCGTCAGAAAGACTTCTGGATAAGCTCAAAATGAGTATCTGATCTTCTTTTGGAACTTGTCGAAAAATCAGACGTTTTGCCGAAGAGACTCATTGGCATTCAGCAACTCTATGGAATTCTATGTTGATCTACCCACAATGCTTCACGCAGTTAGAACGTGAGGGCAATATCAGATCATCAGCAGGAAAACATCATTGGCTTTGAGGGAATTATTGGAATCAATTGTGCGTTCACTAAAATGTTTATCTCCCCAAGATATACACTTTGCCGCAATGTTAGAATTGTGGAGTTTAAGGTGACAATGGTATTGAGGAAAACATTGGAATCAACTCTGGTGGGACTCAACATGCTTACCTCATCCAGATATGCACTTTGCTGCAGTCTCCGCTTTTCAGCCAACATGAGTCACTGGGTTTGATCATATATTTACCTCCAAATCTGGATTTACTCAAAATGCTGATCTCGTCGAGATATGAACTTTGCCTCAATATGACAGTTTGGAATAGAAGTCTCAATGGCATTGAGATAATCTCTGGAAACAAAGTGGGATGGAGTGACATCATGAACTTGGTGAAAGATTCACTTTTTGAAACTGAAAAGCATTCACTGAATCCTGAAATGTCAAATTTTTGGAGATATCATTGCAGAAAAGGACGGAAAGAACTCTGGAGTAGCTTGAAATGCCTATCTCATCTAGCTGTGGAACTTGGCGGAAGATCAGACTTTTGGCAAAAGAGACTGATAGTCATTCAGCAACTCTTTGGAAATCTCTGTTGATCTTACCAGAATTCATCGCGCATTCAGATACTGACTGCAATGTCAGGTTTTCAGAAGGAACACCTCAAAGGCATTGAGGAAATTATTGGAATCAAATGTGGGTTGTCTAAAATGCTTATCTCACCGAGATATGCACTTTGCAGCAATATCATTGTTTTGGCAGTAAAGTGTCAATGGCATTGAGAGAATCTTTGGAAACAATAGTGGAGGAGTCAAATGATTCACTCTGGGAAATATTCACTTTTGCAAAGTGAACACCATTCCCTATATACTGGAATTCCAGATTTTTGTTGGTATCGTTGAGGAAATCGTCAGAAAGACTTCTGGATAAGCTCAAAATGAGTATCTGATCTTCTTTTGGAATTTGACGAAACATCAGACGTTTTGCCGAAGAGACTCATTGGCATTCAGCAACTCTATGGAATTCTATGTTGATCTACCCACAATGCTTCGCGCAGTTAGACCATGAGTGCAATATCAGATCTTCAGCAGGAATACATCATTGGCTTTGAGGGAATTATTGGAATCAATTGTGCGTTTACTAAAATGTTCATCTCCCCAAGATATACACTTTGCCGCAATGTTAGAATTGTGGAGTTTAAGGTGACAATGGTATTGAGGAAAACATTGGAATCAACTCTGGTGGGACTCAACATGCTTACCTCATCCAGATATGCACTTTGCTGCAGTCTCCGCTTTTCAGCCAACATGAGTCACTGGGTTTGATCATATATTTACCTCCAAATCTGGATTTACTCAAAATGCTGATCTCGTCGAGATATGAACTTTGCCTCAATATGACAGTTTGGAATAGAAGTCTCAATGGCATTGAGACAATCTCTGGAAACAAAGCGGGATGGAGTGACATCATGAACTTGGTGAAAGATTCACTTTTTGAAACTGAAAAGCATTCACTTAATCCTGAAATGTCAAAATTTTGGAGATATCATGGCAGAAAAGGTCGGAAAGAACTCTGGAGTAGCTTGAAATGCCTATCTCATCTAGCTGTGGAACTTGGCGGAAGATCAGACTTTTGGCAGAAGAGACTGATAGTCATTCAGCAACTCTTTGGAAATCTCTGTTGATCTTACCAGAATTCATCGCGCATTCAGATACTGACTGCAATGTCAGGTTTTCAGAAGGAACACCTCAAAGGCATTGAGGAAATTATTGGAATCAAATGTGTGTTGACTAAAACGCTTATCTCACCGAGATATGCACTTTGCAGCAATACCATTGTTCTGGCAGTAAAGTGTCAATGGCATTGAGAGAATCTTTGGAAACAAAGGTGGAGTAGAGAAATGATTCACTCTGGGAAATATTCACTTTTGCAAAGTGAACACCATTCCCTATATACTGGAATTCCAGATTTTTGTTGGTATCGTTGAGGAAATCGTCAGAAAGACTTCTGGATAAGCTCAAAATGAGTATCTGATCTTCTTTTGGAACTTGTCGAAAAATCAGACGTTTTGCCGAAGAGACTCATTGGCATTCAGCAACTCTATGGAATTCTATGTTGATCTACCCACAATGCTTCACGCAGTTAGAACGTGAGGGCAATATCAGATCATCAGCAGGAAAACATCATTGGCTTTGAGGGAATTATTGGAATCAATTGTGCGTTCACTAAAATGTTTATCTCCCCAAGATATACACTTTGCCGCAATGTTAGAATTGTGGAGTTTAAGGTGACAATGGTATTGAGGAAAACATTGGAATCAACTCTGGTGGGACTCAACATGCTTACCTCATCCAGATATGCACTTTGCTGCAGTCTCCGCTTTTCAGCCAACATGAGTCACTGGGTTTGATCATATATTTACCTCCAAATCTGGATTTACTCAAAATGCTGATCTCGTCGAGATATGAACTTTGCCTCAATATGACAGTTTGGAATAGAAGTCTCAATGGCATTGAGATAATCTCTGGAAACAAAGTGGGATGGAGTGACATCATGAACTTGGTGAAAGATTCACTTTTTGAAACTGAAAAGCATTCACTGAATCCTGAAATGTCAAATTTTTGGAGATATCATTGCAGAAAAGGACGGAAAGAACTCTGGAGTAGCTTGAAATGCCTATCTCATCTAGCTGTGGAACTTGGCGGAAGATCAGACTTTTGGCAAAAGAGACTGATAGTCATTCAGCAACTCTTTGGAAATCTCTGTTGATCTTACCAGAATTCATCGCGCATTCAGATACTGACTGCAATGTCAGGTTTTCAGAAGGAACACCTCAAAGGCATTGAGGAAATTATTGGAATCAAATGTGGGTTGTCTAAAATGCTTATCTCACCGAGATATGCACTTTGCAGCAATATCATTGTTTTGGCAGTAAAGTGTCAATGGCATTGAGAGAATCTTTGGAAACAATAGTGGAGGAGTCAAATGATTCACTCTGGGAAATATTCACTTTTGCAAAGTGAACACCATTCCCTATATACTGGAATTCCAGATTTTTGTTGGTATCGTTGAGGAAATCGTCAGAAAGACTTCTGGATAAGCTCAAAATGAGTATCTGATCTTCTTTTGGAATTTGACGAAAAATCAGACGTTTTGCCGAAGAGACTCATTGGCATTCAGCAACTCTATGGAATTCTATGTTGATCTACCCACAATGCTTCGCGCAGTTAGACCATGAGTGCAATATCAGATCTTCAGCAGGAATACATCATTGGCTTTGAGGGAATTATTGGAATCAATTGTGCGTTTACTAAAATGTTCATCTCCCCAAGATATACACTTTGCCGCAATGTTAGAATTGTGGAGTTTAAGGTGACAATGGTATTGAGGAAAACATTGGAATCAACTCTGGTGGGACTCAACATGCTTACCTCATCCAGATATGCACTTTGCTGCAGTCTCCGCTTTTCAGCCAACATGAGTCACTGGGTTTGATCATATATTTACCTCCAAATCTGGATTTACTCAAAATGCTGATCTCGTCGAGATATGAACTTTGCCTCAATATGACCGTTTGGAATAGAAGTCTCAATGGCATTGAGACAATCTCTGGAAACAAAGCGGGACGGAGTGACATCATGAACTTGGTGAAAGATTCACTTTTTGAAACTGAAAAGCATTCACTTAATCCTGAAATGTCAAATTTTTGGAGATATCATTGCAGAAAAGGTCGGAAAGAACTCTGGAGTAGCTTGAAATGCCTATCTCATCTAGCTGTGGAACTTGGCGGAAGATCAGACTTTTGGCAAAAGAGACTGATAGTCATTCAGCAACTCTTTGGAAATCTCTGTTGATCTTACCAGAATTCATCGCGCATTCGGATACTGACTGCAATGTCAGGTTTTCAGAAGGAACACCTCAAAGGCATTGAGGAAATTATTGGAATCAAATGTGGGTTGACTAAAATGCTTATCTCACCGAGATATGCACTTTGCAGCAATATCATTGTTTTGGCAGTAAAGTGTCAATGGCATTGAGAGAATCTTTGGAAACAATGGTGGAGGAGTCAAATGATTCACTCTGGGAAATATTCACTTTTGCAAAATGAACACCATTCCCTATATACTGGAATTCCAGATTTTTGTTGGTATCGTTGAGGAAATCGTCAGAAAGACTTCTGGATAAGCTCAAAATGACTATCTGATCTTCTTTTGGAACTTGTCGAAAAATCAGACGTTTTGCCGAAGAGACTCATTGGCATTCAGCAACTCTATGGAATTCTATGTTGATCTACCCACAATGCTTCGCGCAGTTAGACCGTGAGGGCAATATCAGATCATCAGCAGGAAAACATCATTGGCTTTGAGGGAATTATTGGAATCAATTGTGCGTTCACTAAAATGTTTATCTCCCCAAGATATACACTTTGCCGCAATGTTAGAATTGTGGAGTTTAAGGTGACAATGGTATTGAGGAAAACATTGGAATCAACTCTGGTGGGACTCAACATGCTTACCTCATCCAGATATGCACTTTGCTGCAGTCTCCGCTTTTCAGCCAACATGAGTCACTGGGTTTGATCATATATTTACCTCCAAATCTGGATTTACTCAAAATGCTGATCTCGTCGAGATATGAACTTTGCCTCAATATGACAGTTTGGAATAGAAGTCTCAATGGCATTGAGACAATCTCTGGAAACAAAGCGGGATGGAGTGACATCATGAACTTGGTGAAAGATTCACTTTTTGAAACTGAAAAGCATTCACTGAATCCTGAAATGTCAAATTTTTGGAGATATCATTGCAGAAAAGGACGGAAAGAACTCTGGAGTAGCTTGAAATGCCTATCTCATCTAGCTGTGGAACTTGGCGGAAGATCAGACTTTTGGCAAAAGAGACTGATAGTCATTCAGCAACTCTTTGGAAATCTCTGTTGATCTTACCAGAATTCATCGCGCATTCAGATACTGACTGCAATGTCAGGTTTTCAGAAGGAACACCTCAAAGGCATTGAGGAAATTATTGGAATCAAATGTGGGTTGTCTAAAATGCTTATCTCACCGAGATATGCACTTTGCAGCAATATCATTGTTTTGGCAGTAAAGTGTCAATGGCATTGAGAGAATCTTTGGAAACAAAGGTGGAGTAGAGAAATGATTAACTCTGGGAAATATTCACTTTTGCAAAGTGAACACCATTCCCTATATACTGGAATTCCAGATTTTTGTTGGTATCGTTGAGGAAATCGTCAGAAAGACTTCTGGATAAGCTGAAAATGACTATCTGATCTTCTTTTGGAACTTGTCGAAAAATCAGACGTTTTGCCGAAGAGACTCATTGGCATTCAGCAACTCTATGGAATTCTATGTTGATCTACCCACAATGCTTCGCGCAGTTAGACCGTGAGGGCAATATCAGATCATCAGCAGGAAAACATCATTGGCTTTGAGGGAATTATTGGAATCAATTGTGCGTTCACTAAAATGTTTATCTCCCCAAGATATACACTTTGCCGCAATGTTAGAATTGTGGAGTTTAAGGTGACAATGGTATTGAGGAAAACATTGGAATCAACTCTGGTGGGACTCAACATGCTTACCTCATCCAGATATGCACTTTGCTGCAGTCTCCGCTTTTCAGCCAACATGAGTCACTGGGTTTGATCATATATTTACCTCCAAATCTGGATTTACTCAAAATGCTGATCTCGTCGAGATATGAACTTTGCCTCAATATGACAGTTTGGAATAGAAGTCTCAATGGCATTGAGACAATCTCTGGAAACAAAGCGGGATGGAGTGACATCATGAACTTGGTGAAAGATTCACTTTTTGAAACTGAAAAGCATTCACTTAATCCTGAAATGTCAAAATTTTGGAGATATCATGGCAGAAAAGGTCGGAAAGAACTCTGGAGTAGCTTGAAATGCCTATCTCATCTAGCTGTGGAACTTGGCGGAAGATCAGACTTTTGGCAGAAGAGACTGATAGTCATTCAGCAACTCTTTGGAAATCTCTGTTGATCTTACCAGAATTCATCGCGCATTCAGATACTGACTGCAATGTCAGGTTTTCAGAAGGAACACCTCAAAGGCATTGAGGAAATTATTGGAATCAAATGTGTGTTGACTAAAACGCTTATCTCACCGAGATATGCACTTTGCAGCAATACCATTGTTCTGGCAGTAAAGTGTCAATGGCATTGAGAGAATCTTTGGAAACAAAGGTGGAGTAGAGAAATGATTCACTCTGGGAAATATTCACTTTTGCAAAGTGAACACCATTCCCTATATACTGGAATTCCAGATTTTTGTTGGTATCGTTGAGGAAATCGTCAGAAAGACTTCTGGATAAGCTCAAAATGAGTATCTGATCTTCTTTTGGCACTTGTCGAAAAATCAGACGTTTTGCCGAAGAGACTCATTGGCATTCAGCAACTCTATGGAATTCTATGTTGATCTACCCACAATGCTTCGCGCAGTTAGACCATGAGTGCAATATCAGATCTTCAGCAGGAAAACATCATTGGCTTTGAGGGAATTATTGGAATCAATTGTGCGTTTACTAAAATGTTCATCTCCCCAAGATATACACTTTGCCGCAATGTTAGAATTGTGGAGTTTAAGGTGACAATGGTATTGAGGAAAACATTGGAATCAACTCTGGTCGGACTCAACATGCTTACCTCATCCAGATATGCACTTTGCTGCAGTCTCCGCTTTTCAGCCAACATGAGTCACTGGGTTTGATCATATATTTACCTCCAAATCTGGATTTACTCAAAATGCTGATCTCGTCGAGATATGAACTTTGCCTCAATATGGCAGTTTGGAATAGAAGTCTCAATGGCATTGAGACAATCTCTGGAAACAAAGCGGGATGGAGTGACATCACGAACTTGGTGAAAGATTCACTTTTTGAAACTGAAAAGCATTCACTTAATCCTGAAATGTCAAATTTTTGGAGATATCATTGCAGAAAAGGTCGGAAAGAACTCTGGAGTAGCTTGAAATGCCTATCTCATCTTGCTGTGGAACTTGGCGGAAGATCAGACTTTTGGCAAAAGAGACTGATAGTCATTCAGCAACTCTTTGGAAATCTCTGTTGATCTAACCAGAATTCATCGCGCCTTCAGATACTGACTGCAATGTCAGGTTTTCAGAAGGAACACCTCAAAGGCATTGAGGAAATTATTGGAATCAAATGTGGGTTGACTAAAATGCTTATCTCACCGAGATATGCACTTTGCAGCAATATCATTGTTTTGGCAGTAAAGTGTCAATGGCATTGAGAGAATCTTTGGAAACAAAGGTGGAGTAGAGAAATGATTAACTCTGGGAAATATTCACTTTTGCAAAGTGAACACCATTCCCTATATACTGGAATTCCAGATTTTTGTTGGTATCGTTGAGGAAATCGTCAGAAAGACTTCTGGATAAGCTCAAAATGAGTATCTGATCTTCTTTTGGAATTTGACGAAAAATCAGACGTTTTGCCGAAGAGACTCATTGGCATTCAGCAACTCTATGGAATTCTATGTTGATCTACCCACAATGCTTCGCGCAGTTAGACCATGAGTGCAATATCAGATCTTCAGCAGGAATACATCATTGGCTTTGAGGGAATTATTGGAATCAATTGTGCGTTTACTAAAATGTTCATCTCCCCAAGATATACACTTTGCCGCAATGTTAGAATTGTGGAGTTTAAGGTGACAATGGTATTGAGGAAAACATTGGAATCAACTCTGGTGGGACTCAACATGCTTACCTCATCCAGATATGCACTTTGCTGCAGTCTCCGCTTTTCAGCCAACATGAGTCACTGGGTTTGATCATATATTTACCTCCAAATCTGGATTTACTCAAAATGCTGATCTCGTCGAGATATGAACTTTGCCTCAATATGACAGTTTGGAATAGAAGTCTCAATGGCATTGAGACAATCTCTGGAAACAAAGCGGGACGGAGTGACATCATGAACTTGGTGAAAGATTCACTTTTTGAAACTGAAAAGCATTCACTTAATCCTGAAATATCAAATTTTTGGAGATATCATTGCAGAAAAGGTCGGAAAGAACTCTGGAGTAGCTTGAAATGCCTATCTCATCTAGCTGTGGAACTTGGCGGAAGATCAGACTTTTGGCAAAAGAGACTGATAGTCATTCAGCAACTCTTTGGAAATCTCTGTTGATCTTACCAGAATTCATCGCGCATTCGGATACTGACTGCAATGTCAGGTTTTCAGAAGGAACACCTCAAAGGCATTGAGGAAATTATTGGAATCAAATGTGGGTTGACTAAAATGCTTATCTCACCGAGATATGCACTTTGCAGCAATATCATTGTTTTGGCAGTAAAGTGTCAATGGCATTGAGAGAATCTTTGGAAACAATGGTGGAGGAGTCAAATGATTCACTCTGGGAAATATTCACTTTTGCAAAATGAACACCATTCCCTATATACTGGAATTCCAGATTTTTGTTGGTATCGTTGAGGAAATCGTCAGAAAGACTTCTGGATAAGCTCAAAATGAGTATCTGATCTTCTTTTGGAACTTGTCGAAAAATCAGACGTTTTGCCGAAGAGACTCATTGGCATTCAGCAACTCTATGGAATTCTATGTTGATCTACCCACAATGCTTCGCGCAGTTAGACCATGAGTGCAATATCAGATCTTCAGCAGGAAAACATCATTGGCTTTGAGGGAATTATTGGAATCAATTGTGCGTTTACTAAAATGTTCATCTCCCCAAGATATACACTTTGCCGCAATGTTAGAATTGTGGAGTTTAAGGTGACAATGGTATTGAGGAAAACATTGGAATCAACTCTGGTCGGACTCAACATGCTTACCTCATCCAGATATGCACTTTGCTGCAGTCTCCGCTTTTCAGCCAACATGAGTCACTGGGTTTGATCATATATTTACCTCCAAATCTGGATTTACTCAAAATGCTGATCTCGTCGAGATATGAACTTTGCCTCAATATGGCAGTTTGGAATAGAAGTCTCAATGGCATTGAGACAATCTCTGGAAACAAAGCGGGATGGAGTGACATCACGAACTTGGTGAAAGATTCACTTTTTGAAACTGAAAAGCATTCACTTAATCCTGAAATGTCAAATTTTTGGAGATATCATTGCAGAAAAGGTCGGAAAGAACTCTGGAGTAGCTTGAAATGCCTATCTCATCTTGCTGTGGAACTTGGCGGAAGATCAGACTTTTGGCAAAAGAGACTGATAGTCATTCAGCAACTCTTTGGAAATCTCTGTTGATCTAACCAGAATTCATCGCGCCTTCAGATACTGACTGCAATGTCAGGTTTTCAGAAGGAACACCTCAAAGGCATTGAGGAAATTATTGGAATCAAATGTGGGTTGACTAAAATGCTTATCTCACCGAGATATGCACTTTGCAGCAATATCATTGTTTTGGCAGTAAAGTGTCAATGGCATTGAGAGAATCTTTGGAAACAAAGGTGGAGTAGAGAAATGATTAACTCTGGGAAATATTCACTTTTGCAAAGTGAACACCATTCCCTATATACTGGAATTCCAGATTTTTGTTGGTATCGTTGAGGAAATCGTCAGAAAGACTTCTGGATAAGCTCAAAATGACTATCTGATCTTCTTTTGGAACTTGACGAAAAATCAGACGTTTTGCCGAAGAGACTCATTGGCATTCAGCAACTCTATGGAATTCTATGTTGATCTACCCACAATGCTTCGCGCAGTTAGACCGTGAGGGCAATATCAGATCATCAGCAGGAAAACATCATTGGCTTTGAGGGAATTATTGGAATCAATTGTGCGTTCACTAAAATGTTTATCTCCCCAAGATATACACTTTGCCGCAATGTTAGAATTGTGGAGTTTAAGGTGACAATGGTATTGAGGAAAACATTGGAATCAACTCTGGTGGGACTCAACATGCTTACCTCATCCAGATATGCACTTTGCTGCAGTCTCCGCTTTTCAGCCAACATGAGTCACTGGGTTTGATCATATATTTACCTCCAAATCTGGATTTACTCAAAATGCTGATCTCGTCGAGATATGAACTTTGCCTCAATATGACAGTTTGGAATAGAAGTCTCAATGGCATTGAGACAATCTCTGGAAACAAAGCGGGATGGAGTGACATCATGAACTTGGTGAAAGATTCACTTTTTGAAACTGAAAAGCATTCACTTAATCCTGAAATGTCAAATTTTTGGAGATATCATGGCAGAAAAGGTCGGAAAGAACTCTGGAGTAGCTTGAAATGCCTATCTCATCTAGCTGTGGAACTTGGCGGAAGATCAGACTTTTGGCAAAAGAGACTGATAGTCATTCAGCAACTCTTTGGAAATCTCTGTTGATCTTACCAGAATTCATCGCGCATTCAGATACTGACTGCAATGTCAGGTTTTCAGAAGGAACACCTCAAAGGCATTGAGGAAATTATTGGAATCAAATGTGTGTTGACTAAAACGCTTATCTCACCGAGATATGCACTTTGCAGCAATACCATTGTTCTGGCAGTAAAGTGTCAATGGCATTGAGAGAATCTTTGGAAACAAAGGTGGAGTAGAGAAATGATTCACTCTGGGAAATATTCACTTTTGCAAAGTGAACACCATTCCCTATATACTGGAATTCCAGATTTTTGTTGGTATCGTTGAGGAAATCGTCAGAAAGACTTCTGGATAAGCTCAAAATGACTATCTGATCTTCATTTGGAACTTGTCGAAAAATCAGACGTTTTGCCGAAGAGACTCATTGGCATTCAGCAACTCTATGGAATTCTATGTTGATCTACCCACAATGCTTCGCGCAGTTAGACCGTGAGGGCAATATCAGATCATCAGCAGGAAAACATCATTGGCTTTGAGGGAATTATTGGAATCAATTGTGCGTTCACTAAAATGTTTATCTCCCCAAGATATACACTTTGCCGCAATGTTAGAATTGTGGAGTTTAAGGTGAGAATGGTATTGAGGAAAACATTGGAATCAACTCTGGTGGGACTCAACATGCTTACCTCATCCAGATATGCACTTTGCTGCAGTCTCCGCTTTTCAGCCAACATGAGTCACTGGGTTTGATCATATATTTACCTCCAAATCTGGATTTACTCAAAATGCTGATCTCGTCGAGATATGAACTTTGCCTCAATATGACAGTTTGGAATAGAAGTCTCAATGGCATTGAGACAATCTCTGGAAACAAAGCGGGATGGAGTGACATCATGAACTTGGTGAAAGATTCACTTTTTGAAACTGAAAAGCATTCACTGAATCCTGAAATGTCAAATTTTTGGAGATATCATTGCAGAAAAGGACGGAAAGAACTCTGGAGTAGCTTGAAATGCCGATCTCATCTAGCTGTGGAACTTGGCGGAAGATCAGACTTTTGGCAAAAGAGACTGATAGTCATTCAGCAACTCTTTGGAAATCTCTGTTGATCTTACCAGAATTCATCGCGCATTCAGATACTGACTGCAATGTCAGGTTTTCAGAAGGAACACCTCAAAGGCATTGAGGAAATTATTGGAATCAAATGTGTGTTGACTAAAACGCTTATCTCACCGAGATATGCACTTTGCAGCAATACCATTGTTCTGGCAGTAAAGTGTCAATGGCATTGAGAGAATCTTTGGAAACAAAGGTGGAGTAGAGAAATGATTCACTCTGGGAAATATTCACTTTTGCAAAGTGAACACCATTCCCTATATACTGGAATTCCAGATTTTTGTTGGTATCGTTGAGGAAATCGTCAGAAAGACTTCTGGATAAGCTCAAAATGAGTATCTGATCTTCTTTTGGAACTTGTCGAAAAATCAGACGTTTTGCCGAAGAGACTCATTGGCATTCAGCAACTCTATGGAATTCTATGTTGATCTACCCACAATGCTTCGCGCAGTTAGACCGTGAGGGCAATATCAGATCATCAGCAGGAAAACATCATTGGCTTTGAGGGAATTATTGGAATCAATTGTGCGTTCACTAAAATGTTTATCTCCCCAAGATATACACTTTGCCGCAATGTTAGAATTGTGGAGTTTAAGGTGACAATGGTATTGAGGAAAACATTGGAATTAACTCTGGTGGGACTCAACATGCTTACCTCATCCAGATATGCACTTTGCTGCAGTCTCCGCTTTTCAGCCAACATGAGTCACTGGGTTTGATCATATATTTACCTCCAAATCTGGATTTACTCAAAATGCTGATCTCGTCGAGATATGAACTTTGCCTCAATATGACAGTTTGGAATAGAAGTCTCAATGGCATTGAGACAATCTCTGGAAACAAAGTGGGATGGAGTGACATCATGAACTTGGTGAAAGATTCACTTTTTGAAACTGAAAAGCATTCACTGAATCCTGAAATGTCAAATTTTTGGAGATATCATTGCAGAAAAGGACGGAAAGAACTCTGGAGTAGCTTGAAATGCCGATCTCATCTAGCTGTGGAACTTGGCGGAAGATCAGACTTTTGGCAAAAGAGACTGATAGTCATTCAGCAACTCTTTGGAAATCTCTGTTGATCTAACCAGAATTCATCGCGCATTCAGATACTGACTGCAATGTCAGGTTTTCAGAAGGAACACCTCAAAGGCATTGAGGAAATTATTGGTATCAAATGTGGGTTGACTAAAATGCTTATCTCACCGAGATATGCACTTTGCAGCAATATCATTGTTTTGGCAGTAAAGTGTCAATGGCATTGAGAGAATCTTTGGAAACAATGGTGGAGGAGTCAAATGATTCACTCTGGGAAATATTCACTTTTGCAAAGTGAACACCATTCCCTATATACTGGAATTCCAGATTTTTGTTGGTATCGTTGAGGAAATCGTCAGAAAGACTTCTGGATAAGCTCAAAATGACTATCTGATCTTCTTTTGGAACTTGTCGAAAAATCAGACGTTTTGCCGAAGAGACTCATTGGCATTCAGCAACTCTATGGAATTCTATGTTGATCTACCCACAATGCTTCGCGCAGTTAGACCGTGAGGGCAATATCAGATCATCAGCAGGAAAACATCATTGGCTTTGAGGGAATTATTGGAATCAATTGTGCGTTCACTAAAATGTTCATCTCCCCAAGATATACACTTTGCCGCAATGTTAGAATTGTGGAGTTTAAGGTGACAATGGTATTGAGGAAAACATTGGAATCAACTCTGGTGGGACTCAACATGCTTACCTCATCCAGATATGCACTTTGCTGCAGTCTCCGCTTTTCAGCCAACATGAGTCACTGGGTTTGATCATATATTTACCTCCAAATCTGGATTTACTCAAAATGCTGATCTCGTCGAGATATGAACTTTGCCTCAATATGACAGTTTGGAATAGAAGTCTCAATGGCATTGAGACAATCTCTGGAAACAAAGCGGGATGGAGTGACATCATGAACTTGGTGAAAGATTCACTTTTTGAAACTGAAAAGCATTCACTTAATCCTGAAATGTCAAATTTTTGGAGATATCATGGCAGAAAAGGTCGGAAAGAACTCTGGAGTAGCTTGAAATGCCTATCTCATCTAGCTGTGGAACTTGGCGGAAGATCAGACTTTTGGCAAAAGAGACTGATAGTCATTCAGCAACTCTTTGGAAATCTCTGTTGATCTTACCAGAATTCATCGCGCATTCAGATACTGACTGCAATGTCAGGTTTTCAGAAGGAACACCTCAAAGGCATTGAGGAAATTATTGGAATCAAATGTGTGTTGACTAAAACGCTTATCTCACCGAGATATGCACTTTGCAGCAATACCATTGTTCTGGCAGTAAAGTGTCAATGGCATTGAGAGAATCTTTGGAAACAAAGGTGGAGTAGAGAAATGATTCACTCTGGGAAATATTCACTTTTGCAAAGTGAACACCATTCCCTATATACTGGAATTCCAG
The DNA here is from genome assembly GCF_965287045.1 of Carcharhinus amblyrhynchos. NCBI lineage: Eukaryota > Metazoa > Chordata > Chondrichthyes > Carcharhiniformes > Carcharhinidae > Carcharhinus > Carcharhinus amblyrhynchos. The sequence continues at coordinate 19,145,098 of NC_137330.1, forward strand.
ATTTTTGTTGGTATCGTTGAGGAAATCGTCAGAAAGACTTCTGGATAAGCTCAAAATGACTATCTGATCTTCTTTTGGAACTTGTCGAAAAATCAGACGTTTTGCCGAAGAGACTCATTGGCATTCAGCAACTCTATGGAATTCTATGTTGATCTACCCACAATGCTTCGCGCAGTTAGACCGTGAGGGCAATATCAGATCATCAGCAGGAAAACACCATTGGCTTTGAGGGAATTATTGCAATCAATTGTGCGTTCACTAAAATGTTTATCTCCCCAAGATATACACTTTGCCGCAATGTTAGAATTGTGGAGTTTAAGGTGACAATGGTATTGAGGAAAACATTGGAATCAACTCTGGTGGGACTCAACATGCTTACCTCATCCAGATATGCACTTTGCTGCAGTCTCCGCTTTTCAGCCAACATGAGTCACTGGGTTTGATCATATATTTACCTCCAAATCTGGATTTACTCAAAATGCTGATCTCGTCGAGATATGAACTTTGCCTCAATATGACAGTTTGGAATAGAAGTCTCAATGGCATTGAGACAATCTCTGGAAACAAAGCGGGATGGAGTGACATCATGAACTTGGTGAAAGATTCACTTTTTGAAACTGAAAAGCATTCACTGAATCCTGAAATGTCAAATTTTTGGAGATATCATTGCAGAAAAGGACGGAAAGAACTCTGGAGTAGCTTGAAATGCCTATCTCATCTAGCTGTGGAACTTGGCGGAAGATCAGACTTTTGGCAAAAGAGACTGATAGTCATTCAGCAACTCTTTGGAAATCTCTGTTGATCTTACCAGAATTCATCGCGCATTCAGATACTGACTGCAATGTCAGGTTTTCAGAAGGAACACCTCAAAGGCATTGAGGAAATTATTGGAATCAAATGTGGGTTGTCTAAAATGCTTATCTCACCGAGATATGCACTTTGCAGCAATATCATTGTTTTGGCAGTAAAGTGTCAATGGCATTGAGAGAATCTTTGGAAACAATAGTGGAGGAGTCAAATGATTCACTCTGGGAAATATTCACTTTTGCAAAGTGAACACCATTCCCTATATACTGGAATTCCAGATTTTTGTTGGTATCGTTGAGGAAATCGTCAGAAAGACTTCTGGATAAGCTCAAAATGAGTATCTGATCTTCTTTTGGAATTTGACGAAAAATCAGACGTTTTGCCGAAGAGACTCATTGGCATTCAGCAACTCTATGGAATTCTATGTTGATCTACCCACAATGCTTCGCGCTGTTAGACCATGAGTGCAATATCACATCTTCAGCAGGAATACATCATTGGCTTTGAGGGAATTATTGGAATCAATTGTGCGTTTACTAAAATGTTCATCTCCCCAAGATATACGGTTTGCCGCAATGTTAGAATTGTGGAGTTTAAGGTGACAATGGTATTGAGGAAAACATTGGAATCAACTCTGGTGGGACTCAACATGCTTACCTCATCCAGATATGCACTTTGCTGCAGTCTCCGCTTTTCAGCCAACATGAGTCACTGGGTTTGATCATATATTTACCTCCAAATCTGGATTTACTCAAAATGCTGATCTCGTCGAGATATGAACTTTGCCTCAATATGACAGTTTGGAATAGAAGTCTCAATGGCATTGAGACAATCTCTGGAAACAAAGCGGGACGGAGTGACATCATGAACTTGGTGAAAGATTCACTTTTTGAAACTGAAAAGCATTCACTTAATCCTGAAATGTCAAATTTTTGGAGATATCATTGCAGAAAAGGTCGGAAAGAACTCTGGAGTAGCTTGAAATGCCTATCTCATCTAGCTGTGGAACTTGGCGGAAGATCAGACTTTTGGCAAAAGAGACTGATAGTCATTCAGCAACTCTTTGGAAATCTCTGTTGATCTTACCAGAATTCATCGCGCATTCGGATACTGACTGCAATGTCAGGTTTTCAGAAGGAACACCTCAAAGGCATTGAGGAAATTATTGGAATCAAATGTGGGTTGACTAAAATGCTTATCTCACCGAGATATGCACTTTGCAGCAATATCATTGTTTTGGCAGTAAAGTGTCAATGGCATTGAGAGAATCTTTGGAAACAATAGTGGAGGAGTCAAATGATTCACTCTGGGAAATATTCACTTTTGCAAAATGAACACCATTCCCTATATACTGGAATTCCAGATTTTTGTTGGTATCGTTGAGGAAATCGTCAGAAAGACTTCTGGATAAGCTCAAAATGACTATCTGATCTTCTTTTGGAACTTGTCGAAAAATCAGACGTTTTGCCGAAGAGACTCATTGGCATTCAGCAACTCTATGGAATTCTATGTTGATCTACCCACAATGCTTCGCGCAGTTAGACCGTGAGGGCAATATCAGATCATCAGCAGGAAAACATCATTGGCTTTGAGGGAATTATTGGAATCAATTGTGCGTTTACTAAAATGTTCATCTCCCCAAGATATACACTTTGCCGCAATGTTAGAATTGTGGAGTTTAAGGTGACAATGGTATTGAGGAAAACATTGGAATCAACTCTGGTCGGACTCAACATGCTTACCTCATCCAGATATGCACTTTGCTGCAGTCTCCGCTTTTCAGCCAACATGAGTCACTGGGTTTGATCATATATTTACCTCCAAATCTGGATTTACTCAAAATGCTGATCTCGTCGAGATATGAACTTTGCCTCAATATGGCAGTTTGGAATAGAAGTCTCAATGGCATTGAGACAATCTCTGGAAACAAAGCGGGATGGAGTGACATCACGAACTTGGTGAAAGATTCACTTTTTGAAACTGAAAAGCATTCACTTAATCCTGAAATGTCAAATTTTTGGAGATATCATTGCAGAAAAGGTCGGAAAGAACTCTGGAGTAGCTTGAAATGCCTATCTCATCTTGCTGTGGAACTTGGCGGAAGATCAGACTTTTGGCAAAAGAGACTGATAGTCATTCAGCAACTCTTTGGAAATCTCTGTTGATCTAACCAGAATTCATCGCGCCTTCAGATACTGACTGCAATGTCAGGTTTTCAGAAGGAACACCTCAAAGGCATTGAGGAAATTATTGGAATCAAATGTGGGTTGACTAAAATGCTTATCTCACCGAGATATGCACTTTGCAGCAATATCATTGTTTTGGCAGTAAAGTGTCAATGGCATTGAGAGAATCTTTGGAAACAAAGGTGGAGTAGAGAAATGATTAACTCTGGGAAATATTCACTTTTGCAAAGTGAACACCATTCCCTATATACTGGAATTCCAGATTTTTGTTGGTATCGTTGAGGAAATCGTCAGAAAGACTTCTGGATAAGCTCAAAATGACTATCTGATCTTCTTTTGGAACTTGACGAAAAATCAGACGTTTTGCCGAAGAGACTCATTGGCATTCAGCAACTCTATGGAATTCTATGTTGATCTACCCACAATGCTTCGCGCAGTTAGACCGTGAGGGCAATATCAGATCATCAGCAGGAAAACATCATTGGCTTTGAGGGAATTATTGGAATCAATTGTGCGTTCACTAAAATGTTTATCTCCCCAAGATATACACTTTGCCGCAATGTTAGAATTGTGGAGTTTAAGGTGACAATGGTATTGAGGAAAACATTGGAATCAACTCTGGTGGGACTCAACATGCTTACCTCATCCAGATATGCACTTTGCTGCAGTCTCCGCTTTTCAGCCAACATGAGTCACTGGGTTTGATCATATATTTACCTCCAAATCTGGATTTACTCAAAATGCTGATCTCGTCGAGATATGAACTTTGCCTCAATATGACAGTTTGGAATAGAAGTCTCAATGGCATTGAGACAATCTCTGGAAACAAAGCGGGATGGAGTGACATCATGAACTTGGTGAAAGATTCACTTTTTGAAACTGAAAAGCATTCACTTAATCCTGAAATGTCAAATTTTTGGAGATATCATGGCAGAAAAGGTCGGAAAGAACTCTGGAGTAGCTTGAAATGCCTATCTCATCTAGCTGTGGAACTTGGCGGAAGATCAGACTTTTGGCAAAAGAGACTGATAGTCATTCAGCAACTCTTTGGAAATCTCTGTTGATCTTACCAGAATTCATCGCGCATTCAGATACTGACTGCAATGTCAGGTTTTCAGAAGGAACACCTCAAAGGCATTGAGGAAATTATTGGAATCAAATGTGTGTTGACTAAAACGCTTATCTCACTGAGATATGCACTTTGCAGCAATACCATTGTTCTGGCAGTAAAGGGTCAATGGCATTGAGAGAATCTTTGGAAACAAAGGTGGAGTAGAGAAATGATTCACTCTGGGAAATATTCACTTTTGCAAAGTGAACACCATTCCCTATATACTGGAATTCCAGATTTTTGTTGGTATCGTTGAGGAAATCGTCAGAAAGACTTCTGGATAAGCTCAAAATGACTATCTGATCTTCATTTGGAACTTGTCGAAAAATCAGACGTTTTGCCGAAGAGACTCATTGGCATTCAGCAACTCTATGGAATTCTATGTTGATCTACCCACAATGCTTCGCGCAGTTAGACCGTGAGGGCAATATCAGATCATCAGCAGGAAAACATCATTGGCTTTGAGGGAATTATTGGAATCAATTGTGCGTTCACTAAAATGTTTATCTCCCCAAGATATACACTTTGCCGCAATGTTAGAATTGTGGAGTTTAAGGTGACAATGGTATTGAGGAAAACATTGGAATTAACTCTGGTGGGACTCAACATGCTTACCTCATCCAGATATGCACTTTGCTGCAGTCTCCGCTTTTCAGCCAACATGAGTCACTGGGTTTGATCATATATTTACCTCCAAATCTGGATTTACTCAAAATGCTGATCTCGTCGAGATATGAACTTTGCCTCAATATGACAGTTTGGAATAGAAGTCTCAATGGCATTGAGACAATCTCTGGAAACAAAGCGGGATGGAGTGACATCATGAACTTGGTGAAAGATTCACTTTTTGAAACTGAAAAGCATTCACTGAATCCTGAAATGTCAAATTTTTGGAGATATCATTGCAGAAAAGGACGGAAAGAACTCTGGAGTAGCTTGAAATGCCGATCTCATCTAGCTGTGGAACTTGGCGGAAGATCAGACTTTTGGCAAAAGAGACTGATAGTCATTCAGCAACTCTTTGGAAATCTCTGTTGATCTTACCAGAATTCATCGCGCATTCAGATACTGACTGCAATGTCAGGTTTTCAGAAGGAACACCTCAAAGGCATTGAGGAAATTATTGGAATCAAATGTGTGTTGACTAAAACGCTTATCTCACCGAGATATGCACTTTGCAGCAATACCATTGTTCTGGCAGTAAAGTGTCAATGGCATTGAGAGAATCTTTGGAAACAAAGGTGGAGTAGAGAAATGATTCACTCTGGGAAATATTCACTTTTGCAAAGTGAACACCATTCCCTATATACTGGAATTCCAGATTTTTGTTGGTATCGTTGAGGAAATCGTCAGAAAGACTTCTGGATAAGCTCAAAATGAGTATCTGATCTTCTTTTGGAACTTGTCGAAAAATCAGACGTTTTGCCGAAGAGACTCATTGGCATTCAGCAACTCTATGGAATTCTATGTTGATCTACCCACAATGCTTCACGCAGTTAGAACGTGAGGGCAATATCAGATCATCAGCAGGAAAACATCATTGGCTTTGAGGGAATTATTGGAATCAATTGTGCGTTCACTAAAATGTTTATCTCCCCAAGATATACACTTTGCCGCAATGTTAGAATTGTGGAGTTTAAGGTGACAATGGTATTGAGGAAAACATTGGAATCAACTCTGGTGGGACTCAACATGCTTACCTCATCCAGATATGCACTTTGCTGCAGTCTCCGCTTTTCAGCCAACATGAGTCACTGGGTTTGATCATATATTTACCTCCAAATCTGGATTTACTCAAAATGCTGATCTCGTCGAGATATGAACTTTGCCTCAATATGACAGTTTGGAATAGAAGTCTCAATGGCATTGAGACAATCTCTGGAAACAAAGTGGGATGGAGTGACATCATGAACTTGGTGAAAGATTCACTTTTTGAAACTGAAAAGCATTCACTGAATCCTGAAATGTCAAATTTTTGGAGATATCATTGCAGAAAAGGACGGAAAGAACTCTGGAGTAGCTTGAAATGCCTATCTCATCTAGCTGTGGAACTTGGCGGAAGATCAGACTTTTGGCAAAAGAGACTGATAGTCATTCAGCAACTCTTTGGAAATCTCTGTTGATCTTACCAGAATTCATCGCGCATTCAGATACTGACTGCAATGTCAGGTTTTCAGAAGGAACACCTCAAAGGCATTGAGGAAATTATTGGAATCAAATGTGGGTTGTCTAAAATGCTTATCTCACCGAGATATGCACTTTGCAGCAATATCATTGTTTTGGCAGTAAAGTGTCAATGGCATTGAGAGAATCTTTGGAAACAATAGTGGAGGAGTCAAATGATTCACTCTGGGAAATATTCACTTTTGCAAAGTGAACACCATTCCCTATATACTGGAATTCCAGATTTTTGTTGGTATCGTTGAGGAAATCGTCAGAAAGACTTCTGGATAAGCTCAAAATGAGTATCTGATCTTCTTTTGGAATTTGACGAAAAATCAGACGTTTTGCCGAAGAGACTCATTGGCATTCAGCAACTCTATGGAATTCTATGTTGATCTACCCACAATGCTTCGCGCAGTTAGACCATGAGTGCAATATCAGATCTTCAGCAGGAATACATCATTGGCTTTGAGGGAATTATTGGAATCAATTGTGCGTTTACTAAAATGTTCATCTCCCCAAGATATACACTTTGCCGCAATGTTAGAATTGTGGAGTTTAAGGTGACAATGGTATTGAGGAAAACATTGGAATCAACTCTGGTGGGACTCAACATGCTTACCTCATCCAGATATGCACTTTGCTGCAGTCTCCGCTTTTCAGCCAACATGAGTCACTGGGTTTGATCATATATTTACCTCCAAATCTGGATTTACTCAAAATGCTGATCTCGTCGAGATATGAACTTTGCCTCAATATGACAGTTTGGAATAGAAGTCTCAATGGCATTGAGACAATCTCTGGAAACAAAGCGGGACGGAGTGACATCATGAACTTGGTGAAAGATTCACTTTTTGAAACTGAAAAGCATTCACTTAATCCTGAAATATCAAATTTTTGGAGATATCATTGCAGAAAAGGTCGGAAAGAACTCTGGAGTAGCTTGAAATGCCTATCTCATCTAGCTGTGGAACTTGGCGGAAGATCAGACTTTTGGCAAAAGAGACTGATAGTCATTCAGCAACTCTTTGGAAATCTCTGTTGATCTTACCAGAATTCATCGCGCATTCAGATACTGACTGCAATGTCAGGTTTTCAGAAGGAACACCTCAAAGGCATTGAGGAAATTATTGGAATCAAATGTGGGTTGACGAAAATGCTTATCTCACCGAGATATGCACTTTGCAGCAATATCATTGTTTTGGCAGTAAAGTGTCAATGGCATTGAGAGAATCTTTGGAAACAATGGTGGAGGAGTCAAATGATTCACTCTGGGAAATATTCACTTTTGCAAAATGAACACCATTCCCTATATACTGGAATTCCAGATTTTTGTTGGTATCGTTGAGGAAATCGTCAGAAAGACTTCTGGATAAGCTCAAAATGAGTATCTGATCTTCTTTTGGAACTTGTCGAAAAATCAGACGTTTTGCCGAAGAGACTCATTGGCATTCAGCAACTCTATGGAATTCTATGTTGATCTACCCACAATGCTTCGCGCAGTTAGACCGTGAGGGCAATATCAGATCATCAGCAGGAAAACATCATTGGCTTTGAGGGAATTATTGGAATCAATTGTGCGTTCACTAAAATGTTTATCTCCCCAAGAAAAACACTTTGCCGCAATGTTAGAATTGTGGAGTTTAAGGTGACAATGGTATTGAGGAAAACATTGGAATCAACTCTGGTGGGACTCAACATGCTTACCTCATCCAGATATGCACTTTGCTGCAGTCTCCGCTTTTCAGCCAACATGAGTCACTGGGTTTGATCATATATTTACCTCCAAATCTGGATTTACTCAAAATGCTGATCTCGTCGAGATATGAACTTTGCCTCAATATGACAGTTTGGAATAGAAGTCTCAATGGCATTGACACAATCTCTGGAAACAAAGCGGGATGGAGTGACATCATGAACTTGGTGAAAGATTCACTTTTTGAAACTGAAAAGCATTCACTGAATCCTGAAATGTCAAATTTTTGGAGATATCATTGCAGAAAAGGACGGAAAGAACTCTGGAGTAGCTTGAAATGCCGATCTCATCTAGCTGTGGAACTTGGCGGAAGATCAGACTTTTGGCAAAAGAGACTGATAGTCATTCAGCAACTCTTTGGAAATCTCTGTTGATCTTACCAGAATTCATCGCGCATTCAGATACTGACTGCAATGTCAGGTTTTCAGAAGGAACACCTCAAAGGCATTGAGGAAATTATTGGAATCAAATGTGTGTTGACTAAAACGCTTATCTCACCGAGATATGCACTTTGCAGCAATACCATTGTTCTGGCAGTAAAGTGTCAATGGCATTGAGAGAATCTTTGGAAACAAAGGTGGAGTAGAGAAATGATTCACTCTGGGAAATATTCACTTTTGCAAAGTGAACACCATTCCCTATATACTGGAATTCCAGATTTTTGTTGGTATCGTTGAGGAAATCGTCAGAAAGACTTCTGGATAAGCTCAAAATGAGTATCTGATCTTCTTTTGGAACTTGTCGAAAAATCAGACGTTTTGCCGAAGAGACTCATTGGCATTCAGCAACTCTATGGAATTCTATGTTGATCTACCCACAATGCTTCACGCAGTTAGAACGTGAGGGCAATATCAGATCATCAGCAGGAAAACATCATTGGCTTTGAGGGAATTATTGGAATCAATTGTGCGTTCACTAAAATGTTTATCTCCCCAAGATATACACTTTGCCGCAATGTTAGAATTGTGGAGTTTAAGGTGACAATGGTATTGAGGAAAACATTGGAATCAACTCTGGTGGGACTCAACATGCTTACCTCATCCAGATATGCACTTTGCTGCAGTCTCCGCTTTTCAGCCAACATGAGTCACTGGGTTTGATCATATATTTACCTCCAAATCTGGATTTACTCAAAATGCTGATCTCGTCGAGATATGAACTTTGCCTCAATATGACAGTTTGGAATAGAAGTCTCAATGGCATTGAGATAATCTCTGGAAACAAAGTGGGATGGAGTGACATCATGAACTTGGTGAAAGATTCACTTTTTGAAACTGAAAAGCATTCACTGAATCCTGAAATGTCAAATTTTTGGAGATATCATTGCAGAAAAGGACGGAAAGAACTCTGGAGTAGCTTGAAATGCCTATCTCATCTAGCTGTGGAACTTGGCGGAAGATCAGACTTTTGGCAAAAGAGACTGATAGTCATTCAGCAACTCTTTGGAAATCTCTGTTGATCTTACCAGAATTCATCGCGCATTCAGATACTGACTGCAATGTCAGGTTTTCAGAAGGAACACCTCAAAGGCATTGAGGAAATTATTGGAATCAAATGTGGGTTGTCTAAAATGCTTATCTCACCGAGATATGCACTTTGCAGCAATATCATTGTTTTGGCAGTAAAGTGTCAATGGCATTGAGAGAATCTTTGGAAACAATAGTGGAGGAGTCAAATGATTCACTCTGGGAAATATTCACTTTTGCAAAGTGAACACCATTCCCTATATACTGGAATTCCAGATTTTTGTTGGTATCGTTGAGGAAATCGTCAGAAAGACTTCTGGATAAGCTCAAAATGAGTATCTGATCTTCTTTTGGAATTTGACGAAAAATCAGACGTTTTGCCGAAGAGACTCATTGGCATTCAGCAACTCTATGGAATTCTATGTTGATCTACCCACAATGCTTCGCGCAGTTAGACCATGAGTGCAATATCAGATCTTCAGCAGGAATACATCATTGGCTTTGAGGGAATTATTGGAATCAATTGTGCGTTTACTAAAATGTTCATCTCCCCAAGATATACACTTTGCCGCAATGTTAGAATTGTGGAGTTTAAGGTGACAATGGTATTGAGGAAAACATTGGAATCAACTCTGGTGGGACTCAACATGCTTACCTCATCCAGATATGCACTTTGCTGCAGTCTCCGCTTTTCAGCCAACATGAGTCACTGGGTTTGATCATATATTTACCTCCAAATCTGGATTTACTCAAAATGCTGATCTCGTCGAGATATGAACTTTGCCTCAATATGACCGTTTGGAATAGAAGTCTCAATGGCATTGAGACAATCTCTGGAAACAAAGCGGGACGGAGTGACATCATGAACTTGGTGAAAGATTCACTTTTTGAAACTGAAAAGCATTCACTTAATCCTGAAATGTCAAATTTTTGGAGATATCATTGCAGAAAAGGTCGGAAAGAACTCTGGAGTAGCTTGAAATGCCTATCTCATCTAGCTGTGGAACTTGGCGGAAGATCAGACTTTTGGCAAAAGAGACTGATAGTCATTCAGCAACTCTTTGGAAATCTCTGTTGATCTTACCAGAATTCATCGCGCATTCGGATACTGACTGCAATGTCAGGTTTTCAGAAGGAACACCTCAAAGGCATTGAGGAAATTATTGGAATCAAATGTGGGTTGACTAAAATGCTTATCTCACCGAGATATGCACTTTGCAGCAATATCATTGTTTTGGCAGTAAAGTGTCAATGGCATTGAGAGAATCTTTGGAAACAATGGTGGAGGAGTCAAATGATTCACTCTGGGAAATATTCACTTTTGCAAAATGAACACCATTCCCTATATACTGGAATTCCAGATTTTTGTTGGTATCGTTGAGGAAATCGTCAGAAAGACTTCTGGATAAGCTCAAAATGACTATCTGATCTTCTTTTGGAACTTGTCGAAAAATCAGACGTTTTGCCGAAGAGACTCATTGGCATTCAGCAACTCTATGGAATTCTATGTTGATCTACCCACAATGCTTCGCGCAGTTAGACCGTGAGGGCAATATCAGATCATCAGCAGGAAAACATCATTGGCTTTGAGGGAATTATTGGAATCAATTGTGCGTTCACTAAAATGTTTATCTCCCCAAGATATACACTTTGCCGCAATGTTAGAATTGTGGAGTTTAAGGTGACAATGGTATTGAGGAAAACATTGGAATCAACTCTGGTGGGACTCAACATGCTTACCTCATCCAGATATGCACTTTGCTGCAGTCTCCGCTTTTCAGCCAACATGAGTCACTGGGTTTGATCATATATTTACCTCCAAATCTGGATTTACTCAAAATGCTGATCTCGTCGAGATATGAACTTTGCCTCAATATGACAGTTTGGAATAGAAGTCTCAATGGCATTGAGACAATCTCTGGAAACAAAGCGGGATGGAGTGACATCATGAACTTGGTGAAAGATTCACTTTTTGAAACTGAAAAGCATTCACTGAATCCTGAAATGTCAAATTTTTGGAGATATCATTGCAGAAAAGGACGGAAAGAACTCTGGAGTAGCTTGAAATGCCTATCTCATCTAGCTGTGGAACTTGGCGGAAGATCAGACTTTTGGCAAAAGAGACTGATAGTCATTCAGCAACTCTTTGGAAATCTCTGTTGATCTTACCAGAATTCATCGCGCATTCAGATACTGACTGCAATGTCAGGTTTTCAGAAGGAACACCTCAAAGGCATTGAGGAAATTATTGGAATCAAATGTGGGTTGTCTAAAATGCTTATCTCACCGAGATATGCACTTTGCAGCAATATCATTGTTTTGGCAGTAAAGTGTCAATGGCATTGAGAGAATCTTTGGAAACAAAGGTGGAGTAGAGAAATGATTAACTCTGGGAAATATTCACTTTTGCAAAGTGAACACCATTCCCTATATACTGGAATTCCAGATTTTTGTTGGTATCGTTGAGGAAATCGTCAGAAAGACTTCTGGATAAGCTCAAAATGAGTATCTGATCTTCTTTTGGAACTTGTCGAAAAATCAGACGTTTTGCCGAAGAGACTCATTGGCATTCAGCAACTCTATGGAATTCTATGTTGATCTACCCACAATGCTTCGCGCAGTTAGACCGTGAGGGCAATATCAGATCATCAGCAGGAAAACATCATTGGCTTTGAGGGAATTATTGGAATCAATTGTGCGTTCACTAAAATGTTTATCTCCCCAAGATATACACTTTGCCGCAATGTTAGAATTGTGGAGTTTAAGGTGACAATGGTATTGAGGAAAACATTGGAATCAACTCTGGTGGGACTCAACATGCTTACCTCATCCAGATATGCACTTTGCTGCAGTCTCCGCTTTTCAGCCAACATGAGTCACTGGGTTTGATCATATATTTACCTCCAAATCTGGATTTACTCAAAATGCTGATCTCGTCGAGATATGAACTTTGCCTCAATATGACAGTTTGGAATAGAAGTCTCAATGGCATTGAGACAATCTCTGGAAACAAAGCGGGATGGAGTGACATCATGAACTTGGTGAAAGATTCACTTTTTGAAACTGAAAAGCATTCACTTAATCCTGAAATGTCAAAATTTTGGAGATATCATGGCAGAAAAGGTCGGAAAGAACTCTGGAGTAGCTTGAAATGCCTATCTCATCTAGCTGTGGAACTTGGCGGAAGATCAGACTTTTGGCAGAAGAGACTGATAGTCATTCAGCAACTCTTTGGAAATCTCTGTTGATCTTACCAGAATTCATCGCGCATTCAGATACTGACTGCAATGTCAGGTTTTCAGAAGGAACACCTCAAAGGCATTGAGGAAATTATTGGAATCAAATGTGTGTTGACTAAAACGCTTATCTCACCGAGATATGCACTTTGCAGCAATACCATTGTTCTGGCAGTAAAGTGTCAATGGCATTGAGAGAATCTTTGGAAACAAAGGTGGAGTAGAGAAATGATTCACTCTGGGAAATATTCACTTTTGCAAAGTGAACACCATTCCCTATATACTGGAATTCCAGATTTTTGTTGGTATCGTTGAGGAAATCGTCAGAAAGACTTCTGGATAAGCTCAAAATGAGTATCTGATCTTCTTTTGGAACTTGTCGAAAAATCAGACGTTTTGCCGAAGAGACTCATTGGCATTCAGCAACTCTATGGAATTCTATGTTGATCTACCCACAATGCTTCACGCAGTTAGAACGTGAGGGCAATATCAGATCATCAGCAGGAAAACATCATTGGCTTTGAGGGAATTATTGGAATCAATTGTGCGTTCACTAAAATGTTTATCTCCCCAAGATATACACTTTGCCGCAATGTTAGAATTGTGGAGTTTAAGGTGACAATGGTATTGAGGAAAACATTGGAATCAACTCTGGTGGGACTCAACATGCTTACCTCATCCAGATATGCACTTTGCTGCAGTCTCCGCTTTTCAGCCAACATGAGTCACTGGGTTTGATCATATATTTACCTCCAAATCTGGATTTACTCAAAATGCTGATCTCGTCGAGATATGAACTTTGCCTCAATATGACAGTTTGGAATAGAAGTCTCAATGGCATTGAGACAATCTCTGGAAACAAAGTGGGATGGAGTGACATCATGAACTTGGTGAAAGATTCACTTTTTGAAACTGAAAAGCATTCACTGAATCCTGAAATGTCATATTTTTGGAGATATCATTGCAGAAAAGGACGGAAAGAACTCTGGAGTAGCTTGAAATGCCTATCTCATCTAGCTGTGGAACTTGGCGGAAGATCAGACTTTTGGCAAAAGAGACTGATAGTCATTCAGCAACTCTTTGGAAATCTCTGTTGATCTTACCAGAATTCATCGCGCATTCAGATACTGACTGCAATGTCAGGTTTTCAGAAGGAACACCTCAAAGGCATTGAGGAAATTATTGGAATCAAATGTGGGTTGTCTAAAATGCTTATCTCACCGAGATATGCACTTTGCAGCAATATCATTGTTTTGGCAGTAAAGTGTCAATGGCATTGAGAGAATCTTTGGAAACAATAGTGGAGGAGTCAAATGATTCACTCTGGGAAATATTCACTTTTGCAAAGTGAACACCATTCCCTATATACTGGAATTCCAGATTTTTGTTGGTATCGTTGAGGAAATCGTCAGAAAGACTTCTGGATAAGCTCAAAATGAGTATCTGATCTTCTTTTGGAATTTGACGAAAAATCAGACGTTTTGCCGAAGAGACTCATTGGCATTCAGCAACTCTATGGAATTCTATGTTGATCTACCCACAATGCTTCGCGCAGTTAGACCATGAGTGCAATATCAGATCTTCAGCAGGAATACATCATTGGCTTTGAGGGAATTATTGGAATCAATTGTGCGTTTACTAAAATGTTCATCTCCCCAAGATATACACTTTGCCGCAATGTTAGAATTGTGGAGTTTAAGGTGACAATGGTATTGAGGAAAACATTGGAATCAACTCTGGTGGGACTCAACATGCTTACCTCATCCAGATATGCACTTTGCTGCAGTCTCCGCTTTTCAGCCAACATGAGTCACTGGGTTTGATCATATATTTACCTCCAAATCTGGATTTACTCAAAATGCTGATCTCGTCGAGATATGAACTTTGCCTCAATATGACAGTTTGGAATAGAAGTCTCAATGGCATTGAGACAATCTCTGGAAACAAAGCGGGACGGAGTGACATCATGAACTTGGTGAAAGATTCACTTTTTGAAACTGAAAAGCATTCACTTAATCCTGAAATATCAAATTTTTGGAGATATCATTGCAGAAAAGGTCGGAAAGAACTCTGGAGTAGCTTGAAATGCCTATCTCATCTAGCTGTGGAACTTGGCGGAAGATCAGACTTTTGGCAAAAGAGACTGATAGTCATTCAGCAACTCTTTGGAAATCTCTGTTGATCTTACCAGAATTCATCGCGCATTCGGATACTGACTGCAATGTCAGGTTTTCAGAAGGAACACCTCAAAGGCATTGAGGAAATTATTGGAATCAAATGTGGGTTGACTAAAATGCTTATCTCACCGAGATATGCACTTTGCAGCAATATCATTGTTTTGGCAGTAAAGTGTCAATGGCATTGAGAGAATCTTTGGAAACAATGGTGGAGGAGTCAAATGATTCACTCTGGGAAATATTCACTTTTGCAAAATGAACACCATTCCCTATATACTGGAATTCCAGATTTTTGTTGGTATCGTTGAGGAAATCGTCAGAAAGACTTCTGGATAAGCTCAAAATGAGTATCTGATCTTCTTTTGGAACTTGTCGAAAAATCAGACGTTTTGCCGAAGAGACTCATTGGCATTCAGCAACTCTATGGAATTCTATGTTGATCTACCCACAATGCTTCGCGCAGTTAGACCATGAGTGCAATATCAGATCTTCAGCAGGAAAACATCATTGGCTTTGAGGGAATTATTGGAATCAATTGTGCGTTTACTAAAATGTTCATCTCCCCAAGATATACACTTTGCCGCAATGTTAGAATTGTGGAGTTTAAGGTGACAATGGTATTGAGGAAAACATTGGAATCAACTCTGGTCGGACTCAACATGCTTACCTCATCCAGATATGCACTTTGCTGCAGTCTCCGCTTTTCAGCCAACATGAGTCACTGGGTTTGATCATATATTTACCTCCAAATCTGGATTTACTCAAAATGCTGATCTCGTCGAGATATGAACTTTGCCTCAATATGGCAGTTTGGAATAGAAGTCTCAATGGCATTGAGACAATCTCTGGAAACAAAGCGGGATGGAGTGACATCACGAACTTGGTGAAAGATTCACTTTTTGAAACTGAAAAGCATTCACTTAATCCTGAAATGTCAAATTTTTGGAGATATCATTGCAGAAAAGGTCGGAAAGAACTCTGGAGTAGCTTGAAATGCCTATCTCATCTTGCTGTGGAACTTGGCGGAAGATCAGACTTTTGGCAAAAGAGACTGATAGTCATTCAGCAACTCTTTGGAAATCTCTGTTGATCTAACCAGAATTCATCGCGCATTCAGATACTGACTGCAATGTCAGGTTTTCAGAAGGAACACCTCAAAGGCATTGAGGAAATTATTGGAATCAAATGTGGGTTGACTAAAATGCTTATCTCACCGAGATATGCACTTTGCAGCAATATCATTGTTTTGGCAGTAAAGTGTCAATGGCATTGAGAGAATCTTTGGAAACAAAGGTGGAGTAGAGAAATGATTAACTCTGGGAAATATTCACTTTTGCAAAGTGAACACCATTCCCTATATACTGGAATTCCAGATTTTTGTTGGTATCGTTGAGGAAATCGTCAGAAAGACTTCTGGATAAGCTCAAAATGACTATCTGATCTTCTTTTGGAACTTGACGAAAAATCAGACGTTTTGCCGAAGAGACTCATTGGCATTCAGCAACTCTATGGAATTCTATGTTGATCTACCCACAATGCTTCGCGCAGTTAGACCGTGAGGGCAATATCAGATCATCAGCAGGAAAACATCATTGGCTTTGAGGGAATTATTGGAATCAATTGTGCGTTCACTAAAATGTTTATCTCCCCAAGATATACACTTTGCCGCAATGTTAGAATTGTGGAGTTTAAGGTGACAATGGTATTGAGGAAAACATTGGAATCAACTCTGGTGGGACTCAACATGCTTACCTCATCCAGATATGCACTTTGCTGCAGTCTCCGCTTTTCAGCCAACATGAGTCACTGGGTTTGATCATATATTTACCTCCAAATCTGGATTTACTCAAAATGCTGATCTCGTCGAGATATGAACTTTGCCTCAATATGACAGTTTGGAATAGAAGTCTCAATGGCATTGAGACAATCTCTGGAAACAAAGCGGGATGGAGTGACATCATGAACTTGGTGAAAGATTCACTTTTTGAAACTGAAAAGCATTCACTTAATCCTGAAATGTCAAATTTTTGGAGATATCATGGCAGAAAAGGTCGGAAAGAACTCTGGAGTAGCTTGAAATGCCTATCTCATCTAGCTGTGGAACTTGGCGGAAGATCAGACTTTTGGCAAAAGAGACTGATAGTCATTCAGCAACTCTTTGGAAATCTCTGTTGATCTTACCAGAATTCATCGCGCATTCAGATACTGACTGCAATGTCAGGTTTTCAGAAGGAACACCTCAAAGGCATTGAGGAAATTATTGGAATCAAATGTGTGTTGACTAAAACGCTTATCTCACCGAGATATGCACTTTGCAGCAATACCATTGTTCTGGCAGTAAAGTGTCAATGGCATTGAGAGAATCTTTGGAAACAAAGGTGGAGTAGAGAAATGATTCACTCTGGGAAATATTCACTTTTGCAAAGTGAACACCATTCCCTATATACTGGAATTCCAGATTTTTGTTGGTATCGTTGAGGAAATCGTCAGAAAGACTTCTGGATAAGCTCAAAATGACTATCTGATCTTCATTTGGAACTTGTCGAAAAATCAGACGTTTTGCCGAAGAGACTCATTGGCATTCAGCAACTCTATGGAATTCTATGTTGATCTACCCACAATGCTTCGCGCAGTTAGACCGTGAGGGCAATATCAGATCATCAGCAGGAAAACATCATTGGCTTTGAGGGAATTATTGGAATCAATTGTGCGTTCACTAAAATGTTTATCTCCCCAAGATATACACTTTGCCGCAATGTTAGAATTGTGGAGTTTAAGGTGAGAATGGTATTGAGGAAAACATTGGAATCAACTCTGGTGGGACTCAACATGCTTACCTCATCCAGATATGCACTTTGCTGCAGTCTCCGCTTTTCAGCCAACATGAGTCACTGGGTTTGATCATATATTTACCTCCAAATCTGGATTTACTCAAAATGCTGATCTCGTCGAGATATGAACTTTGCCTCAATATGACAGTTTGGAATAGAAGTCTCAATGGCATTGAGACAATCTCTGGAAACAAAGCGGGATGGAGTGACATCATGAACTTGGTGAAAGATTCACTTTTTGAAACTGAAAAGCATTCACTGAATCCTGAAATGTCAAATTTTTGGAGATATCATTGCAGAAAAGGACGGAAAGAACTCTGGAGTAGCTTGAAATGCCGATCTCATCTAGCTGTGGAACTTGGCGGAAGATCAGACTTTTGGCAAAAGAGACTGATAGTCATTCAGCAACTCTTTGGAAATCTCTGTTGATCTTACCAGAATTCATCGCGCATTCAGATACTGACTGCAATGTCAGGTTTTCAGAAGGAACACCTCAAAGGCATTGAGGAAATTATTGGAATCAAATGTGTGTTGACTAAAACGCTTATCTCACCGAGATATGCACTTTGCAGCAATACCATTGTTCTGGCAGTAAAGTGTCAATGGCATTGAGAGAATCTTTGGAAACAAAGGTGGAGTAGAGAAATGATTCACTCTGGGAAATATTCACTTTTGCAAAGTGAACACCATTCCCTATATACTGGAATTCCAGATTTTTGTTGGTATCGTTGAGGAAATCGTCAGAAAGACTTCTGGATAAGCTCAAAATGAGTATCTGATCTTCTTTTGGAACTTGTCGAAAAATCAGACGTTTTGCCGAAGAGACTCATTGGCATTCAGCAACTCTATGGAATTCTATGTTGATCTACCCACAATGCTTCGCGCAGTTAGACCGTGAGGGCAATATCAGATCATCAGCAGGAAAACATCATTGGCTTTGAGGGAATTATTGGAATCAATTGTGCGTTCACTAAAATGTTTATCTCCCCAAGATATACACTTTGCCGCAATGTTAGAATTGTGGAGTTTAAGGTGACAATGGTATTGAGGAAAACATTGGAATTAACTCTGGTGGGACTCAACATGCTTACCTCATCCAGATATGCACTTTGCTGCAGTCTCCGCTTTTCAGCCAACATGAGTCACTGGGTTTGATCATATATTTACCTCCAAATCTGGATTTAC
Organism: Carcharhinus amblyrhynchos; assembly: GCF_965287045.1. Lineage (NCBI taxonomy): Eukaryota > Metazoa > Chordata > Chondrichthyes > Carcharhiniformes > Carcharhinidae > Carcharhinus > Carcharhinus amblyrhynchos. The sequence continues at coordinate 19,164,016 of NC_137330.1, forward strand.
TCAAAATGCTGATCTCGTCGAGATATGAACTTTGCCTCAATATGACAGTTTGGAATAGAAGTCTCAATGGCATTGAGACAATCTCTGGAAACAAAGTGGGATGGAGTGACATCATGAACTTGGTGAAAGATTCACTTTTTGAAACTGAAAAGCATTCACTGAATCCTGAAATGTCAAATTTTTGGAGATATCATTGCAGAAAAGGACGGAAAGAACTCTGGAGTAGCTTGAAATGCCGATCTCATCTAGCTGTGGAACTTGGCGGAAGATCAGACTTTTGGCAAAAGAGACTGATAGTCATTCAGCAACTCTTTGGAAATCTCTGTTGATCTTACCAGAATTCATCGCGCATTCAGATACTGACTGCAATGTCAGGTTTTCAGAAGGAACACCTCAAAGGCATTGAGGAAATTATTGGAATCAAATGTGTGTTGACTAAAACGCTTATCTCACCGAGATATGCACTTTGCAGCAATACCATTGTTCTGGCAGTAAAGTGTCAATGGCATTGAGAGAATCTTTGGAAACAAAGGTGGAGTAGAGAAATGATTCACTCTGGGAAATATTCACTTTGGCAAAGTGAACACCATTCCCTATATACTGGAATTCCAGATTTTTGTTGGTATCGTTGAGGAAATCGTCAGAAAGACTTCTGGATAAGCTCAAAATGACTATCTGATCTTCATTTGGAACTTGTCGAAAAATCAGACGTTTTGCCGAAGAGACTCATTGGCATTCAGCAACTCTATGGAATTCTATGTTGATCTACCCACAATGCTTCGCGCAGTTAGACCGTGAGGGCAATATCAGATCATCAGCAGGAAAACATCATTGGCTTTGAGGGAATTATTGGAATCAATTGTGCGTTCACTAAAATGTTTATCTCCCCAAGATATACACTTTGCCGCAATGTTAGAATTGTGGAGTTTAAGGTGAGAATGGTATTGAGGAAAACATTGGAATCAACTCTGGTGGGACTCAACATGCTTACCTCATCCAGATATGCACTTTGCTGCAGTCTCCGCTTTTCAGCCAACATGAGTCACTGGGTTTGATCATATATTTACCTCCAAATCTGGATTTACTCAAAATGCTGATCTCGTCGAGATATGAACTTTGCCTCAATATGACAGTTTGGAATAGAAGTCTCAATGGCATTGAGACAATCTCTGGAAACAAAGCGGGATGGAGTGACATCATGAACTTGGTGAAAGATTCACTTTTTGAAACTGAAAAGCATTCACTGAATCCTGAAATGTCAAATTTTTGGAGATATCATTGCAGAAAAGGACGGAAAGAACTCTGGAGTAGCTTGAAATGCCGATCTCATCTAGCTGTGGAACTTGGCGGAAGATCAGACTTTTGGCAAAAGAGACTGATAGTCATTCAGCAACTCTTTGGAAATCTCTGTTGATCTTACCAGAATTCATCGCGCATTCAGATACTGACTGCAATGTCAGGTTTTCAGAAGGAACACCTCAAAGGCATTGAGGAAATTATTGGAATCAAATGTGTGTTGACAAAAAGGCTTATCTCACCGAGATATGCACTTTGCAGCAATACCATTGTTCTGGCAGTAAAGTGTCAATGGCATTGAGAGAATCTTTGGAAACAAAGGTGGAGTAGAGAAATGATTCACTCTGGGAAATATTCACTTTTGCAAAGTGAACACCATTCCCTATATACTGGAATTCCAGATTTTTGTTGGTATCGTTGAGGAAATCGTCAGAAAGACTTCTGGATAAGCTCAAAATGAGTATCTGATCTTCTTTTGGAACTTGTCGAAAAATCAGACGTTTTGCCGAAGAGACTCATTGGCATTCAGCAACTCTATGGAATTCTATGTTGATCTACCCACAATGCTTCGCGCAGTTAGACCGTGAGGGCAATATCAGATCATCAGCAGGAAAATATCATTGGCTTTGAGGGAATTATTGGAATCAATTGTGCGTTCACTAAAATGTTTATCTCCCCAAGATATACACTTTGCCGCAATGTTAGAATTGTGGAGTTTAAGGTGACAATGGTATTGAGGAAAACATTGGAATTAACTCTGGTGGGACTCAACATGCTTACCTCATCCAGATATGCACTTTGCTGCAGTCTCCGCTTTTCAGCCAACATGAGTCACTGGGTTTGATCATATATTTACCTCCAAATCTGGATTTACTCAAAATGCTGATCTCGTCGAGATATGAACTTTGCCTCAATATGACAGTTTGGAATAGAAGTCTCAATGGCATTGAGACAATCTCTGGAAACAAAGTGGGATGGAGTGACATCATGAACTTGGTGAAAGATTCACTTTTTGAAACTGAAAAGCATTCACTGAATCCTGAAATGTCAAATTTTTGGAGATATCATTGCAGAAAAGGACGGAAAGAACTCTGGAGTAGCTTGAAATGCCGATCTCATCTAGCTGTGGAACTTGGCGGAAGATCAGACTTTTGGCAAAAGAGACTGATAGTCATTCAGCAACTCTTTGGAAATCTCTGTTGATCTTACCAGAATTCATCGCGCATTCAGATACTGACTGCAATGTCAGGTTTTCAGAAGGAACACCTCAAAGGCATTGAGGAAATTATTGGAATCAAATGTGTGTTGACTAAAACGCTTATCTCACCGAGATATGCACTTTGCAGCAATACCATTGTTCTGGCAGTAAAGTGTCAATGGCATTGAGAGAATCTTTGGAAACAAAGGTGGAGTAGAGAAATGATTCACTCTGGGAAATATTCACTTTGGCAAAGTGAACACCATTCCCTATATACTGGAATTCCAGATTTTTGTTGGTATCGTTGAGGAAATCGTCAGAAAGACTTCTGGATAAGCTCAAAATGAGTATCTGATCTTCTTTTGGAACTTGTCGAAAAATCAGACGTTTTGCCGAAGAGACTCATTGGCATTCAGCAACTCTATGGAATTCTATGTTGATCTACCCACAATGCTTCACGCAGTTAGAACGTGAGGGCAATATCAGATCATCAGCAGGAAAACATCATTGGCTTTGAGGGAATTATTGGAATCAATTGTGCGTTCACTAAAATGTTTATCTCCCCAAGATATACACTTTGCCGCAATGTTAGAATTGTGGAGTTTAAGGTGACAATGGTATTGAGGAAAACATTGGAATCAACTCTGGTGGGACTCAACATGCTTACCTCATCCAGATATGCACTTTGCTGCAGTCTCCGCTTTTCAGCCAACATGAGTCACTGGGTTTGATCATATATTTACCTCCAAATCTGGATTTACTCAAAATGCTGATCTCGTCGAGATATGAACTTTGCCTCAATATGACAGTTTGGAATAGAAGTCTCAATGGCATTGAGACAATCTCTGGAAACAAAGTGGGATGGAGTGACATCATGAACTTGGTGAAAGATTCACTTTTTGAAACTGAAAAGCATTCACTGAATCCTGAAATGTCAAATTTTTGGAGATATCATTGCAGAAAAGGACGGAAAGAACTCTGGAGTAGCTTGAAATGCCTATCTCATCTAGCTGTGGAACTTGGCGGAAGATCAGACTTTTGGCAAAAGAGACTGATAGTCATTCAGCAACTCTTTGGAAATCTCTGTTGATCTTACCAGAATTCATCGCGCATTCAGATACTGACTGCAATGTCAGGTTTTCAGAAGGAACACCTCAAAGGCATTGAGGAAATTATTGGAATCAAATGTGGGTTGTCTAAAATGCTTATCTCACCGAGATATGCACTTTGCAGCAATATCATTGTTTTGGCAGTAAAGTGTCAATGGCATTGAGAGAATCTTTGGAAACAATAGTGGAGGAGTCAAATGATTCACTCTGGGAAATATTCACTTTTGCAAAGTGAACACCATTCCCTATATACTGGAATTCCAGATTTTTGTTGGTATCGTTGAGGAAATCGTCAGAAAGACTTCTGGATAAGCTCAAAATGAGTATCTGATCTTCTTTTGGAATTTGACGAAAAATCAGACGTTTTGCCGAAGAGACTCATTGGCATTCAGCAACTCTATGGAATTCTATGTTGATCTACCCACAATGCTTCGCGCAGTTAGACCATGAGTGCAATATCAGATCTTCAGCAGGAATACATCATTGGCTTTGAGGGAATTATTGGAATCAATTGTGCGTTTACTAAAATGTTCATCTCCCCAAGATATACACTTTGCCGCAATGTTAGAATTGTGGAGTTTAAGGTGACAATGGTATTGAGGAAAACATTGGAATCAACTCTGGTGGGACTCAACATGCTTACCTCATCCAGATATGCACTTTGCTGCAGTCTCCGCTTTTCAGCCAACATGAGTCACTGGGTTTGATCATATATTTACCTCCAAATCTGGATTTACTCAAAATGCTGATCTCGTCGAGATATGAACTTTGCCTCAATATGACAGTTTGGAATAGAAGTCTCAATGGCATTGAGACAATCTCTGGAAACAAAGCGGGACGGAGTGACATCATGAACTTGGTGAAAGATTCACTTTTTGAAACTGAAAAGCATTCACTTAATCCTGAAATATCAAATTTTTGGAGATATCATTGCAGAAAAGGTCGGAAAGAACTCTGGAGTAGCTTGAAATGCCTATCTCATCTAGCTGTGGAACTTGGCGGAAGATCAGACTTTTGGCAAAAGAGACTGATAGTCATTCAGCAACTCTTTGGAAATCTCTGTTGATCTTACCAGAATTCATCGCGCATTCGGATACTGACTGCAATGTCAGGTTTTCAGAAGGAACACCTCAAAGGCATTGAGGAAATTATTGGAATCAAATGTGGGTTGACTAAAATGCTTATCTCACCGAGATATGCACTTTGCAGCAATATCATTGTTTTGGCAGTAAAGTGTCAATGGCATTGAGAGAATCTTTGGAAACAATGGTGGAGGAGTCAAATGATTCACTCTGGGAAATATTCACTTTTGCAAAATGAACACCATTCCCTATATACTGGAATTCCAGATTTTTGTTGGTATCGTTGAGGAAATCGTCAGAAAGACTTCTGGATAAGCTCAAAATGAGTATCTGATCTTCTTTTGGAACTTGTCGAAAAATCAGACGTTTTGCCGAAGAGACTCATTGGCATTCAGCAACTCTATGGAATTCTATGTTGATCTACCCACAATGCTTCGCGCAGTTAGACCGTGAGGGCAATATCAGATCATCAGCAGGAAAACATCATTGGCTTTGAGGGAATTATTGGAATCAATTGTGCGTTCACTAAAATGTTTATCTCCCCAAGAAAAACACTTTGCCGCAATGTTAGAATTGTGGAGTTTAAGGTGACAATGGTATTGAGGAAAACATTGGAATCAACTCTGGTGGGACTCAACATGCTTACCTCATCCAGATATGCACTTTGCTGCAGTCTCCGCTTTTCAGCCAACATGAGTCACTGGGTTTGATCATATATTTACCTCCAAATCTGGATTTACTCAAAATGCTGATCTCGTCGAGATATGAACTTTGCCTCAATATGACAGTTTGGAATAGAAGTCTCAATGGCATTGAGATAATCTCTGGAAACAAAGTGGGATGGAGTGACATCATGAACTTGGTGAAAGATTCACTTTTTGAAACTGAAAAGCATTCACTGAATCCTGAAATGTCAAATTTTTGGAGATATCATTGCAGAAAAGGACGGAAAGAACTCTGGAGTAGCTTGAAATGCCTATCTCATCTAGCTGTGGAACTTGGCGGAAGATCAGACTTTTGGCAAAAGAGACTGATAGGCATTCAGCAACTCTTTGGAAATCTCTGTTGATCTTACCAGAATTCATCGCGCATTCAGATACTGACTGCAATGTCAGGTTTTCAGAAGGAACACCTCAAAGGCATTGAGGAAATTATTGGAATCAAATGTGGGTTGTCTAAAATGCTTATCTCACCGAGATATGCACTTTGCAGCAATATCATTGTTTTGGCAGTAAAGTGTCAATGGCATTGAGAGAATCTTTGGAAACAATAGTGGAGGAGTCAAATGATTCACTCTGGGAAATATTCACTTTTGCAAAATGAACACCATTCCCTATATACTGGAATTCCAGATTTTTGTTGGTATCGTTGAGGAAATCGTCAGAAAGACTTCTGGATAAGCTCAAAATGACTATCTGATCTTCTTTTGGAACTTGTCGAAAAATCAGACGTTTTGCCGAAGAGACTCATTGGCATTCAGCAACTCTATGGAATTCTATGTTGATCTACCCACAATGCTTCGCGCAGTTAGACCGTGAGGGCAATATCAGATCATCAGCAGGAAAACATCATTGGCTTTGAGGGAATTATTGGAATCAATTGTGCGTTCACTAAAATGTTTATCTCCCCAAGATATACACTTTGCCGCAATGTTAGAATTGTGGAGTTTAAGGTGACAATGGTATTGAGGAAAACATTGGAATCAACTCTGGTGGGACTCAACATGCTTACCTCATCCAGATATGCACTTTGCTGCAGTCTCCGCTTTTCAGCCAACATGAGTCACTGGGTTTGATCATATATTTACCTCCAAATCTGGATTTACTCAAAATGCTGATCTCGTCGAGATATGAACTTTGCCTCAATATGACAGTTTGGAATAGAAGTCTCAATGGCATTGAGACAATCTCTGGAAACAAAGCGGGATGGAGTGACATCATGAACTTGGTGAAAGATTCACTTTTTGAAACTGAAAAGCATTCACTGAATCCTGAAATGTCAAATTTTTGGAGATATCATTGCAGAAAAGGACGGAAAGAACTCTGGAGTAGCTTGAAATGCCTATCTCATCTAGCTGTGGAACTTGGCGGAAGATCAGACTTTTGGCAAAAGAGACTGATAGTCATTCAGCAACTCTTTGGAAATCTCTGTTGATCTTACCAGAATTCATCGCGCATTCAGATACTGACTGCAATGTCAGGTTTTCAGAAGGAACACCTCAAAGGCATTGAGGAAATTATTGGAATCAAATGTGGGTTGTCTAAAATGCTTATCTCACCGAGATATGCACTTTGCAGCAATATCATTGTTTTGGCAGTAAAGTGTCAATGGCATTGAGAGAATCTTTGGAAACAATGGTGGAGGAGTCAAATGATTCACTCTGGGAAATATTCACTTTTGCAAAGTGAACACCATTCCCTATATACTGGAATTCCAGATTTTTGTTGGTATCGTTGAGGAAATCGTCAGAAAGACTTCTGGATAAGCTCAAAATGACTAACTGATCTTCTTTTGGAATTTGACGAGAAATCAGACGTTTTGCCGAAGAGACTCATTGGCATTCAGCAACTCTATGGAATTCTATGTTGATCTACCCACAGTGCTTCGCGCAGTTAGACCATGAGTGCAATATCAGATCTTCAGCAGGAATACATCATTGGCTTTGAGGGAATTATTGGAATCAATTGTGCGTTCACTAAAATGTTTATCTCCCCAAGATATACACTTTGCCGCAATGTTAGAATTGTGGAGTTTAAGGTGACAATGGTATTGAGGAAAACATTGGAATCAACTCTGGTGGGACTCAACATGCTTACCTCATCCAGATATGCACTTTGCTGCAGTCTCCGCTTTTCAGCCAACATGAGTCACTGGGTTTGATCATATATTTACCTCCAAATCTGGATTTACTCAAAATGCTGATCTCGTCGAGATATGAACTTTGCCTCAATATGACAGTTTGGAATAGAAGTCTCAATGGCATTGAGACAATCTCTGGAAACAAAGCGGGATGGAGTGACATCATGAACTTGGTGAAAGATTCACTTTTTGAAACTGAAAAGCATTCACTGAATCCTGAAATGTCAAATTTTTGGAGATATCATTGCAGAAAAGGACGGAAAGAACTCTGGAGTAGCTTGAAATGCCTATCTCATCTAGCTGTGGAACTTGGCGGAAGATCAGACTTTTGGCAAAAGAGACTGATAGTCATTCAGCAACTCTTTGGAAATCTCTGTTGATCTTACCAGAATTCATCGCGCATTCGGATACTGACTGCAATGTCAGGTTTTCAGAAGGAACACCTCAAAGGCATTGAGGAAATTATTGGAATCAAATGTGGGTTGACTAAAATGCTTATCTCACCGAGATATGCACTTTGCAGCAATATCATTGTTTTGGCAGTAAAGTGTCAATGGCATTGAGAGAATCTTTGGAAACAATGGTGGAGGAGTCAAATGATTCACTCTGGGAAATATTCACTTTTGCAAAATGAACACCATTCCCTATATACTGGAATTCCAGATTTTTGTTGGTATCGTTGAGGAAATCGTCAGAAAGACTTCTGGATAAGCTCAAAATGACTATCTGATCTTCTTTTGGAACTTGTCGAAAAATCAGACGTTTTGCCGAAGAGACTCATTGGCATTCAGCAACTCTATGGAATTCTATGTTGATCTACCCACAATGCTTCGCGCAGTTAGACCGTGAGGGCAATATCAGATCATCAGCAGGAAAACATCATTGGCTTTGAGGGAATTATTGGAATCAATTGTGCGTTCACTAAAATGTTTATCTCCCCAAGATATACACTTTGCCGCAATGTTAGAATTGTGGAGTTTAAGGTGACAATGGTATTGAGGAAAACATTGGAATCAACTCTGGTGGGACTCAACATGCTTACCTCATCCAGATATGCACTTTGCTGCAGTCTCCGCTTTTCAGCCAACATGAGTCACTGGGTTTGATCATATATTTACCTCCAAATCTGGATTTACTCAAAATGCTGATCTCGTCGAGATATGAACTTTGCCTCAATATGACAGTTTGGAATAGAAGTCTCAATGGCATTGAGACAATCTCTGGAAACAAAGCGGGATGGAGTGACATCATGAACTTGGTGAAAGATTCACTTTTTGAAACTGAAAAGCATTCACTGAATCCTGAAATGTCAAATTTTTGGAGATATCATTGCAGAAAAGGACGGAAAGAACTCTGGAGTAGCTTGAAATGCCTATCTCATCTAGCTGTGGAACTTGGCGGAAGATCAGACTTTTGGCAAAAGAGACTGATAGTCATTCAGCAACTCTTTGGAAATCTCTGTTGATCTTACCAGAATTCATCGCGCATTCAGATACTGACTGCAATGTCAGGTTTTCAGAAGGAACACCTCAAAGGCATTGAGGAAATTATTGGAATCAAATGTGGGTTGTCTAAAATGCTTATCTCACCGAGATATGCACTTTGCAGCAATATCATTGTTTTGGCAGTAAAGTGTCAATGGCATTGAGAGAATCTTTGGAAACAATGGTGGAGGAGTCAAATGATTCACTCTGGGAAATATTCACTTTTGCAAAGTGAACACCATTCCCTATATACTGGAATTCCAGATTTTTGTTGGTATCGTTGAGGAAATCGTCAGAAAGACTTCTGGATAAGCTCAAAATGACTAACTGATCTTCTTTTGGAATTTGACGAGAAATCAGACGTTTTGCCGAAGAGACTCATTGGCATTCAGCAACTCTATGGAATTCTATGTTGATCTACCCACAGTGCTTCGCGCAGTTAGACCATGAGTGCAATATCAGATCTTCAGCAGGAATACATCATTGGCTTTGAGGGAATTATTGGAATCAATTGTGCGTTCACTAAAATGTTTATCTCCCCAAGATATACACTTTGCCGCAATGTTAGAATTGTGGAGTTTAAGGTGACAATGGTATTGAGGAAAACATTGGAATCAACTCTGGTGGGACTCAACATGCTTACCTCATCCAGATATGCACTTTGCTGCAGTCTCCGCTTTTCAGCCAACATGAGTCACTGGGTTTGATCATATATTTACCTCCAAATCTGGATTTACTCAAAATGCTGATCTCGTCGAGATATGAACTTTGCCTCAATATGACAGTTTGGAATAGAAGTCTCAATGGCATTGAGACAATCTCTGGAAACAAAGCGGGATGGAGTGACATCATGAACTTGGTGAAAGATTCACTTTTTGAATCTGAAAAGCATTCACTGAATCCTGAAATGTCAAATTTTTGGAGATATCATTGCAGAAAAGGACGGAAAGAACTCTGGAGTAGCTTGAAATGCCTATCTCATCTAGCTGTGGAACTTGGCGGAAGATCAGACTTTTGGCAAAAGAGACTGATAGTCATTCAGCAACTCTTTGGAAATCTCTGTTGATCTTACCAGAATTCATCGCGCATTCAGATACTGACTGCAATGTCAGGTTTTCAGAAGGAACACCTCAAAGGCATTGAGGAAATTATTGGAATCAAATGTGGGTTGTCTAAAATGCTTATCTCACCGAGATATGCACTTTGCAGCAATATCATCGTTTTGGCAGTAAAGTGTCAATGGCATTGAGAGAATCTTTGGAAACAAAGGTGGAGTAGAGAAATGATTAACTCTGGGAAATATTCACTTTTGCACAGTGAACACCATTCCCTATATACTGGAATTCCAGATTTTTGTTGGTATCGTTGAGGAAATCGTCAGAAAGACTTCTGGATAAGCTCAAAATGACTATCTGATCTTCTTTTGGAACTTGTCGAAAAATCAGACGTTTTGCCGAAGAGACTCATTGGCATTCAGCAACTCTATGGAATTCTATGTTGATCTACCCACAATGCTTCGCGCAGTTAGACCGTGAGGGCAATATCAGATCATCAGCAGGAAAACATCATTGGCTTTGAGGGAATTATTGGAATCAATTGTGCGTTCACTAAAATGTTTATCTCCCCAAGATATACACTTTGCCGCAATGTTAGAATTGTGGAGTTTAAGGTGACAATGGTATTGAGGAAAACATTGGAATCAACTCTGGTGGGACTCAACATGCTTACCTCATCCAGATATGCACTTTGCTGCAGTCTCCGCTTTTCAGCCAACATGAGTCACTGGGTTTGATCATATATTTACCTCCAAATCTGGATTTACTCAAAATGCTGATCTCGTCGAGATATGAACTTTGCCTCAATATGACAGTTTGGAATAGAAGTCTCAATGGCATTGAGACAATCTCTGGAAACAAAGCGGGATGGAGTGACATCATGAACTTGGTGAAAGATTCACTTTTTGAAACTGAAAAGCATTCACTGAATCCTGAAATGTCAAATTTTTGGAGATATCATTGCAGAAAAGGACGGAAAGAACTCTGGAGTAGCTTGAAATGCCGATCTCATCTAGCTGTGGAACTTGGCGGAAGATCAGACTTTTGGCAAAAGAGACTGATAGTCATTCAGCAACTCTTTGGAAATCTCTGTTGATCTTACCAGAATTCATCGCGCATTCGGATACTGACTGCAATGTCAGGTTTTCAGAAGGAACACCTCAAAGGCATTGAGGAAATTATTGGAATCAAATGTGGGTTGACTAAAATGCTTATCTCACCGAGATATGCACTTTGCAGCAATATCATTGTTTTGGCAGTAAAGTGTCAATGGCATTGAGAGAATCTTTGGAAACAATGGTGGAGGAGTCAAATGATTCACTCTGGGAAATATTCACTTTTGCAAAATGAACACCATTCCCTATATACTGGAATTCCAGATTTTTGTTGGTATCGTTGAGGAAATCGTCAGAAAGACTTCTGGATAAGCTCAAAATGACTATCTGATCTTCTTTTGGAACTTGTCGAAAAATCAGACGTTTTGCCGAAGAGACTCATTGGCATTCAGCAACTCTATGGAATTCTATGTTGATCTACCCACAATGCTTCGCGCAGTTAGACCGTGAGGGCAATATCAGATCATCAGCAGGAAAACATCATTGGCTTTGAGGGAATTATTGGAATCAATTGTGCGTTCACTAAAATGTTTATCTCCCCAAGATATACACTTTGCCGCAATGTTAGAATTGTGGAGTTTAAGGTGACAATGGTATTGAGGAAAACATTGGAATCAACTCTGGTGGGACTCAACATGCTTACCTCATCCAGATATGCACTTTGCTGCAGTCTCCGCTTTTCAGCCAACATGAGTCACTGGGTTTGATCATATATTTACCTCCAAATCTGGATTTACTCAAAATGCTGATCTCGTCGAGATATGAACTTTGCCTCAATATGACAGTTTGGAATAGAAGTCTCAATGGCATTGAGACAATCTCTGGAAACAAAGCGGGATGGAGTGACATCATGAACTTGGTGAAAGATTCACTTTTTGAAACTGAAAAGCATTCACTGAATCCTGAAATGTCAAATTTTTGGAGATATCATTGCAGAAAAGGACGGAAAGAACTCTGGAGTAGCTTGAAATGCCTATCTCATCTAGCTGTGGAACTTGGCGGAAGATCAGACTTTTGGCAAAAGAGACTGATAGTCATTCAGCAACTCTTTGGAAATCTCTGTTGATCTTACCAGAATTCATCGCGCATTCAGATACTGACTGCAATGTCAGGTTTTCAGAAGGAACACCTCAAAGGCATTGAGGAAATTATTGGAATCAAATGTGGGTTGTCTAAAATGCTTATCTCACCGAGATATGCACTTTGCAGCAATATCATTGTTTTGTCAGTAAAGTGTCAATGGCATTGAGAGAATCTTTGGAAACAATGGTGGAGGAGTCAAATGATTCACTCTGGGAAATATTCACTTTTGCAAAGTGAACACCATTCCCTATATACTGGAATTCCAGATTTTTGTTGGTATCGTTGAGGAAATCGTCAGAAAGACTTCTGGATAAGCTCAAAATGACTAACTGATCTTCTTTTGGAATTTGACGAGAAATCAGACGTTTTGCCGAAGAGACTCATTGGCATTCAGCAACTCTATGGAATTCTATGTTGATCTACCCACAGTGCTTCGCGCAGTTAGACCATGAGTGCAATATCAGATCTTCAGCAGGAATACATCATTGGCTTTGAGGGAATTATTGGAATCAATTGTGCGTTCACTAAAATGTTTATCTCCCCAAGATATACACTTTGCCGCAATGTTAGAATTGTGGAGTTTAAGGTGACAATGGTATTGAGGAAAACATTGGAATCAACTCTGGTGGGACTCAACATGCTTACCTCATCCAGATATGCACTTTGCTGCAGTCTCCGCTTTTCAGCCAACATGAGTCACTGGGTTTGATCATATATTTACCTCCAAATCTGGATTTACTCAAAATGCTGATCTCGTCGAGATATGAACTTTGCCTCAATATGACAGTTTGGAATAGAAGTCTCAATGGCATTGAGACAATCTCTGGAAACAAAGCGGGATGGAGTGACATCATGAACTTGGTGAAAGATTCACTTTTTGAAACTGAAAAGCATTCACTGAATCCTGAAATGTCAAATTTTTGGAGATATCATTGCAGAAAAGGACGGAAAGAACTCTGGAGTAGCTTGAAATGCCTATCTCATCTAGCTGTGGAACTTGGCGGAAGATCAGACTTTTGGCAAAAGAGACTGATAGTCATTCAGCAACTCTTTGGAAATCTCTGTTGATCTTACCAGAATTCATCGCGCATTCAGATACTGACTGCAATGTCAGGTTTTCAGAAGGAACACCTCAAAGGCATTGAGGAAATTATTGGAATCAAATGTGGGTTGTCTAAAATGCTTATCTCACCGAGATATGCACTTTGCAGCAATATCATTGTTTTGGCAGTAAAGTGTCAATGGCATTGAGAGAATCTTTGGAAACAAAGGTGGAGTAGAGAAATGATTAACTCTGGGAAATATTCACTTTTGCAAAGTGAACACCATTCCCTATATACTGGAATTCCAGATTTTTGTTGGTATCGTTGAGGAAATCGTCAGAAAGACTTCTGGATAAGCTCAAAATGACTATCTGATCTTCTTTTGGAACTTGTCGAAAAATCAGACGTTTTGCCGAAGAGACTCATTGGCATTCAGCAACTCTATGGAATTCTATGTTGATCTACCCACAATGCTTCGCGCAGTTAGACCGTGAGGGCAATATCAGATCATCAGCAGGAAAACATCATTGGCTTTGAGGGAATTATTGGAATCAATTGTGCGTTCACTAAAATGTTTATCTCCCCAAGATATACACTTTGCCGCAATGTTAGAATTGTGGAGTTTAAGGTGAGAATGGTATTGAGGAAAACATTGGAATCAACTCTGGTGGGACTCAACATGCTTACCTCATCCAGATATGCACTTTGCTGCAGTCTCCGCTTTTCAGCCAACATGAGTCACTGGGTTTGATCATATATTTACCTCCAAATCTGGATTTACTCAAAATGCTGATCTCGTCGAGATATGAACTTTGCCTCAATATGACAGTTTGGAATAGAAGTCTCAATGGCATTGAGACAATCTCTGGAAACAAAGCGGGATGGAGTGACATCATGAACTTGGTGAAAGATTCACTTTTTGAAACTGAAAAGCATTCACTTAATCCTGAAATGTCAAATTTTTGGAGATATCATGGCAGAAAAGGTCGGAAAGAACTCTGGAGTAGCTTGAAATGCCTATCTCATCTAGCTGTGGAACTTGGCGGAAGATCAGACTTTTGGCAGAAGAGACTGATAGTCATTCAGCAACTCTTTGGAAATCTCTGTTGATCTTACCAGAATTCATCGCGCATTCAGATACTGACTGCAATGTCAGGTTTTCAGAAGGAACACCTCAAAGGCATTGAGGAAATTATTGGAATCAAATGTGTGTTGACTAAAACGCTTATCTCACCGAGATATGCACTTTGCAGCAATACCATTGTTCTGGCAGTAAAGTGTCAATGGCATTGAGAGAATCTTTGGAAACAAAGGTGGAGTAGAGAAATGATTCACTCTGGGAAATATTCACTTTTTCAAAGTGAACACCATTCCCTATATACTGGAATTCCAGATTTTTGTTGGTATCGTTGAGGAAATCGTCAGAAAGACTTCTGGATAAGCTCAAAATGAGTATCTGATCTTCTTTTGGAACTTGTCGAAAAATCAGACGTTTTGCCGAAGAGACTCATTGGCATTCAGCAACTCTATGGAATTCTATGTTGATCTACCCACAATGCTTCGCGCAGTTAGACCGTGAGGGCAATATCAGATCATCAGCAGGAAAACATCATTGGCTTTGAGGGAATTATTGGAATCAATTGTGCGTTCACTAAAATGTTTATCTCCCCAAGATATACACTTTGCCGCAATGTTAGAATTGTGGAGTTTAAGGTGACAATGGTATTGAGGAAAACATTGGAATCAACTCTGGTGGGACTCAACATGCTTACCTCATCCAGATATGCACTTTGCTGCAGTCTCCGCTTTTCAGCCAACATGAGTCACTGGGTTTGATCATATATTTACCTCCAAATCTGGATTTACTCAAAATGCTGATCTCGTCGAGATATGAACTTTGCCTCAATATGACAGTTTGGAATAGAAGTCTCAATGGCATTGAGACAATCTCTGGAAACAAAGCGGGATGGAGTGACATCATGAACTTGGTGAAAGATTCACTTTTTGAAACTGAAAAGCATTCACTGAATCCTGAAATGTCAAATTTTTGGAGATATCATTGCAGAAAAGGACGGAAAGAACTCTGGAGTAGCTTGAAATGCCGATCTCATCTAGCTGTGGAACTTGGCGGAAGATCAGACTTTTGGCAAAAGAGACTGATAGTCATTCAGCAACTCTTTGGAAATCTCTGTTGATCTTACCAGAATTCATCGCGCATTCAGATACTGACTGCAATGTCAGGTTTTCAGAAGGAACACCTCAAAGGCATTGAGGAAATTATTGGAATCAAATGTGTGTTGACTAAAACGCTTATCTCACCGAGATATGCACTTTGCAGCAATACCATTGTTCTGGCAGTAAAGTGTCAATGGCATTGAGAGAATCTTTGGAAACAAAGGTGGAGTAGAGAAATGATTCACTCTGGGAAATATTCACTTTTGCAAAGTGAACACCATTCCCTATATACTGGAATTCCAGATTTTTGTTGGTATCGTTGAGGAAATCGTCAGAAAGACTTCTGGATAAGCTCAAAATGAGTATCTGATCTTCTTTTGGAACTTGTCGAAAAATCAGACGTTTTGCCGAAGAGACTCATTGGCATTCAGCAACTCTATGGAATTCTATGTTGATCTACCCACAATGCTTCGCGCAGTTAGACCGTGAGGGCAATATCAGATCATCAGCAGGAAAACATCATTGGCTTTGAGGGAATTATTGGAATCAATTGTGCGTTCACTAAAATGTTTATCTCCCCAAGATATACACTTTGCCGCAATGTTAGAATTGTGGAGTTTAAGGTGACAATGGTATTGAGGAAAACATTGGAATCAACTCTGGTGGGACTCAACATGCTTACCTCATCCAGATATGCACTTTGCTGCAGTCTCCGCTTTTCAGCCAACATGAGTCACTGGGTTTGATCATATATTTACCTCCAAATCTGGATTTACTCAAAATGCTGATCTCGTCGAGATATGAACTTTGCCTCAATATGGCAGTTTGGAATAGAAGTCTCAATGGCATTGAGACAATCTCTGGAAACAAAGCGGGATGGAGTGACATCACGAACTTGGTGAAAGATTCACTTTTTGAAACTGAAAAGCATTCACTTAATCCTGAAATGTCAAATTTTTGGAGATATCATTGCAGAAAAGGTCGGAAAGAACTCTGGAGTAGCTTGAAATGCCTATCTCATCTAGCTGTGGAACTTGGCGGAAGATCAGACTTTTGGCAAAAGAGACTGATAGTCATTCAGCAACTCTTTGGAAATCTCTGTTGATCTTACCAGAATTCATCGCGCATTCAGATACTGACTGCAATGTCAGGTTTTCAGAAGGAACACCTCAAAGGCATTGAGGAAATTATTGGAATCAAATGTGTGTTGACTAAAACGCTTATCTCACCGAGATATGCACTTTGCAGCAATACCATTGTTCTGGCAGTAAAGTGTCAATGGCATTGAGAGAATCTTTGGAAACAAAGGTGGAGTAGAGAAATGATTCACTCTGGGAAATATTCACTTTTGCAAAGTGAACACCATTCCCTATATACTGGAATTCCAGATTTTTGTTGGTATCGTTGAGGAAATCGTCAGAAAGACTTCTGGATAAGCTCAAAATGAGTATCTGATCTTCTTTTGGAACTTGTCGAAAAATCAGACGTTTTGCCGAAGAGACTCATTGGCATTCAGCAACTCTATGGAATTCTATGTTGATCTACCCACAATGCTTCACGCAGTTAGAACGTGAGGGCAATATCAGATCATCAGCAGGAAAACATCATTGGCTTTGAGGGAATTATTGGAATCAATTGTGCGTTCACTAAAATGTTTATCTCCCCAAGATATACACTTTGCCGCAATGTTAGAATTGTGGAGTTTAAGGTGACAATGGTATTGAGGAAAACATTGGAATCAACTCTGGTGGGACTCAACATGCTTACCTCATCCAGATATGCACTTTGCTGCAGTCTCCGCTTTTCAGCCAACATGAGTCACTGGGTTTGATCATATATTTACCTCCAAATCTGGATTTACTCAAAATGCTGATCTCGTCGAGATATGAACTTTGCCTCAATATGACAGTTTGGAATAGAAGTCTCAATGGCATTGAGACAATCTCTGGAAACAAAGTGGGATGGAGTGACATCATGAACTTGGTGAAAGATTCACTTTTTGAAACTGAAAAGCATTCACTGAATCCTGAAATGTCATATTTTTGGAGATATCATTGCAGAAAAGGACGGAAAGAACTCTGGAGTAGCTTGAAATGCCTATCTCATCTAGCTGTGGAACTTGGCGGAAGATCAGACTTTTGGCAAAAGAGACTGATAGTCATTCAGCAACTCTTTGGAAATCTCTGTTGATCTTACCAGAATTCATCGCGCATTCAGATACTGACTGCAATGTCAGGTTTTCAGAAGGAACACCTCAAAGGCATTGAGGAAATTATTGGAATCAAATGTGGGTTGTCTAAAATGCTTATCTCACCGAGATATGCACTTTGCAGCAATATCATTGTTTTGGCAGTAAAGTGTCAATGGCATTGAGAGAATCTTTGGAAACAATAGTGGAGGAGTCAAATGATTCACTCTGGGAAATATTCACTTTTGCAAAGTGAACACCATTCCCTATATACTGGAATTCCAGATTTTTGTTGGTATCGTTGAGGAAATCGTCAGAAAGACTTCTGGATAAGCTCAAAATGAGTATCTGATCTTCTTTTGGAATTTGACGAAAAATCAGACGTTTTGCCGAAGAGACTCATTGGCATTCAGCAACTCTATGGAATTCTATGTTGATCTACCCACAATGCTTCGCGCAGTTAGACCATGAGTGCAATATCAGATCTTCAGCAGGAATACATCATTGGCTTTGAGGGAATTATTGGAATCAATTGTGCGTTTACTAAAATGTTCATCTCCCCAAGATATACACTTTGCCGCAATGTTAGAATTGTGGAGTTTAAGGTGACAATGGTATTGAGGAAAACATTGGAATCAACTCTGGTGGGACTCAACATGCTTACCTCATCCAGATATGCACTTTGCTGCAGTCTCCGCTTTTCAGCCAACATGAGTCACTGGGTTTGATCATATATTTACCTCCAAATCTGGATTTACTCAAAATGCTGATCTCGTCGAGATATGAACTTTGCCTCAATATGACAGTTTGGAATAGAAGTCTCAATGGCATTGAGACAATCTCTGGAAACAAAGCGGGACGGAGTGACATCATGAACTTGGTGAAAGATTCACTTTTTGAAACTGAAAAGCATTCACTTAATCCTGAAATATCAAATTTTTGGAGATATCATTGCAGAAAAGGTCGGAAAGAACTCTGGAGTAGCTTGAAATGCCTATCTCATCTAGCTGTGGAACTTGGCGGAAGATCAGACTTTTGGCAAAAGAGACTGATAGTCATTCAGCAACTCTTTGGAAATCTCTGTTGATCTTACCAGAATTCATCGCGCATTCGGATACTGACTGCAATGTCAGGTTTTCAGAAGGAACACCTCAAAGGCATTGAGGAAATTATTGGAATCAAATGTGGGTTGACTAAAATGCTTATCTCACCGAGATATGCACTTTGCAGCAATATCATTGTTTTGGCAGTAAAGTGTCAATGGCATTGAGAGAATCTTTGGAAACAATGGTGGAGGAGTCAAATGATTCACTCTGGGAAATATTCACTTTTGCAAAATGAACACCATTCCCTATATACTGGAATTCCAGATTTTTGTTGGTATCGTTGAGGAAATCGTCAGAAAGACTTCTGGATAAGCTCAAAATGAGTATCTGATCTTCTTTTGGAACTTGTCGAAAAATCAGACGTTTTGCCGAAGAGACTCATTGGCATTCAGCAACTCTATGGAATTCTATGTTGATCTACCCACAATGCTTCGCGCAGTTAGACCATGAGTGCAATATCAGATCTTCAGCAGGAAAACATCATTGGCTTTGAGGGAATTATTGGAATCAATTGTGCGTTTACTAAAATGTTCATCTCCCCAAGATATACACTTTGCCGCAATGTTAGAATTGTGGAGTTTAAGGTGACAATGGTATTGAGGAAAACATTGGAATCAACTCTGGTCGGACTCAACATGCTTACCTCATCCAGATATGCACTTTGCTGCAGTCTCCGCTTTTCAGCCAACATGAGTCACTGGGTTTGATCATATATTTACCTCCAAATCTGGATTTACTCAAAATGCTGATCTCGTCGAGATATGAACTTTGCCTCAATATGGCAGTTTGGAATAGAAGTCTCAATGGCATTGAGACAATCTCTGGAAACAAAGCGGGATGGAGTGACATCACGAACTTGGTGAAAGATTCACTTTTTGAAACTGAAAAGCATTCACTTAATCCTGAAATGTCAAATTTTTGGAGATATCATTGCAGAAAAGGTCGGAAAGAACTCTGGAGTAGCTTGAAATGCCTATCTCATCTTGCTGTGGAACTTGGCGGAAGATCAGACTTTTGGCAAAAGAGACTGATAGTCATTCAGCAACTCTTTGGAAATCTCTGTTGATCTAACCAGAATTCATCGCGCCTTCAGATACTGACTGCAATGTCAGGTTTTCAGAAGGAACACCTCAAAGGCATTGAGGAAATTATTGGAATCAAATGTGGGTTGACTAAAATGCTTATCTCACCGAGATATGCACTTTGCAGCAATATCATTGTTTTGGCAGTAAAGTGTCAATGGCATTGAGAGAATCTTTGGAAACAAAGGTGGAGTAGAGAAATGATTAACTCTGGGAAATATTCACTTTTGCAAAGTGAACACCATTCCCTATATACTGGAATTCCAGATTTTTGTTGGTATCGTTGAGGAAATCGTCAGAAAGACTTCTGGATAAGCTCAAAATGACTATCTGATCTTCTTTTGGAACTTGACGAAAAATCAGACGTTTTGCCGAAGAGACTCATTGGCATTCAGCAACTCTATGGAATTCTATGTTGATCTACCCACAATGCTTCGCGCAGTTAGACCGTGAGGGCAATATCAGATCATCAGCAGGAAAACATCATTGGCTTTGAGGGAATTATTGGAATCAATTGTGCGTTCACTAAAATGTTTATCTCCCCAAGATATACACTTTGCCGCAATGTTAGAATTGTGGAGTTTAAGGTGACAATGGTATTGAGGAAAACATTGGAATCAACTCTGGTGGGACTCAACATGCTTACCTCATCCAGATATGCACTTTGCTGCAGTCTCCGCTTTTCAGCCAACATGAGTCACTGGGTTTGATCATATATTTACCTCCAAATCTGGATTTACTCAAAATGCTGATCTCGTCGAGATATGAACTTTGCCTCAATATGACAGTTTGGAATAGAAGTCTCAATGGCATTGAGACAATCTCTGGAAACAAAGCGGGATGGAGTGACATCATGAACTTGGTGAAAGATTCACTTTTTGAAACTGAAAAGCATTCACTTAATCCTGAAATGTCAAATTTTTGGAGATATCATGGCAGAAAAGGTCGGAAAGAACTCTGGAGTAGCTTGAAATGCCTATCTCATCTAGCTGTGGAACTTGGCGGAAGATCAGACTTTTGGCAAAAGAGACTGATAGTCATTCAGCAACTCTTTGGAAATCTCTGTTGATCTTACCAGAATTCATCGCGCATTCAGATACTGACTGCAATGTCAGGTTTTCAGAAGGAACACCTCAAAGGCATTGAGGAAATTATTGGAATCAAATGTGTGTTGACTAAAACGCTTATCTCACCGAGATATGCACTTTGCAGCAATACCATTGTTCTGGCAGTAAAGTGTCAATGGCATTGAGAGAATCTTTGGAAACAAAGGTGGAGTAGAGAAATGATTCACTCTGGGAAATATTCACTTTTGCAAAGTGAACACCATTCCCTATATACTGGAATTCCAGATTTTTGTTGGTATCGTTGAGGAAATCGTCAGAAAGACTTCTGGATAAGCTCAAAATGACTATCTGATCTTCATTTGGAACTTGTCGAAAAATCAGACGTTTTGCCGAAGAGACTCATTGGCATTCAGCAACTCTATGGAATTCTATGTTGATCTACCCACAATGCTTCGCGCAGTTAGACCGTGAGGGCAATATCAGATCATCAGCAGGAAAACATCATTGGCTTTGAGGGAATTATTGGAATCAATTGTGCGTTCACTAAAATGTTTATCTCCCCAAGATATACACTTTGCCGCAATGTTAGAATTGTGGAGTTTAAGGTGAGAATGGTATTGAGGAAAACATTGGAATCAACTCTGGTGGGACTCAACATGCTTACCTCATCCAGATATGCACTTTGCTGCAGTCTCCGCTTTTCAGCCAACATGAGTCACTGGGTTTGATCATATATTTACCTCCAAATCTGGATTTACTCAAAATGCTGATCTCGTCGAGATATGAACTTTGCCTCAATATGACAGTTTGGAATAGAAGTCTCAATGGCATTGAGACAATCTCTGGAAACAAAGCGGGATGGAGTGACATCATGAACTTGGTGAAAGATTCACTTTTTGAAACTGAAAAGCATTCACTGAATCCTGAAATGTCAAATTTTTGGAGATATCATTGCAGAAAAGGACGGAAAGAACTCTGGAGTAGCTTGAAATGCCGATCTCATCTAGCTGTGGAACTTGGCGGAAGATCAGACTTTTGGCAAAAGAGACTGATAGTCATTCAGCAACTCTTTGGAAATCTCTGTTGATCTTACCAGAATTCATCGCGCATTCAGATACTGACTGCAATGTCAGGTTTTCAGAAGGAACACCTCAAAGGCATTGAGGAAATTATTGGAATCAAATGTGTGTTGACTAAAACGCTTATCTCACCGAGATATGCACTTTGCAGCAATACCATTGTTCTGGCAGTAAAGTGTCAATGGCATTGAGAGAATCTTTGGAAACAAAGGTGGAGTAGAGAAATGATTCACTCTGGGAAATATTCACTTTTGCAAAGTGAACACCATTCCCTATATACTGGAATTCCAGATTTTTGTTGGTATCGTTGAGGAAATCGTCAGAAAGACTTCTGGATAAGCTCAAAATGAGTATCTGATCTTCTTTTGGAACTTGTCGAAAAATCAGACGTTTTGCCGAAGAGACTCATTGGCATTCAGCAACTCTATGGAATTCTATGTTGATCTACCCACAATGCTTCGCGCAGTTAGACCGTGAGGGCAATATCAGATCATCAGCAGGAAAACATCATTGGCTTTGAGGGAATTATTGGAATCAATTGTGCGTTCACTAAAATGTTTATCTCCCCAAGATATACACTTTGCCGCAATGTTAGAATTGTGGAGTTTAAGGTGACAATGGTATTGAGGAAAACATTGGAATTAACTCTGGTGGGACTCAACATGCTTACCTCATCCAGATATGCACTTTGCTGCAGTCTCCGCTTTTCAGCCAACATGAGTCACTGGGTTTGATCATATATTTACCTCCAAATCTGGATTTACTCAAAATGCTGATCTCGTCGAGATATGAACTTTGCCTCAATATGACAGTTTGGAATAGAAGTCTCAATGGCATTGAGACAATCTCTGGAAACAAAGTGGGATGGAGTGACATCATGAACTTGGTGAAAGATTCACTTTTTGAAACTGAAAAGCATTCACTGAATCCTGAAATGTCAAATTTTTGGAGATATCATTGCAGAAAAGGACGGAAAGAACTCTGGAGTAGCTTGAAATGCCGATCTCATCTAGCTGTGGAACTTGGCGGAAGATCAGACTTTTGGCAAAAGAGACTGATAGTCATTCAGCAACTCTTTGGAAATCTCTGTTGATCTTACCAGAATTCATCGCGCATTCAGATACTGACTGCAATGTCAGGTTTTCAGAAGGAACACCTCAAAGGCATTGAGGAAATTATTGGAATCAAATGTGTGTTGACTAAAACGCTTATCTCACCGAGATATGCACTTTGCAGCAATACCATTGTTCTGGCAGTAAAGTGTCAATGGCATTGAGAGAATCTTTGGAAACAAAGGTGGAGTAGAGAAATGATTCACTCTGGGAAATATTCACTTTGGCAAAGTGAACACCATTCCCTATATACTGGAATTCCAGATTTTTGTTGGTATCGTTGAGGAAATCGTCAGAAAGACTTCTGGATAAGCTCAAAATGACTATCTGATCTTCATTTGGAACTTGTCGAAAAATCAGACGTTTTGCCGAAGAGACTCATTGGCATTCAGCAACTCTATGGAATTCTATGTTGATCTACCCACAATGCTTCGCGCAGTTAGACCGTGAGGGCAATATCAGATCATCAGCAGGAAAACATCATTGGCTTTGAGGGAATTATTGGAATCAATTGTGCGTTCACTAAAATGTTTATCTCCCCAAGATATACACTTTGCCGCAATGTTAGAATTGTGGAGTTTAAGGTGAGAATGGTATTGAGGAAAACATTGGAATCAACTCTGGTGGGACTCAACATGCTTACCTCATCCAGATATGCACTTTGCTGCAGTCTCCGCTTTTCAGCCAACATGAGTCACTGGGTTTGATCATATATTTACCTCCAAATCTGGATTTACTCAAAATGCTGATCTCGTCGAGATATGAACTTTGCCTCAATATGACAGTTTGGAATAGAAGTCTCAATGGCATTGAGACAATCTCTGGAAACAAAGCGGGATGGAGTGACATCATGAACTTGGTGAAAGATTCACTTTTTGAAACTGAAAAGCATTCACTGAATCCTGAAATGTCAAATTTTTGGAGATATCATTGCAGAAAAGGACGGAAAGAACTCTGGAGTAGCTTGAAATGCCGATCTCATCTAGCTGTGGAACTTGGCGGAAGATCAGACTTTTGGCAAAAGAGACTGATAGTCATTCAGCAACTCTTTGGAAATCTCTGTTGATCTTACCAGAATTCATCGCGCATTCAGATACTGACTGCAATGTCAGGTTTTCAGAAGGAACACCTCAAAGGCATTGAGGAAATTATTGGAATCAAATGTGTGTTGACTAAAACGCTTATCTCACCGAGATATGCACTTTGCAGCAATACCATTGTTCTGGCAGTAAAGTGTCAATGGCATTGAGAGAATCTTTGGAAACAAAGGTGGAGTAGAGAAATGATTCACTCTGGGAAATATTCACTTTTGCAAAGTGAACACCATTCCCTATATACTGGAATTCCAGATTTTTGTTGGTATCGTTGAGGAAATCGTCAGAAAGACTTCTGGATAAGCTCAAAATGAGTATCTGATCTTCTTTTGGAACTTGTCGAAAAATCAGACGTTTTGCCGAAGAGACTCATTGGCATTCAGCAACTCTATGGAATTCTATGTTGATCTACCCACAATGCTTCGCGCAGTTAGACCGTGAGGGCAATATCAGATCATCAGCAGGAAAACATCATTGGCTTTGAGGGAATTATTGGAATCAATTGTGCGTTCACTAAAATGTTTATCTCCCCAAGATATACACTTTGCCGCAATGTTAGAATTGTGGAGTTTAAGGTGACAATGGTATTGAGGAAAACATTGGAATTAACTCTGGTGGGACTCAACATGCTTACCTCATCCAGATATGCACTTTGCTGCAGTCTCCGCTTTTCAGCCAACATGAGTCACTGGGTTTGATCATATATTTACCTCCAAATCTGGATTTACTCAAAATGCTGATCTCGTCGAGATATGAACTTTGCCTCAATATGACAGTTTGGAATAGAAGTCTCAATGGCATTGAGACAATCTCTGGAAACAAAGTGGGATGGAGTGACATCATGAACTTGGTGAAAGATTCACTTTTTGAAACTGAAAAGCATTCACTGAATCCTGAAATGTCAAATTTTTGGAGATATCATTGCAGAAAAGGACGGAAAGAACTCTGGAGTAGCTTGAAATGCCGATCTCATCTAGCTGTGGAACTTGGCGGAAGATCAGACTTTTGGCAAAAGAGACTGATAGTCATTCAGCAACTCTTTGGAAATCTCTGTTGATCTTACCAGAATTCATCGCGCATTCAGATACTGACTGCAATGTCAGGTTTTCAGAAGGAACACCTCAAAGGCATTGAGGAAATTATTGGAATCAAATGTGTGTTGACTAAAACGCTTATCTCACCGAGATATGCACTTTGCAGCAATACCATTGTTCTGGCAGTAAAGTGTCAATGGCATTGAGAGAATCTTTGGAAACAAAGGTGGAGTAGAGAAATGATTCACTCTGGGAAATATTCACTTTGGCAAAGTGAACACCATTCCCTATATACTGGAATTCCAGATTTTTGTTGGTATCGTTGAGGAAATCGTCAGAAAGACTTCTGGATAAGCTCAAAATGAGTATCTGATCTTCTTTTGGAACTTGTCGAAAAATCAGACGTTTTGCCGAAGAGACTCATTGGCATTCAGCAACTCTATGGAATTCTATGTTGATCTACCCACAATGCTTCACGCAGTTAGAACGTGAGGGCAATATCAGATCATCAGCAGGAAAACATCATTGGCTTTGAGGGAATTATTGGAATCAATTGTGCGTTCACTAAAATGTTTATCTCCCCAAGATATACACTTTGCCGCAATGTTAGAATTGTGGAGTTTAAGGTGACAATGGTATTGAGGAAAACATTGGAATCAACTCTGGTGGGACTCAACATGCTTACCTCATCCAGATATGCACTTTGCTGCAGTCTCCGCTTTTCAGCCAACATGAGTCACTGGGTTTGATCATATATTTACCTCCAAATCTGGATTTACTCAAAATGCTGATCTCGTCGAGATATGAACTTTGCCTCAATATGACAGTTTGGAATAGAAGTCTCAATGGCATTGAGACAATCTCTGGAAACAAAGTGGGATGGAGTGACATCATGAACTTGGTGAAAGATTCACTTTTTGAAACTGAAAAGCATTCACTGAATCCTGAAATGTCAAATTTTTGGAGATATCATTGCAGAAAAGGACGGAAAGAACTCTGGAGTAGCTTGAAATGCCTATCTCATCTAGCTGTGGAACTTGGCGGAAGATCAGACTTTTGGCAAAAGAGACTGATAGTCATTCAGCAACTCTTTGGAAATCTCTGTTGATCTTACCAGAATTCATCGCGCATTCAGATACTGACTGCAATGTCAGGTTTTCAGAAGGAACACCTCAAAGGCATTGAGGAAATTATTGGAATCAAATGTGGGTTGTCTAAAATGCTTATCTCACCGAGATATGCACTTTGCAGCAATATCATTGTTTTGGCAGTAAAGTGTCAATGGCATTGAGAGAATCTTTGGAAACAATAGTGGAGGAGTCAAATGATTCACTCTGGGAAATATTCACTTTTGCAAAGTGAACACCATTCCCTATATACTGGAATTCCAGATTTTTGTTGGTATCGTTGAGGAAATCGTCAGAAAGACTTCTGGATAAGCTCAAAATGAGTATCTGATCTTCTTTTGGAATTTGACGAAAAATCAGACGTTTTGCCGAAGAGACTCATTGGCATTCAGCAACTCTATGGAATTCTATGTTGATCTACCCACAATGCTTCGCGCAGTTAGACCATGAGTGCAATATCAGATCTTCAGCAGGAATACATCATTGGCTTTGAGGGAATTATTGGAATCAATTGTGCGTTTACTAAAATGTTCATCTCCCCAAGATATACACTTTGCCGCAATGTTAGAATTGTGGAGTTTAAGGTGACAATGGTATTGAGGAAAACATTGGAATCAACTCTGGTGGGACTCAACATGCTTACCTCATCCAGATATGCACTTTGCTGCAGTCTCCGCTTTTCAGCCAACATGAGTCACTGGGTTTGATCATATATTTACCTCCAAATCTGGATTTACTCAAAATGCTGATCTCGTCGAGATATGAACTTTGCCTCAATATGACAGTTTGGAATAGAAGTCTCAATGGCATTGAGACAATCTCTGGAAACAAAGCGGGACGGAGTGACATCATGAACTTGGTGAAAGATTCACTTTTTGAAACTGAAAAGCATTCACTTAATCCTGAAATATCAAATTTTTGGAGATATCATTGCAGAAAAGGTCGGAAAGAACTCTGGAGTAGCTTGAAATGCCTATCTCATCTAGCTGTGGAACTTGGCGGAAGATCAGACTTTTGGCAAAAGAGACTGATAGTCATTCAGCAACTCTTTGGAAATCTCTGTTGATCTTACCAGAATTCATCGCGCATTCGGATACTGACTGCAATGTCAGGTTTTCAGAAGGAACACCTCAAAGGCATTGAGGAAATTATTGGAATCAAATGTGGGTTGACTAAAATGCTTATCTCACCGAGATATGCACTTTGCAGCAATATCATTGTTTTGGCAGTAAAGTGTCAATGGCATTGAGAGAATCTTTGGAAACAATGGTGGAGGAGTCAAATGATTCACTCTGGGAAATATTCACTTTTGCAAAATGAACACCATTCCCTATATACTGGAATTCCAGATTTTTGTTGGTATCGTTGAGGAAATCGTCAGAAAGACTTCTGGATAAGCTCAAAATGAGTATCTGATCTTCTTTTGGAACTTGTCGAAAAATCAGACGTTTTGCCGAAGAGACTCATTGGCATTCAGCAACTCTATGGAATTCTATGTTGATCTACCCACAATGCTTCGCGCAGTTAGACCGTGAGGGCAATATCAGATCATCAGCAGGAAAACATCATTGGCTTTGAGGGAATTATTGGAATCAATTGTGCGTTCACTAAAATGTTTATCTCCCCAAGAAAAACACTTTGCCGCAATGTTAGAATTGTGGAGTTTAAGGTGACAATGGTATTGAGGAAAACATTGGAATCAACTCTGGTGGGACTCAACATGCTTACCTCATCCAGATATGCACTTTGCTGCAGTCTCCGCTTTTCAGCCAACATGAGTCACTGGGTTTGATCATATATTTACCTCCAAATCTGGATTTACTCAAAATGCTGATCTCGTCGAGATATGAACTTTGCCTCAATATGACAGTTTGGAATAGAAGTCTCAATGGCATTGAGATAATCTCTGGAAACAAAGTGGGATGGAGTGACATCATGAACTTGGTGAAAGATTCACTTTTTGAAACTGAAAAGCATTCACTGAATCCTGAAATGTCAAATTTTTGGAGATATCATTGCAGAAAAGGACGGAAAGAACTCTGGAGTAGCTTGAAATGCCTATCTCATCTAGCTGTGGAACTTGGCGGAAGATCAGACTTTTGGCAAAAGAGACTGATAGTCATTC
Source organism: Carcharhinus amblyrhynchos (assembly GCF_965287045.1). Taxonomy (NCBI): domain Eukaryota; kingdom Metazoa; phylum Chordata; class Chondrichthyes; order Carcharhiniformes; family Carcharhinidae; genus Carcharhinus; species Carcharhinus amblyrhynchos. The sequence continues at coordinate 19,192,529 of NC_137330.1, forward strand.
AGCAACTCTTTGGAAATCTCTGTTGATCTTACCAGAATTCATCGCGCATTCAGATACTGACTGCAATGTCAGGTTTTCAGAAGGAACACCTCAAAGGCATTGAGGAAATTATTGGAATCAAATGTGGGTTGTCTAAAATGCTTATCTCACCGAGATATGCACTTTGCAGCAATATCATTGTTTTGGCAGTAAAGTGTCAATGGCATTGAGAGAATCTTTGGAAACAATAGTGGAGGAGTCAAATGATTCACTCTGGGAAATATTCACTTTTGCAAAATGAACACCATTCCCTATATACTGGAATTCCAGATTTTTGTTGGTATCGTTGAGGAAATCGTCAGAAAGACTTCTGGATAAGCTCAAAATGACTATCTGATCTTCTTTTGGAACTTGTCGAAAAATCAGACGTTTTGCCGAAGAGACTCATTGGCATTCAGCAACTCTATGGAATTCTATGTTGATCTACCCACAATGCTTCGCGCAGTTAGACCGTGAGGGCAATATCAGATCATCAGCAGGAAAACATCATTGGCTTTGAGGGAATTATTGGAATCAATTGTGCGTTCACTAAAATGTTTATCTCCCCAAGATATACACTTTGCCGCAATGTTAGAATTGTGGAGTTTAAGGTGACAATGGTATTGAGGAAAACATTGGAATCAACTCTGGTGGGACTCAACATGCTTACCTCATCCAGATATGCACTTTGCTGCAGTCTCCGCTTTTCAGCCAACATGAGTCACTGGGTTTGATCATATATTTACCTCCAAATCTGGATTTACTCAAAATGCTGATCTCGTCGAGATATGAACTTTGCCTCAATATGACAGTTTGGAATAGAAGTCTCAATGGCATTGAGACAATCTCTGGAAACAAAGCGGGATGGAGTGACATCATGAACTTGGTGAAAGATTCACTTTTTGAAACTGAAAAGCATTCACTGAATCCTGAAATGTCAAATTTTTGGAGATATCATTGCAGAAAAGGACGGAAAGAACTCTGGAGTAGCTTGAAATGCCTATCTCATCTAGCTGTGGAACTTGGCGGAAGATCAGACTTTTGGCAAAAGAGACTGATAGTCATTCAGCAACTCTTTGGAAATCTCTGTTGATCTTACCAGAATTCATCGCGCATTCAGATACTGACTGCAATGTCAGGTTTTCAGAAGGAACACCTCAAAGGCATTGAGGAAATTATTGGAATCAAATGTGGGTTGTCTAAAATGCTTATCTCACCGAGATATGCACTTTGCAGCAATATCATTGTTTTGGCAGTAAAGTGTCAATGGCATTGAGAGAATCTTTGGAAACAATGGTGGAGGAGTCAAATGATTCACTCTGGGAAATATTCACTTTTGCAAAGTGAACACCATTCCCTATATACTGGAATTCCAGATTTTTGTTGGTATCGTTGAGGAAATCGTCAGAAAGACTTCTGGATAAGCTCAAAATGACTAACTGATCTTCTTTTGGAATTTGACGAGAAATCAGACGTTTTGCCGAAGAGACTCATTGGCATTCAGCAACTCTATGGAATTCTATGTTGATCTACCCACAGTGCTTCGCGCAGTTAGACCATGAGTGCAATATCAGATCTTCAGCAGGAATACATCATTGGCTTTGAGGGAATTATTGGAATCAATTGTGCGTTCACTAAAATGTTTATCTCCCCAAGATATACACTTTGCCGCAATGTTAGAATTGTGGAGTTTAAGGTGACAATGGTATTGAGGAAAACATTGGAATCAACTCTGGTGGGACTCAACATGCTTACCTCATCCAGATATGCACTTTGCTGCAGTCTCCGCTTTTCAGCCAACATGAGTCACTGGGTTTGATCATATATTTACCTCCAAATCTGGATTTACTCAAAATGCTGATCTCGTCGAGATATGAACTTTGCCTCAATATGACAGTTTGGAATAGAAGTCTCAATGGCATTGAGACAATCTCTGGAAACAAAGCGGGATGGAGTGACATCATGAACTTGGTGAAAGATTCACTTTTTGAAACTGAAAAGCATTCACTGAATCCTGAAATGTCAAATTTTTGGAGATATCATTGCAGAAAAGGACGGAAAGAACTCTGGAGTAGCTTGAAATGCCTATCTCATCTAGCTGTGGAACTTGGCGGAAGATCAGACTTTTGGCAAAAGAGACTGATAGTCATTCAGCAACTCTTTGGAAATCTCTGTTGATCTTACCAGAATTCATCGCGCATTCGGATACTGACTGCAATGTCAGGTTTTCAGAAGGAACACCTCAAAGGCATTGAGGAAATTATTGGAATCAAATGTGGGTTGACTAAAATGCTTATCTCACCGAGATATGCACTTTGCAGCAATATCATTGTTTTGGCAGTAAAGTGTCAATGGCATTGAGAGAATCTTTGGAAACAATGGTGGAGGAGTCAAATGATTCACTCTGGGAAATATTCACTTTTGCAAAATGAACACCATTCCCTATATACTGGAATTCCAGATTTTTGTTGGTATCGTTGAGGAAATCGTCAGAAAGACTTCTGGATAAGCTCAAAATGACTATCTGATCTTCTTTTGGAACTTGTCGAAAAATCAGACGTTTTGCCGAAGAGACTCATTGGCATTCAGCAACTCTATGGAATTCTATGTTGATCTACCCACAATGCTTCGCGCAGTTAGACCGTGAGGGCAATATCAGATCATCAGCAGGAAAACATCATTGGCTTTGAGGGAATTATTGGAATCAATTGTGCGTTCACTAAAATGTTTATCTCCCCAAGATATACACTTTGCCGCAATGTTAGAATTGTGGAGTTTAAGGTGACAATGGTATTGAGGAAAACATTGGAATCAACTCTGGTGGGACTCAACATGCTTACCTCATCCAGATATGCACTTTGCTGCAGTCTCCGCTTTTCAGCCAACATGAGTCACTGGGTTTGATCATATATTTACCTCCAAATCTGGATTTACTCAAAATGCTGATCTCGTCGAGATATGAACTTTGCCTCAATATGACAGTTTGGAATAGAAGTCTCAATGGCATTGAGACAATCTCTGGAAACAAAGCGGGATGGAGTGACATCATGAACTTGGTGAAAGATTCACTTTTTGAAACTGAAAAGCATTCACTGAATCCTGAAATGTCAAATTTTTGGAGATATCATTGCAGAAAAGGACGGAAAGAACTCTGGAGTAGCTTGAAATGCCTATCTCATCTAGCTGTGGAACTTGGCGGAAGATCAGACTTTTGGCAAAAGAGACTGATAGTCATTCAGCAACTCTTTGGAAATCTCTGTTGATCTTACCAGAATTCATCGCGCATTCAGATACTGACTGCAATGTCAGGTTTTCAGAAGGAACACCTCAAAGGCATTGAGGAAATTATTGGAATCAAATGTGGGTTGTCTAAAATGCTTATCTCACCGAGATATGCACTTTGCAGCAATATCATTGTTTTGGCAGTAAAGTGTCAATGGCATTGAGAGAATCTTTGGAAACAATGGTGGAGGAGTCAAATGATTCACTCTGGGAAATATTCACTTTTGCAAAGTGAACACCATTCCCTATATACTGGAATTCCAGATTTTTGTTGGTATCGTTGAGGAAATCGTCAGAAAGACTTCTGGATAAGCTCAAAATGACTAACTGATCTTCTTTTGGAATTTGACGAGAAATCAGACGTTTTGCCGAAGAGACTCATTGGCATTCAGCAACTCTATGGAATTCTATGTTGATCTACCCACAGTGCTTCGCGCAGTTAGACCATGAGTGCAATATCAGATCTTCAGCAGGAATACATCATTGGCTTTGAGGGAATTATTGGAATCAATTGTGCGTTCACTAAAATGTTTATCTCCCCAAGATATACACTTTGCCGCAATGTTAGAATTGTGGAGTTTAAGGTGACAATGGTATTGAGGAAAACATTGGAATCAACTCTGGTGGGACTCAACATGCTTACCTCATCCAGATATGCACTTTGCTGCAGTCTCCGCTTTTCAGCCAACATGAGTCACTGGGTTTGATCATATATTTACCTCCAAATCTGGATTTACTCAAAATGCTGATCTCGTCGAGATATGAACTTTGCCTCAATATGACAGTTTGGAATAGAAGTCTCAATGGCATTGAGACAATCTCTGGAAACAAAGCGGGATGGAGTGACATCATGAACTTGGTGAAAGATTCACTTTTTGAAACTGAAAAGCATTCACTGAATCCTGAAATGTCAAATTTTTGGAGATATCATTGCAGAAAAGGACGGAAAGAACTCTGGAGTAGCTTGAAATGCCTATCTCATCTAGCTGTGGAACTTGGCGGAAGATCAGACTTTTGGCAAAAGAGACTGATAGTCATTCAGCAACTCTTTGGAAATCTCTGTTGATCTTACCAGAATTCATCGCGCATTCAGATACTGACTGCAATGTCAGGTTTTCAGAAGGAACACCTCAAAGGCATTGAGGAAATTATTGGAATCAAATGTGGGTTGTCTAAAATGCTTATCTCACCGAGATATGCACTTTGCAGCAATATCATCGTTTTGGCAGTAAAGTGTCAATGGCATTGAGAGAATCTTTGGAAACAAAGGTGGAGTAGAGAAATGATTAACTCTGGGAAATATTCACTTTTGCAAAGTGAACACCATTCCCTATATACTGGAATTCCAGATTTTTGTTGGTATCGTTGAGGAAATCGTCAGAAAGACTTCTGGATAAGCTCAAAATGACTATCTGATCTTCTTTTGGAACTTGTCGAAAAATCAGACGTTTTGCCGAAGAGACTCATTGGCATTCAGCAACTCTATGGAATTCTATGTTGATCTACCCACAATGCTTCGCGCAGTTAGACCGTGAGGGCAATATCAGATCATCAGCAGGAAAACATCATTGGCTTTGAGGGAATTATTGGAATCAATTGTGCGTTCACTAAAATGTTTATCTCCCCAAGATATACACTTTGCCGCAATGTTAGAATTGTGGAGTTTAAGGTGACAATGGTATTGAGGAAAACATTGGAATCAACTCTGGTGGGACTCAACATGCTTACCTCATCCAGATATGCACTTTGCTGCAGTCTCCGCTTTTCAGCCAACATGAGTCACTGGGTTTGATCATATATTTACCTCCAAATCTGGATTTACTCAAAATGCTGATCTCGTCGAGATATGAACTTTGCCTCAATATGACAGTTTGGAATAGAAGTCTCAATGGCATTGAGACAATCTCTGGAAACAAAGCGGGATGGAGTGACATCATGAACTTGGTGAAAGATTCACTTTTTGAAACTGAAAAGCATTCACTGAATCCTGAAATGTCAAATTTTTGGAGATATCATTGCAGAAAAGGACGGAAAGAACTCTGGAGTAGCTTGAAATGCCGATCTCATCTAGCTGTGGAACTTGGCGGAAGATCAGACTTTTGGCAAAAGAGACTGATAGTCATTCAGCAACTCTTTGGAAATCTCTGTTGATCTTACCAGAATTCATCGCGCATTCGGATACTGACTGCAATGTCAGGTTTTCAGAAGGAACACCTCAAAGGCATTGAGGAAATTATTGGAATCAAATGTGGGTTGACTAAAATGCTTATCTCACCGAGATATGCACTTTGCAGCAATATCATTGTTTTGGCAGTAAAGTGTCAATGGCATTGAGAGAATCTTTGGAAACAATGGTGGAGGAGTCAAATGATTCACTCTGGGAAATATTCACTTTTGCAAAATGAACACCATTCCCTATATACTGGAATTCCAGATTTTTGTTGGTATCGTTGAGGAAATCGTCAGAAAGACTTCTGGATAAGCTCAAAATGACTATCTGATCTTCTTTTGGAACTTGTCGAAAAATCAGACGTTTTGCCGAAGAGACTCATTGGCATTCAGCAACTCTATGGAATTCTATGTTGATCTACCCACAATGCTTCGCGCAGTTAGACCGTGAGGGCAATATCAGATCATCAGCAGGAAAACATCATTGGCTTTGAGGGAATTATTGGAATCAATTGTGCGTTCACTAAAATGTTTATCTCCCCAAGATATACACTTTGCCGCAATGTTAGAATTGTGGAGTTTAAGGTGACAATGGTATTGAGGAAAACATTGGAATCAACTCTGGTGGGACTCAACATGCTTACCTCATCCAGATATGCACTTTGCTGCAGTCTCCGCTTTTCAGCCAACATGAGTCACTGGGTTTGATCATATATTTACCTCCAAATCTGGATTTACTCAAAATGCTGATCTCGTCGAGATATGAACTTTGCCTCAATATGACAGTTTGGAATAGAAGTCTCAATGGCATTGAGACAATCTCTGGAAACAAAGCGGGATGGAGTGACATCATGAACTTGGTGAAAGATTCACTTTTTGAAACTGAAAAGCATTCACTGAATCCTGAAATGTCAAATTTTTGGAGATATCATTGCAGAAAAGGACGGAAAGAACTCTGGAGTAGCTTGAAATGCCTATCTCATCTAGCTGTGGAACTTGGCGGAAGATCAGACTTTTGGCAAAAGAGACTGATAGTCATTCAGCAACTCTTTGGAAATCTCTGTTGATCTTACCAGAATTCATCGCGCATTCAGATACTGACTGCAATGTCAGGTTTTCAGAAGGAACACCTCAAAGGCATTGAGGAAATTATTGGAATCAAATGTGGGTTGTCTAAAATGCTTATCTCACCGAGATATGCACTTTGCAGCAATATCATTGTTTTGGCAGTAAAGTGTCAATGGCATTGAGAGAATCTTTGGAAACAATGGTGGAGGAGTCAAATGATTCACTCTGGGAAATATTCACTTTTGCAAAGTGAACACCATTCCCTATATACTGGAATTCCAGATTTTTGTTGGTATCGTTGAGGAAATCGTCAGAAAGACTTCTGGATAAGCTCAAAATGACTAACTGATCTTCTTTTGGAATTTGACGAGAAATCAGACGTTTTGCCGAAGAGACTCATTGGCATTCAGCAACTCTATGGAATTCTATGTTGATCTACCCACAGTGCTTCGCGCAGTTAGACCATGAGTGCAATATCAGATCTTCAGCAGGAATACATCATTGGCTTTGAGGGAATTATTGGAATCAATTGTGCGTTCACTAAAATGTTTATCTCCCCAAGATATACACTTTGCCGCAATGTTAGAATTGTGGAGTTTAAGGTGACAATGGTATTGAGGAAAACATTGGAATCAACTCTGGTGGGACTCAACATGCTTACCTCATCCAGATATGCACTTTGCTGCAGTCTCCGCTTTTCAGCCAACATGAGTCACTGGGTTTGATCATATATTTACCTCCAAATCTGGATTTACTCAAAATGCTGATCTCGTCGAGATATGAACTTTGCCTCAATATGACAGTTTGGAATAGAAGTCTCAATGGCATTGAGACAATCTCTGGAAACAAAGCGGGATGGAGTGACATCATGAACTTGGTGAAAGATTCACTTTTTGAAACTGAAAAGCATTCACTGAATCCTGAAATGTCAAATTTTTGGAGATATCATTGCAGAAAAGGACGGAAAGAACTCTGGAGTAGCTTGAAATGCCTATCTCATCTAGCTGTGGAACTTGGCGGAAGATCAGACTTTTGGCAAAAGAGACTGATAGTCATTCAGCAACTCTTTGGAAATCTCTGTTGATCTTACCAGAATTCATCGCGCATTCAGATACTGACTGCAATGTCAGGTTTTCAGAAGGAACACCTCAAAGGCATTGAGGAAATTATTGGAATCAAATGTGGGTTGTCTAAAATGCTTATCTCACCGAGATATGCACTTTGCAGCAATATCATTGTTTTGGCAGTAAAGTGTCAATGGCATTGAGAGAATCTTTGGAAACAAAGGTGGAGTAGAGAAATGATTAACTCTGGGAAATATTCACTTTTGCAAAGTGAACACCATTCCCTATATACTGGAATTCCAGATTTTTGTTGGTATCGTTGAGGAAATCGTCAGAAAGACTTCTGGATAAGCTCAAAATGACTATCTGATCTTCTTTTGGAACTTGTCGAAAAATCAGACGTTTTGCCGAAGAGACTCATTGGCATTCAGCAACTCTATGGAATTCTATGTTGATCTACCCACAATGCTTCGCGCAGTTAGACCGTGAGGGCAATATCAGATCATCAGCAGGAAAACATCATTGGCTTTGAGGGAATTATTGGAATCAATTGTGCGTTCACTAAAATGTTTATCTCCCCAAGATATACACTTTGCCGCAATGTTAGAATTGTGGAGTTTAAGGTGACAATGGTATTGAGGAAAACATTGGAATCAACTCTGGTGGGACTCAACATGCTTACCTCATCCAGATATGCACTTTGCTGCAGTCTCCGCTTTTCAGCCAACATGAGTCACTGGGTTTGATCATATATTTACCTCCAAATCTGGATTTACTCAAAATGCTGATCTCGTCGAGATATGAACTTTGCCTCAATATGACAGTTTGGAATAGAAGTCTCAATGGCATTGAGACAATCTCTGGAAACAAAGCGGGATGGAGTGACATCATGAACTTGGTGAAAGATTCACTTTTTGAAACTGAAAAGCATTCACTTAATCCTGAAATGTCAAATTTTTGGAGATATCATGGCAGAAAAGGTCGGAAAGAACTCTGGAGTAGCTTGAAATGCCTATCTCATCTAGCTGTGGAACTTGGCGGAAGATCAGACTTTTGGCAGAAGAGACTGATAGTCATTCAGCAACTCTTTGGAAATCTCTGTTGATCTTACCAGAATTCATCGCGCATTCAGATACTGACTGCAATGTCAGGTTTTCAGAAGGAACACCTCAAAGGCATTGAGGAAATTATTGGAATCAAATGTGTGTTGACTAAAACGCTTATCTCACCGAGATATGCACTTTGCAGCAATACCATTGTTCTGGCAGTAAAGTGTCAATGGCATTGAGAGAATCTTTGGAAACAAAGGTGGAGTAGAGAAATGATTCACTCTGGGAAATATTCACTTTTTCAAAGTGAACACCATTCCCTATATACTGGAATTCCAGATTTTTGTTGGTATCGTTGAGGAAATCGTCAGAAAGACTTCTGGATAAGCTCAAAATGAGTATCTGATCTTCTTTTGGAACTTGTCGAAAAATCAGACGTTTTGCCGAAGAGACTCATTGGCATTCAGCAACTCTATGGAATTCTATGTTGATCTACCCACAATGCTTCGCGCAGTTAGACCGTGAGGGCAATATCAGATCATCAGCAGGAAAACATCATTGGCTTTGAGGGAATTATTGGAATCAATTGTGCGTTCACTAAAATGTTTATCTCCCCAAGATATACACTTTGCCGCAATGTTAGAATTGTGGAGTTTAAGGTGACAATGGTATTGAGGAAAACATTGGAATCAACTCTGGTGGGACTCAACATGCTTACCTCATCCAGATATGCACTTTGCTGCAGTCTCCGCTTTTCAGCCAACATGAGTCACTGGGTTTGATCATATATTTACCTCCAAATCTGGATTTACTCAAAATGCTGATCTCGTCGAGATATGAACTTTGCCTCAATATGACAGTTTGGAATAGAAGTCTCAATGGCATTGAGACAATCTCTGGAAACAAAGCGGGATGGAGTGACATCATGAACTTGGTGAAAGATTCACTTTTTGAAACTGAAAAGCATTCACTGAATCCTGAAATGTCAAATTTTTGGAGATATCATTGCAGAAAAGGACGGAAAGAACTCTGGAGTAGCTTGAAATGCCGATCTCATCTAGCTGTGGAACTTGGCGGAAGATCAGACTTTTGGCAAAAGAGACTGATAGTCATTCAGCAACTCTTTGGAAATCTCTGTTGATCTTACCAGAATTCATCGCGCATTCAGATACTGACTGCAATGTCAGGTTTTCAGAAGGAACACCTCAAAGGCATTGAGGAAATTATTGGAATCAAATGTGTGTTGACTAAAACGCTTATCTCACCGAGATATGCACTTTGCAGCAATACCATTGTTCTGGCAGTAAAGTGTCAATGGCATTGAGAGAATCTTTGGAAACAAAGGTGGAGTAGAGAAATGATTCACTCTGGGAAATATTCACTTTTGCAAAGTGAACACCATTCCCTATATACTGGAATTCCAGATTTTTGTTGGTATCGTTGAGGAAATCGTCAGAAAGACTTCTGGATAAGCTCAAAATGAGTATCTGATCTTCTTTTGGAACTTGTCGAAAAATCAGACGTTTTGCCGAAGAGACTCATTGGCATTCAGCAACTCTATGGAATTCTATGTTGATCTACCCACAATGCTTCGCGCAGTTAGACCGTGAGGGCAATATCAGATCATCAGCAGGAAAACATCATTGGCTTTGAGGGAATTATTGGAATCAATTGTGCGTTCACTAAAATGTTTATCTCCCCAAGATATACACTTTGCCGCAATGTTAGAATTGTGGAGTTTAAGGTGACAATGGTATTGAGGAAAACATTGGAATCAACTCTGGTGGGACTCAACATGCTTACCTCATCCAGATATGCACTTTGCTGCAGTCTCCGCTTTTCAGCCAACATGAGTCACTGGGTTTGATCATATATTTACCTCCAAATCTGGATTTACTCAAAATGCTGATCTCGTCGAGATATGAACTTTGCCTCAATATGACAGTTTGGAATAGAAGTCTCAATGGCATTGAGACAATCTCTGGAAACAAAGCGGGATGGAGTGACATCATGAACTTGGTGAAAGATTCACTTTTTGAAACTGAAAAGCATTCACTGAATCCTGAAATGTCAAATTTTTGGAGATATCATTGCAGAAAAGGACGGAAAGAACTCTGGAGTAGCTTGAAATGCCGATCTCATCTAGCTGTGGAACTTGGCGGAAGATCAGACTTTTGGCAATAGAGACTGATAGTCATTCAGCAACTCTTTGGAAATCTCTGTTGATCTTACCAGAATTCATCGTGCATTCAGATACTGACTGCAATGTCAGGTTTTCAGAAGGAACACCTCAAAGGCATTGAGGAAATTATTGGAATCAAATGTGTGTTGACTAAAACGCTTATCTCACCGAGATATGCACTTTGCAGCAATACCATTGTTCTGGCAGTAAAGTGTCAATGGCATTGAGAGAATCTTTGGAAACAAAGGTGGAGTAGAGAAATGATTCACTCTGGGAAATATTCACTTTTTCAAAGTGAACACCATTCCCTATATACTGGAATTCCAGATTTTTGTTGGTATCGTTGAGGAAATCGTCAGAAAGACTTCTGGATAAGCTCAAAATGAGTATCTGATCTTCTTTTGGAACTTGTCGAAAAATCAGACGTTTTGCCGAAGAGACTCATTGGCATTCAGCAACTCAATGGAATTCTATGTTGATCTACCCACAATGCTTCACGCAGTTAGAACGTGAGGGCAATATCAGATCATCAGCAGGAAAACATCATTGGCTTTGAGGGAATTATTGGAATCAATTGTGCGTTCACTAAAATGTTTATCTCCCCAAGATATACAATTTGCCGCAATGTTAGAATTGTGGAGTTTAAGGTGACAATGGTATTGAGGAAAACATTGGAATCAACTCTGGTGGGACTCAACATGCTTACCTCATCCAGATATGCACTTTGCTGCAGTCTCCGCTTTTCAGCCAACATGAGTCACTGGGTTTGATCATATATTTACCTCCAAATCTGGATTTACTCAAAATGCTGATCTCGTCGAGATATGAACTTTGCCTCAATATGACAGTTTGGAATAGAAGTCTCAATGGCATTGAGACAATCTCTGGAAACAAAGCGGGATGGAGTGACATCATGAACTTGGTGAAAGATTCACTTTTTGAAACTGAAAAGCATTCACTGAATCCTGAAATGTCAAATTTTTGGAGATATCATTGCAGAAAAGGACGGAAAGAACTCTGGAGTAGCTTGAAATGCCGATCTCATCTAGCTGTGGAACTTGGCGGAAGATCAGACTTCTGGCAAAAGAGACTGATAGTCATTCAGCAACTCTTTGGAAATCTCTGTTGATCTTACCAGAATTCATCGCGCATTCAGATACTGACTGCAATGTCAGGTTTTCAGAAGGAACACCTCAAAGGCATTGAGGAAATTATTGGAATCAAATGTGGGTTGTCTAAAATGCTTATCTCACCGAGATATGCACTTTGCAGCAATATCATTGTTTTGGCAGTAAAGTGTCAATGGCATTGAGAGAATCTTTGGAAACAATAGTGGAGGAGTCAAATGATTCACTCTGGGAAATATTCACTTTTGCAAAGTGAACACCATTCCCTATATACTGGAATTCCAGATTTTTGTTGGTATCGTTGAGGAAATCGTCAGAAAGACTTCTGGATAAGCTCAAAATGAGTATCTGATCTTCTTTTGGAATTTGACGAAAAATCAGACGTTTTGCCGAAGAGACTCATTGGCATTCAGCAACTCTATGGAATTCTATGTTGATCTACCCACAATGCTTCGCGCAGTTAGACCATGAGTGCAATATCAGATCTTCAGCAGGAATACATCATTGGCTTTGAGGGAATTATTGGAATCAATTGTGCGTTTACTAAAATGTTCATCTCCCCAAGATATACGCTTTGCCGCAATGTTAGAATTGTGGAGTTTAAGGTGACAATGGTATTGAGGAAAACATTGGAATCAACTCTGGTGGGACTCAACATGCTTACCTCATCCAGATATGCACTTTGCTGCAGTCTCCGCTTTTCAGCCAACATGAGTCACTGGGTTTGATCATATATTTACCTCCAAATCTGGATTTACTCAAAATGCTGATCTCGTCGAGATATGAACTTTGCCTCAATATGACAGTTTGGAATAGAAGTCTCAATGGCATTGAGACAATCTCTGGAAACAAAGCGGGACGGAGTGACATCATGAACTTGGTGAAAGATTCACTTTTTGAAACTGAAAAGCATTCACTTAATCCTGAAATGTCAAATTTTTGGAGATATCATTGCAGAAAAGGTCGGAAAGAACTCTGGAGTAGCTTGAAATGCCTATCTCATCTAGCTGTGGAACTTGGCGGAAGATCAGACTTTTGGCAAAAGAGACTGATAGTCATTCAGCAACTCTTTGGAAATCTCTGTTGATCTTACCAGAATTCATCGCGCATTCGGATACTGACTGCAATGTCAGGTTTTCAGAAGGAACACCTCAAAGGCATTGAGGAAATTATTGGAATCAAATGTGGGTTGACTAAAATGCTTATCTCACCGAGATATGCACTTTGCAGCAATATCATTGTTTTGGCAGTAAAGTGTCAATGGCATTGAGAGAATCTTTGGAAACAATGGTGGAGGAGTCAAATGATTCACTCTGGGAAATATTCACTTTTGCAAAATGAACACCATTCCCTATATACTGGAATTCCAGATTTTTGTTGGTATCGTTGAGGAAATCGTCAGAAAGACTTCTGGATAAGCTCAAAATGACTATCTGATCTTCTTTTGGAACTTGTCGAAAAATCAGACGTTTTGCCGAAGAGACTCATTGGCATTCAGCAACTCTATGGAATTCTATGTTGATCTACCCACAATGCTTCGCGCAGTTAGACCGTGAGGGCAATATCAGATCATCAGCAGGAAAACATCATTGGCTTTGAGGGAATTATTGGAATCAATTGTGCGTTCACTAAAATGTTTATCTCCCCAAGATATACACTTTGCCGCAATGTTAGAATTGTGGAGTTTAAGGTGACAATGGTATTGAGGAAAACATTGGAATCAACTCTGGTGGGACTCAACATGCTTACCTCATCCAGATATGCACTTTGCTGCAGTCTCCGCTTTTCAGCCAACATGAGTCACTGGGTTTGATCATATATTTACCTCCAAATCTGGATTTACTCAAAATGCTGATCTCGTCGAGATATGAACTTTGCCTCAATATGACAGTTTGGAATAGAAGTCTCAATGGCATTGAGACAATCTCTGGAAACAAAGCGGGATGGAGTGACATCATGAACTTGGTGAAAGATTCACTTTTTGAAACTGAAAAGCATTCACTGAATCCTGAAATGTCAAATTTTTGGAGATATCATTGCAGAAAAGGACGGAAAGAACTCTGGAGTAGCTTGAAATGCCTATCTCATCTAGCTGTGGAACTTGGCGGAAGATCAGACTTTTGGCAAAAGAGACTGATAGTCATTCAGCAACTCTTTGGAAATCTCTGTTGATCTTACCAGAATTCATCGCGCATTCAGATACTGACTGCAATGTCAGGTTTTCAGAAGGAACACCTCAAAGGCATTGAGGAAATTATTGGAATCAAATGTGGGTTGTCTAAAATGCTTATCTCACCGAGATATGCACTTTGCAGCAATATCATTGTTTTGGCAGTAAAGTGTCAATGGCATTGAGAGAATCTTTGGAAACAAAGGTGGAGTAGAGAAATGATTCACTCTGGGAAATATTCACTTTTGCAAAGTGAACACCATTCCCTATATACTGGAATTCCAGATTTTTGTTGGTATCGTTGAGGAAATCGTCAGAAAGACTTCTGGATAAGCTCAAAATGAGTATCTGATCTTCTTTTGGAACTTGTCGAAAAATCAGACGTTTTGCCGAAGAGACTCATTGGCATTCAGCAACTCTATGGAATTCTATGTTGATCTACCCACAATGCTTCGCGCAGTTAGACCGTGAGGGCAATATCAGATCATCAGCAGGAAAACATCATTGGCTTTGAGGGAATTATTGGAATCAATTGTGCGTTCACTAAAATGTTTATCTCCCCAAGATATACACTTTGCCGCAATGTTAGAATTGTGGAGTTTAAGGTGACAATGGTATTGAGGAAAACATTGGAATCAACTCTGGTGGGACTCAACATGCTTACCTCATCCAGATATGCACTTTGCTGCAGTCTCCGCTTTTCAGCCAACATGAGTCACTGGGTTTGATCATATATTTACCTCCAAATCTGGATTTACTCAAAATGCTGATCTCGTCGAGATATGAACTTTGCCTCAATATGACAGTTTGGAATAGAAGTCTCAATGGCATTGAGACAATCTCTGGAAACAAAGCGGGATGGAGTGACATCATGAACTTGGTGAAAGATTCACTTTTTGAAACTGAAAAGCATTCACTGAATCCTGAAATGTCAAATTTTTGGAGATATCATTGCAGAAAAGGACGGAAAGAACTCTGGAGTAGCTTGAAATGCCTATCTCATCTAGCTGTGGAACTTGGCGGAAGATCAGACTTTTGGCAAAAGAGACTGATAGTCATTCAGCAACTATTTGGAAATCTCTGTTGATCTTACCAGAATTCATCGCGCATTCAGATACTGACTGCAATGTCAGGTTTTCAGAAGGAACACCTCAAAGGCATTGAGGAAATTATTGGAATCAAATGTGGGTTGTCTAAAATGCTTATCTCACCGAGATATGCACTTTGCAGCAATATCATTGTTTTGGCAGTAAAGTGTCAATGGCATTGAGAGAATCTTTGGAAACAAAGGTGGAGTAGAGAAATGATTCACTCTGGGAAATATTCACTTTTGCAAAGTGAACACCATTCCCTATATACTGGAATTCCAGATTTTTGTTGGTATCGTTGAGGAAATCGTCAGAAAGACTTCTGGATAAGCTCAAAATGAGTATCTGATCTTCTTTTGGAACTTGTCGAAAAATCAGACGTTTTGCCGAAGAGACTCATTGGCATTCAGCAACTCTATGGAATTCTATGTTGATCTACCCACAATGCTTCGCGCAGTTAGACCGTGAGGGCAATATCAGATCATCAGCAGGAAAACATCATTGGCTTTGAGGGAATTATTGGAATCAATTGTGCGTTCACTAAAATGTTTATCTCCCCAAGATATACACTTTGCCGCAATGTTAGAATTGTGGAGTTTAAGGTGACAATGGTATTGAGGAAAACATTGGAATCAACTCTGGTGGGACTCAACATGCTTACCTCATCCAGATATGCACTTTGCTGCAGTCTCCGCTTTTCAGCCAACATGAGTCACTGGGTTTGATCATATATTTACCTCCAAATCTGGATTTACTCAAAATGCTGATCTCGTCGAGATATGAACTTTGCCTCAATATGACAGTTTGGAATAGAAGTCTCAATGGCATTGAGACAATCTCTGGAAACAAAGCGGGATGGAGTGACATCATGAACTTGGTGAAAGATTCACTTTTTGAAACTGAAAAGCATTCACTGAATCCTGAAATGTCAAATTTTTGGAGATATCATTGCAGAAAAGGACGGAAAGAACTCTGGAGTAGCTTGAAATGCCGATCTCATCTAGCTGTGGAACTTGGCGGAAGATCAGACTTTTGGCAAAAGAGACTGATAGTCATTCAGCAACTCTTTGGAAATCTCTGTTGATCTTACCAGAATTCATCGCGCATTCAGATACTGACTGCAATGTCAGGTTTTCAGAAGGAACACCTCAAAGGCATTGAGGAAATTATTGGAATCAAATGTGTGTTGACTAAAACGCTTATCTCACCGAGATATGCACTTTGCAGCAATACCATTGTTTTGGCAGTAAAGTGTCAATGGCATTGAGAGAATCTTTGGAAACAAAGGTGGAGTAGAGAAATGATTCACTCTGGGAAATATTCACTTTTGCAAAGTGAACACCATTCCCTATATACTGGAATTCCAGATTTTTGTTGGTATCGTTGAGGAAATCGTCAGAAAGACTTCTGGATAAGCTCAAAATGAGTATCTGATCTTCTTTTGGAACTTGACGAAAAATCAGACGTTTTGCCGAAGAGACTCATTGGCATTCAGCAACTCTATGGAATTCTATGTTGATCTACCCACAATGCTTCGCGCAGTTAGACCGTGAGGGCAATATCAGATCATCAGCAGGAAAACATCATTGGCTTTGAGGGAATTATTGGAATCAATTGTGCGTTCACTAAAATGTTTATCTCCCCAAGATATACACTTTGCCGCAATGTTAGAATTGTGGAGTTTAAGGTGACAATGGTATTGAGGAAAACATTGGAATCAACTCTGGTGGGACTCAACATGCTTACCTCATCCAGATATGCACTTTGCTGCAGTCTCCGCTTTTCAGCCAACATGAGTTACTGGGTTTGATCATATATTTACCTCCAAATCTGGATTTACTCAAAATGCTGATCTCGTCGAGATATGAACTTTGCCTCAATATGACAGTTTGGAATAGAAGTCTCAATGGCATTGAGACAATCTCTGGAAACAAAGCGGGATGGAGTGACATCATGAACTTGGTGAAAGATTCACTTTTTGAAACTGAAAAGCATTCACTGAATCCTGAAATGTCAAATTTTTGGAGGTATCATTGCAGAAAAGGACGGAAAGAACTCTGGAGTAGCTTGAAATGCCGATCTCATCTAGCTGTGGAACTTGGCGGAAGATCAGACTTTTGGCAAAAGAGACTGATAGTCATTCAGCAACTCTTTGGAAATCTCTGTTGATCTTACCAGAATTCATCGCGCATTCAGATACTGACTGCAATGTCAGGTTTTCAGAAGGAACACCTCAAAGGCATTGAGGAAATTATTGGAATCAAATGTGTGTTGACTAAAACGCTTATCTCACCGAGATATGCACTTTGCAGCAATACCATTGTTCTGGCAGTAAAGTGTCAATGGCATTGAGAGAATCTTTGGAAACAAAGGTGGAGTAGAGAAATGATTCACTCTGGGAAATATTCACTTTTGCAAAGTGAACACCATTCCCTATATACTGGAATTCCAGATTTTTGTTGGTATCGTTGAGGAAATCGTCAGAAAGACTTCTGGATAAGCTCAAAATGAGTATCTGATCTTCTTTTGGAACTTGTCGAAAAATCAGACGTTTTGCCGAAGAGACTCATTGGCATTCAGCAACTCTATGGAATTCTATGTTGATCTACCCACAATGCTTCACGCAGTTAGAACGTGAGGGCAATATCAGATCATCAGCAGGAAAACATCATTGGCTTTGAGGGAATTATTGGAATCAATTGTGCGTTCACTAAAATGTTTATCTCCCCAAGATATACACTTTGCCGCAATGTTAGAATTGTGGAGTTTAAGGTGACAATGGTATTGAGGAAAACATTGGAATCAACTCTGGTGGGACTCAACATGCTTACCTCATCCAGATATGCACTTTGCTGCAGTCTCCGCTTTTCAGCCAACATGAGTCACTGGGTTTGATCATATATTTACCTCCAAATCTGGATTTACTCAAAATGCTGATCTCGTCGAGATATGAACTTTGCCTCAATATGACAGTTTGGAATAGAAGTCTCAATGGCATTGAGACAATCTCTGGAAACAAAGCGGGATGGAGTGACATCATGAACTTGGTGAAAGATTCACTTTTTGAAACTGAAAAGCATTCACTGAATCCTGAAATGTCAAATTTTTGGAGATATCATTGCAGAAAAGGACGGAAAGAACTCTGGAGTAGCTTGAAATGCCTATCTCATCTAGCTGTGGAACTTGGCGGAAGATCAGACTTTTGGCAAAAGAGACTGATAGTCATTCAGCAACTCTTTGGAAATCTCTGTTGATCTTACCAGAATTCATCGCGCATTCAGATACTGACTGCAATGTCAGGTTTTCAGAAGGAACACCTCAAAGGCATTGAGGAAATTATTGGAATCAAATGTGGGTTGTCTAAAATGCTTATCTCACCGAGATATGCACTTTGCAGCAATATCATTGTTTTGGCAGTAAAGTGTCAATGGCATTGAGAGAATCTTTGGAAACAATAGTGGAGGAGTCAAATGATTCACTCTGGGAAATATTCACTTTTGCAAAGTGAACACCATTCCCTATATACTGGAATTCCAGATTTTTGTTGGTATCGTTGAGGAAATCGTCAGAAAGACTTCTGGATAAGCTCAAAATGAGTATCTGATCTTCTTTTGGAATTTGACGAAAAATCAGACGTTTTGCCGAAGAGACTCATTGGCATTCAGCAACTCTATGGAATTCTATGTTGATCTACCCACAATGCTTCGCGCAGTTAGACCATGAGTGCAATATCAGATCTTCAGCAGGAATACATCATTGGCTTTGAGGGAATTATTGGAATCAATTGTGCGTTTACTAAAATGTTCATCTCCCCAAGATATACGCTTTGCCGCAATGTTAGAATTGTGGAGTTTAAGGTGACAATGGTATTGAGGAAAACATTGGAATCAACTCTGGTGGGACTCAACATGCTTACCTCATCCAGATATGCACTTTGCTGCAGTCTCCGCTTTTCAGCCAACATGAGTCACTGGGTTTGATCATATATTTACCTCCAAAACTGGATTTACTCAAAATGCTGATCTCGTCGAGATATGAACTTTGCCTCAATATGACAGTTTGGAATAGAAGTCTCAATGGCATTGAGACAATCTCTGGAAACAAAGCGGGACGGAGTGACATCATGAACTTGGTGAAAGATTCACTTTTTGAAACTGAAAAGCATTCACTTAATCCTGAAATGTCAAATTTTTGGAGATATCATTGCAGAAAAGGTCGGAAAGAACTCTGGAGTAGCTTGAAATGCCTATCTCATCTAGCTGTGGAACTTGGCGGAAGATCAGACTTTTGGCAAAAGAGACTGATAGTCATTCAGCAACTCTTTGGAAATCTCTGTTGATCTTACCAGAATTCATCGCGCATTCGGATACTGACTGCAATGTCAGGTTTTCAGAAGGAACACCTCAAAGGCATTGAGGAAATTATTGGAATCAAATGTGGGTTGACTAAAATGCTTATCTCACCGAGATATGCACTTTGCAGCAATATCATTGTTTTGGCAGTAAAGTGTCAATGGCATTGAGAGAATCTTTGGAAACAATGGTGGAGGAGTCAAATGATTCACTCTGGGAAATATTCACTTTTGCAAAATGAACACCATTCCCTATATACTGGAATTCCAGATTTTTGTTGGTATCGTTGAGGAAATCGTCAGAAAGACTTCTGGATAAGCTCAAAATGAGTATCTGATCTTCTTTTGGAACTTGTCGAAAAATCAGACGTTTTGCCGAAGAGACTCATTGGCATTCAGCAACTCTATGGAATTCTATGTTGATCTACCCACAATGCTTCGCGCAGTTAGACCGTGAGGGCAATATCAGATCATCAGCAGGAAAACATCATTGGCTTTGAGGGAATTATTGGAATCAATTGTGCGTTCACTAAAATGTTTATCTCCCCAAGATATACACTTTGCCGCAATGTTAGAATTGTGGAGTTTAAGGTGACAATGGTATTGAGGAAAACATTGGAATCAACTCTGGTGGGACTCAACATGCTTACCTCATCCAGATATGCACTTTGCTGCAGTCTCCGCTTTTCAGCCAACATGAGTCACTGGGTTTGATCATATATTTACCTCCAAATCTGGATTTACTCAAAATGCTGATCTCGTCGAGATATGAACTTTGCCTCAATATGACAGTTTGGAATAGAAGTCTCAATGGCATTGAGACAATCTCTGGAAACAAAGCGGGATGGAGTGACATCATGAACTTGGTGAAAGATTCACTTTTTGAAACTGAAAAGCATTCACTGAATCCTGAAATGTCAAATTTTTGGAGATATCATTGCAGAAAAGGACGGAAAGAACTCTGGAGTAGCTTGAAATGCCTATCTCATCTAGCTGTGGAACTTGGCGGAAGATCAGACTTTTGGCAAAAGAGACTGATAGTCATTCAGCAACTCTTTGGAAATCTCTGTTGATCTTACCAGAATTCATCGCGCATTCAGATACTGACTGCAATGTCAGGTTTTCAGAAGGAACACCTCAAAGGCATTGAGGAAATTATTGGAATCAAATGTGGGTTGTCTAAAATGCTTATCTCACCGAGATATGCACTTTGCAGCAATATCATTGTTTTGGCAGTAAAGTGTCAATGGCATTGAGAGAATCTTTGGAAACAATGGTGGAGGAGTCAAATGATTCACTCTGGGAAATATTCACTTTTGCAAAGTGAACACCATTCCCTATATACTGGAATTCCAGATTTTTGTTGGTATCGTTGAGGAAATCGTCAGAAAGACTTCTGGATAAGCTCAAAATGACTATCTGATCTTCTTTTGGAATTTGACGAAAAATCAGACGTTTTGCCGAAGAGACTCATTGGCATTCAGCAACTCTATGGAATTCTATGTTGATCTACCCACAGTGCTTCGCGCAGTTAGACCATGAGTGCAATATCAGATCTTCAGCAGGAATACATCATTGGCTTTGAGGGAATTATTGGAATCAATTGTGCGTTTACTAAAATGTTCATCTCCCCAAGATATACACTTTGCCGCAATGTTAAAATTGTGGAGTTTAAGGTGACAATGGTATTGAGGAAAACATTGGAATCAACTCTGGTGGGACTCAACATGCTTACCTCATCCAGATATGCACTTTGCTGCAGTCTCCGCTTTTCAGCCAACATGAGTCACTGGGTTTGATCATATATTTACCTCCAAATCTGGATTTACTCAAAATGCTGATCTCGTCGAGATATGAACTTTGCCTCAATATGACAGTTTGGAATAGAAGTCTCAATGGCATTGAGACAATCTCTGGAAACAAAGCGGGATGGAGTGACATCATGAACTTGGTGAAAGATTCACTTTTTGAAACTGAAAAGCATTCACTGAATCCTGAAATGTCAAATTTTTGGAGATATCATTGCAGAAAAGGACGGAAAGAACTCTGGAGTAGCTTGAAATGCCGATCTCATCTAGCTGTGGAACTTGGCGGAAGATCAGACTTTTGGCAAAAGAGACTGATAGTCATTCAGCAACTCTTTGGAAATCTCTGTTGATCTAACCAGAATTCATCGCGCCTTCAGATACTGACTGCAATGTCAGGTTTTCAGAAGGAACACCTCAAAGGCATTGAGGAAATTATTGGAATCAAATGTGGGTTGACTAAAATGCTTATCTCACCGAGATATGCACTTTGCAGCAATATCATTGTTTTGGCAGTAAAGTGTCAATGGCATTGAGAGAATCTTTGGAAACAATGGTGGAGGAGTCAAATGATTCACTCTGGGAAATATTCACTTTTGCAAAATGAACACCATTCCCTATATACTGGAATTCCAGATTTTTGTTGGTATCGTTGAGGAAATCGTCAGAAAGACTTCTGGATAAGCTCAAAATGAGTATCTGATCTTCTTTTGGAACTTGTCGAAAAATCAGACGTTTTGCCGAAGAGACTCATTGGCATTCAGCAACTCTATGGAATTCTATGTTGATCTACCCACAATGCTTCGCGCAGTTAGACCGTGAGGGCAATATCAGATCATCAGCAGGAAAACATCATTGGCTTTGAGGGAATTATTGGAATCAATTGTGCGTTCACTAAAATGTTTATCTCCCCAAGATATACACTTTGCCGCAATGTTAGAATTGTGGAGTTTAAGGTGACAATGGTATTGAGGAAAACATTGGAATCAACTCTGGTGGGACTCAACATGCTTACCTCATCCAGATATGCACTTTGCTGCAGTCTCCGCTTTTCAGCCAACATGAGTTACTGGGTTTGATCATATATTTACCTCCAAATCTGGATTTACTCAAAATGCTGATCTCGTCGAGATATGAACTTTGCCTCAATATGACAGTTTGGAATAGAAGTCTCAATGGCATTGAGACAATCTCTGGAAACAAAGCGGGATGGAGTGACATCATGAACTTGGTGAAAGATTCACTTTTTGAAACTGAAAAGCATTCACTTAATCCTGAAATGTCAAATTTTTGGAGATATCATGGCAGAAAAGGTCGGAAAGAACTCTGGAGTAGCTTGAAATGCCTATCTCATCTAGCTGTGGAACTTGGCCGAAGATCAGACTTTTGGCAAAAGAGACTGATAGTCATTCAGCAACTCTTTGGAAATCTCTGTTGATCTTACCAGAATTCATCGCGCATTCAGATACTGACTGCAATGTCAGGTTTTCAGAAGGAACACCTCAAAGGCATTGAGGAAATTATTGGAATCAAATGTGGGTTGTCTAAAATGCTTATCTCACCGAGATATGCACTTTGCAGCAATATCATTGTTTTGGCAGTAAAGTGTCAATGGCATTGAGAGAATCTTTGGAAACAATGGTGTAGGAGTCAAATGATTCACTCTGGGAAATATTCACTTTTGCAAAGTGAACACCATTCCCTATATACTGGAATTCCAGATTTTTGTTGGTATCGTTGAGGAAATCGTCAGAAAGACTTCTGGATAAGCTCAAAATGACTATCTGATCTTCTTTTGGAACTTGTCGAAAAATCAGACGTTTTGCCGAAGAGACTCATTGGCATTCAGCAACTCTATGGAATTCTATGTTGATCTACCCACAATGCTTCGCGCAGTTAGACCATGAGGGCAATATCAGATCTTCAGCAGGAAAACATCATTGGCTTTGAGGGAATTATTGGAATCAATTGTGCGTTCACTAAAATGTTTATCTCCCCAAGATATACACTTTGCCGCAATGTTAGAATTGTGGAGTTTAAGGTGACAATGGTATTGAGGAAAACATTGGAATCAACTCTGGTGGGACTCAACATGCTTACCTCATCCAGATATGCACTTTGCTGCAGTCTCCGCTTTTCAGCCAACATGAGTTACTGGGTTTGATCATATATTTACCTCCAAATCTGGATTTACTCAAAATGCTGATCTCGTCGAGATATGAACTTTGCCTCAATATGACAGTTTGGAATAGAAGTCTCAATGGCATTGAGACAATCTCTGGAAACAAAGCGGGATGGAGTGACATCATGAACTTGGTGAAAGATTCACTTTTTGAAACTGAAAAGCATTCACTTAATCCTGAAATGTCAAATTTTTGGAGATATCATTGCAGAAAAGGTCGGAAAGAACTCTGGAGTAGCTTGAAATGCCTATCTCATCTAGCTGTGGAACTTGGCGGAAGATCAGACTTTTGGCAAAAGAGACTGATAGTCATTCAGCAACTCTTTGGAAATCTCTGTTGATCTTACCAGAATTCATCGCGCATTCAGATACTGACTGCAATGTCAGGTTTTCAGAAGGAACACCTCAAAGGCATTGAGGAAATTATTGGAATCAAATGTGGGTTGACTAAAATGCTTATCTCACCGAGATATGCACTTTGCAGCAATATCATTGTTTTGGCAGTAAAGTGTCAATGGCATTGAGAGAATCTTTGGAAACAAAGGTGGGGGAGTCAAATGATTCACTCTGGGAAATATTCACTTTTGCAAAATGAACACCATTCCCTATACACTGGAATTCCAGATTTTTGTTGGTATCGTTGAGGAAATCGTCAGAAAGACTTCTGGATAAGCTCAAAATGATTATCTGATCTACTTTTGGAACTTGACGAAAAATCAGACTTTTTGCCGTAGAGACTCATTGGCATTTGGCAACTCTATGGAAATCTATGTTGATCTACCCACAATGCTTCTCGCAGTTAGACCATGAGTGCAATATCAGATCTTCAGCAGGAATACATCATTGGCTTTGAGGGAATTGTTGGAATCAATTGTTCGTTTACTAAAATGTTTATCTCCCCAAGATATACACTTTGCCGCAATGTTAGAATTGTGGAGTTTAAGGTGACAATGGTATTGAGGAAAACATTGGAATCAACTCTGGTGGGACTCAACATGCTTACCTCATCCAGATATGCACTTTGCTGCAGTCTCCGCTTTTCAGCCAACATGAGTTACTGGGTTTGATCATATATTTACCTCCAAATCTGGATTTACTCAAAATGCTGATCTCGTCGAGATATGAACTTTGCCTCAATATGACAGTTTGGAATAGAAGTCTCAATGGCATTGAGACAATCTCTGGAAACAAAGCGGGATGGAGTGACATCATGAACTTGCTGAAAGATTCACTTTTTGAAACTGAAAAGCTTTCACTTAATCCTGAAATGTCAAATTTTTGGAGATATCATGGCAGAAAAGGTCGGAAAGAACTCTGGAGTAGCTTGAAATGCCTATCTCATCTAGCTGTGGAACTTGGCGGAAGATCAGACTTTTGGCAAAAGAGACTGATAGTCATTCAGCAACTCTTTGGAAATCTCTGTTGATCTTACCAGAATTCATCGCGCATTCAGATACTGACTGCAATGTCAGGTTTTCAGAAGGAACACCTCAAAGGCATTGAGGAAATTATTGGAATCAAATGTGGGTTGTCTAAAATGCTTATCTCACCGAGATATGCACTTTGCAGCAATATCATTGTTTTGGCAGTAAAGTGTCAATGGCATTGAGAGAATCTTTGGAAACAATGGTGTAGGAGTCAAATGATTCACTCTGGGAAATATTCACTTTTGCAAAGTGAACACCATTCCCTATATACTGGAATTCCAGATTTTTGTTGGTATCGTTGAGGAAATCGTCAGAAAGACTTCTGGATAAACTCAAAATGAGTATCTGATCTTCTTTTGGAATTTGACGAAAAATCAGACGTTTTGCCGAAGAGACTCATTGGCATTCAGCAACTCTATGGAATTCTATGTTGATCTACCCACAATGCTTCGCGCAGTTAGACCATGAGGGCAATATCAGATCTTCAGCAGGAATACATCATTGGCTTTGAGGGAATTATTGGAATCAATTGTGCGTTCACTAAAATGTTTATCTCCCCAAGATATACACTTTGCCGCAATGTTAGAATTGTGGAGTTTAAGGTGACAATGGTATTGAGGAAAACATTGGAATCAACTCTGGTGGGACTCAACATGCTTACCTCATCCAGATATGCACTTTGCTGCAGTCTCCGCTTTTCAGCCAACATGAGTCACTGGGTTTGATCATATATTTACCTCCAAATCTGGATTTACTCAAAATGCTGATCTCGTCGAGATATGAACTTTGCCTCAATATGACAGTTTGGAATAGAAGTCTCAATGGCATTGAGACAATCTCTGGAAACAAAGCGGGATGGAGTGACATCATGAACTTGGTGAAAGATTCACTTTTTGAAACTGAAAAGCATTCACTGAATCCTGAAATGTCAAATTTTTGGAGATATCATTGCAGAAAAGGACGGAAAGAACTCTGGAGTAGCTTGAAATGCCTATCTCATCTAGCTGTGGAACTTGGCGGAAGATCAGACTTTTGGCAAAAGAGACTGATAGTCATTCAGCAACTCTTTGGAAATCTCTGTTGATCTTACCAGAATTCATCGCGCATTCAGATACTGACTGCAATGTCAGGTTTTCAGAAGGAACACCTCAAAGGCATTGAGGAAATTATTGGAATCAAATGTGGGTTGTCTAAAATGCTTATCTCACCGAGATATGCACTTTGCAGCAATATCATTGTTTTGGCAGTAAAGTGTCAATGGCATTGAGAGAATCTTTGGAAACAATAGTGGAGGAGTCAAATGATTCACTCTGGGAAATATTCACTTTTGCAAAGTGAACACCATTCCCTATATACTGGAATTCCAGATTTTTGTTGGTATCGTTGAGGAAATCGTCAGAAAGACTTCTGGATAAGCTCAAAATGAGTATCTGATCTTCTTTTGGAATTTGACGAAAAATCAGACGTTTTGCCGAAGAGACTCATTGGCATTCAGCAACTCTATGGAATTCTATGTTGATCTACCCACAATGCTTCGCGCAGTTAGACCATGAGTGCAATATCAGATCTTCAGCAGGAATACATCATTGGCTTTGAGGGAATTATTGGAATCAATTGTGCGTTTACTAAAATGTTCATCTCCCCAAGATATACGCTTTGCCGCAATGTTAGAATTGTGGAGTTTAAGGTGACAATGGTATTGAGGAAAACATTGGAATCAACTCTGGTGTGACTCAACATGCTTACCTCATCCAGATATGCACTTTGCTGCAGTCTCCGCTTTTCAGCCAACATGAGTCACTGGGTTTGATCATATATTTACCTCCAAATCTGGATTTACTCAAAATGCTGATCTCGTCGAGATATGAACTTTGCCTCAATATGACAGTTTGGAATAGAAGTCTCAATGGCATTGAGACAATCTCTGGAAACAAAGCGGGACGGAGTGACATCATGAACTTGGTGAAAGATTCACTTTTTGAAACTGAAAAGCATTCACTTAATCCTGAAATGTCAAATTTTTGGAGATATCATTGCAGAAAAGGTCGGAAAGAACTCTGGAGTAGCTTGAAATGCCTATCTCATCTAGCTGTGGAACTTGGCGGAAGATCAGACTTTTGGCAAAAGAGACTGATAGTCATTCAGCAACTCTTTGGAAATCTCTGTTGATCTTACCAGAATTCATCGCGCATTCGGATACTGACTGCAATGTCAGGTTTTCAGAAGGAACACCTCAAAGGCATTGAGGAAATTATTGGAATCAAATGTGGGTTGACTAAAATGCTTATCTCACCGAGATATGCACTTTGCAGCAATATCATTGTTTTGGCAGTAAAGTGTCAATGGCATTGAGAGAATCTTTGGAAACAATGGTGGAGGAGTCAAATGATTCACTCTGGGAAATATTCACTTTTGCAAAATGAACACCATTCCCTATATACTGGAATTCCAGATTTTTGTTGGTATCGTTGAGGAAATCGTCAGAAAGACTTCTGGATAAGCTCAAAATGACTATCTGATCTTCTTTTGGAACTTGTCGAAAAATCAGACGTTTTGCCGAAGAGACTCATTGGCATTCAGCAACTCTATGGAATTCTATGTTGATCTACCCACAATGCTTCGCGCAGTTAGACCGTGAGGGCAATATCAGATCATCAGCAGGAAAACATCATTGGCTTTGAGGGAATTATTGGAATCAATTGTGCGTTCACTAAAATGTTTATCTCCCCAAGATATACACTTTGCCGCAATGTTAGAATTGTGGAGTTTAAGGTGACAATGGTATTGAGGAAAACATTGGAATCAACTCTGGTGGGACTCAACATGCTTACCTCATCCAGATATGCACTTTGCTGCAGTCTCCGCTTTTCAGCCAACATGAGTCACTGGGTTTGATCATATATTTACCTCCAAATCTGGATTTACTCAAAATGCTGATCTCGTCGAGATATGAACTTTGCCTCAATATGACAGTTTGGAATAGAAGTCTCAATGGCATTGAGACAATCTCTGGAAACAAAGCGGGATGGAGTGACATCATGAACTTGGTGAAAGATTCACTTTTTGAAACTGAAAAGCATTCACTGAATCCTGAAATGTCAAATTTTTGGAGATATCATTGCAGAAAAGGACGGAAAGAACTCTGGAGTAGCTTGAAATGCCTATCTCATCTAGCTGTGGAACTTGGCGGAAGATCAGACTTTTGGCAAAAGAGACTGATAGTCATTCAGCAACTCTTTGGAAATCTCTGTTGATCTTACCAGAATTCATCGCGCATTCAGATACTGACTGCAATGTCAGGTTTTCAGAAGGAACACCTCAAAGGCATTGAGGAAATTATTGGAATCAAATGTGGGTTGTCTAAAATGCTTATCTCACCGAGATATGCACTTTGCAGCAATATCATTGTTTTGGCAGTAAAGTGTCAATGGCATTGAGAGAATCTTTGGAAACAATGGTGGAGGAGTCAAATGATTCACTCTGGGAAATATTCACTTTTGCAAAGTGAACACCATTCCCTATATACTGGAATTCCAGATTTTTGTTGGTATCGTTGAGGAAATCGTCAGAAAGACTTCTGGATAAGCTCAAAATGACTATCTGATCTTCTTTTGGAATTTGACGAAAAATCAGACGTTTTGCCGAAGAGACTCATTGGCATTCAGCAACTCTATGGAATTCTATGTTGATCTACCCACAGTGCTTCGCGCAGTTAGACCATGAGTGCAATATCAGATCTTCAGCAGGAATACATCATTGGCTTTGAGGGAATTATTGGAATCAATTTTGCGTTTACTAAAATGTTCATCTCCCCAAGATATACACTTTGCCGCAATGTTAAAATTGTGGAGTTTAAGGTGACAATGGTATTGAGGAAAACATTGGAATCAACTCTGGTGGGACTCAACATGCTTACCTCATCCAGATATGCACTTTGCTGCAGTCTCCGCTTTTCAGCCAACATGAGTCACTGGGTTTGATCATATATTTACCTCCAAATCTGGATTTACTCAAAATGCTGATCTCGTCGAGATATGAACTTTGCCTCAATATGACAGTTTGGAATAGAAGTCTCAATGGCATTGAGACAATCTCTGGAAACAAAGCGGGATGGAGTGACATCATGAACTTGGTGAAAGATTCACTTTTTGAAACTGAAAAGCATTCACTTAATCCTGAAATGTCAAATTTTTGGAGATATCATTGCAGAAAAGGTCGGAAAGAACTCTGGAGTAGCTTGAAATGCCTATCTCATCTTGCTGTGGAACTTGGCGGAAGATCAGACTTTTGGCAAAAGAGACTGATAGTCATTCAGCAACTCTTTGGAAATCTCTGTTGATCTAACCAGAATTCATCGCGCCTTCAGATACTGACTGCAATGTCAGGTTTTCAGAAGGAACACCTCAAAGGCATTGAGGAAATTATTGGAATCAAATGTGGGTTGACTAAAATGCTTATCTCACCGAGATATGCACTTTGCAGCAATATCATTGTTTTGGCAGTAAAGTGTCAATGGCATTGAGAGAATCTTTGGAAACAATGGTGGAGGAGTCAAATGATTCACTCTGGGAAATATTCACTTTTGCAAAATGAACACCATTCCCTATATACTGGAATTCCAGATTTTTGTTGGTATCGTTGAGGAAATCGTCAGAAAGACTTCTGGATAAGCTCAAAATGAGTATCTGATCTTCTTTTGGAACTTGTCGAAAAATCAGACGTTTTGCCGAAGAGACTCATTGGCATTCAGCAACTCTATGGAATTCTATGTTGATCTACCCACAATGCTTCGCGCAGTTAGACCGTGAGGGCAATATCAGATCATCAGCAGGAAAACATCATTGGCTTTGAGGGAATTATTGGAATCAATTGTGCGTTCACTAAAATGTCTATCTCCCCAAGATATACACTTTGCCGCAATGTTAGAATTGTGGAGTTTAAGGTGACAATGGTATTGAGGAAAACATTGGAATCAACTCTGGTGGGACTCAACATGCTTACCTCATCCAGATATGCACTTTGCTGCAGTCTCCGCTTTTCAGCCAACATGAGTTACTGGGTTTGATCATATATTTACCTCCAAATCTGGATTTACTCAAAATGCTGATCTCGTCGAGATATGAACTTTGCCTCAATATGACAGTTTGGAATAGAAGTCTCAATGGCATTGAGACAATCTCTGGAAACAAAGCGGGACGGAGTGACATCATGAACTTGGTGAAAGATTCACTTTTTGAAACTGAAAAGCATTCACTTAATCCTGAAATGTCAAATTTTTGGAGATATCATGGCAGAAAAGGTCGGAAAGAACTCTGGAGTAGCTTGAAATGCCTATCTCATCTAGCTGTGGAACTTGGCCGAAGATCAGACTTTTGGCAAAAGAGACTGATAGTCATTCAGCAACTCTTTGGAAATCTCTGTTGATCTTACCAGAATTCATCGCGCATTCAGATACTGACTGCAATGTCAGGTTTTCAGAAGGAACACCTCAAAGGCATTGAGGAAATTATTGGAATCAAATGTGGGTTGTCTAAAATGCTTATCTCACCGAGATATGCACTTTGCAGCAATATCATTGTTTTGGCAGTAAAGTGTCAATGGCATTGAGAGAATCTTTGGAAACAATGCTGTAGGAGTCAAATGATTCACTCTGGGAAATATTCACTTTTGCAAAGTGAACACCATTCCCTATATACTGGAATTCCAGATTTTTGTTGGTATCGTTGAGGAAATCGTCAGAAAGACTTCTGGATAAGCTCAAAATGACTATCTGATCTTCTTTTGGAACTTGTCGAAAAATCAGACGTTTTGCCGAAGAGACTCATTGGCATTCAGCAACTCTATGGAATTCTATGTTGATCTACCCACAATGCTTCGCGCAGTTAGACCATGAGGGCAATATCAGATCTTCAGCAGGAAAACATCATTGGCTTTGAGGGAATTATTGGAATCAATTGTGCGTTCACTAAAATGTTTATCTCCCCAAGATATACACTTTGCCGCAATGTTAGAATTGTGGAGTTTAAGGTGACAATGGTATTGAGGAAAACATTGGAATCAACTCTGGTGGGACTCAACATGCTTACCTCATCCAGATATGCACTTTGCTGCAGTCTCCGCTTTTCAGCCAACATGAGTTACTGGGTTTGATCATATATTTACCTCCAAATCTGGATTTACTCAAAATGCTGATCTCGTCGAGATATGAACTTTGCCTCAATATGACAGTTTGGAATAGAAGTCTCAATGGCATTGAGACAATCTCTGGAAACAAAGCGGGATGGAGTGACATCATGAACTTGGTGAAAGATTCACTTTTTGAAACTGAAAAGCATTCACTTAATCCTGAAATGTCAAATTTTTGGGGATATCATTGCAGAAAAGGTCGGAAAGAACTCTGGAGTAGCTTGAAATGCCTATCTCATCTAGCTGTGGAACTTGGCGGAAGATCAGACTTTTGGCAAAAGAGACTGATAGTCATTCAGCAACTCTTTGGAAATCTCTGTTGATCTTACCAGAATTCATCGCGCATTCAGATACTGACTGCAATGTCAGGTTTTCAGAAGGAACACCTCAAAGGCATTGAGGAAATTATTGGAATCAAATGTGGGTTGACTAAAATGCTTATCTCACCGAGATATGCACTTTGCAGCAATATCATTGTTTTGGCAGTAAAGTGTCAATGGCATTGAGAGAATCTTTGGAAACAAAGGTGGGGGAGTCAAATGATTCACTCTGGGAAATATTCACTTTTGCAAAATGAACACCATTCCCTATACACTGGAATTCCAGATTTTTGTTGGTATCGTTGAGGAAATCGTCAGAAAGACTTCTGGATAAGCTCAAAATGATTATCTGATCTACTTTTGGAACTTGACGAAAAATCAGACTTTTTGCCGTAGAGACTCATTGGCATTTGGCAACTCTATGGAAATCTATGTTGATCTACCCACAATGCTTCTCGCAGTTAGACCATGAGTGCAATATCAGATCTTCAGCAGGAATACATCATTGGCTTTGAGGGAATTATTGGAATCAATTGTTCGTTTACTAAAATGTTTATCTCCCCAAGATATACACTTTGCCGCAATGTTAGAATTGTGGAGTTTAAGGTGACAATGGTATTGAGGAAAACATTGGAATCAACTCTGGTGGGACTCAACATGCTTACCTCATCCAGATATGCACTTTGCTGCAGTCTCCGCTTTTCAGCCAACATGAGTTACTGGGTTTGATCATATATTTACCTCCAAATCTGGATTTACTCAAAATGCTGATCTCGTCGAGATATGAACTTTGCCTCAATATGACAGTTTGGAATAGAAGTCTCAATGGCATTGAGACAATCTCTGGAAACAAAGCGGGATGGAGTGACATCATGAACTTGGTGAAAGATTCACTTTTTGAAACTGAAAAGCTTTCACTTAATCCTGAAATGTCAAATTTTTGGAGATATCATGGCAGAAAAGGTCGGAAAGAACTCTGGAGTAGCTTGAAATGCCTATCTCATCTAGCTGTGGAACTTGGCGGAAGATCAGACTTTTGGCAAAAGAGACTGATAGTCATTCAGCAACTCTTTGGAAATCTCTGTTGATCTTACCAGAATTCATCGCGCATTCAGATACTGACTGCAATGTCAGGTTTTCAGAAGGAACACCTCAAAGGCATTGAGGAAATTATTGGAATCAAATGTGGGTTGTCTAAAATGCTTATCTCACCGAGATATGCACTTTGCAGCAATATCATTGTTTTGGCAGTAAAGTGTCAATGGCATTGAGAGAATCTTTGGAAACAATGGTGTAGGAGTCAAATGATTCACTCTGGGAAATATTCACTTTTGCAAAGTGAACACCATTCCCTATATACTGGAATTCCAGATTTTTGTTGGTATCGTTGAGGAAATCGTCAGAAAGACTTCTGGATAAACTCAAAATGAGTATCTGATCTTCTTTTGGAATTTGACGAAAAATCAGACGTTTTGCCGAAGAGACTCATTGGCATTCAGCAACTCTATGGAATTCTATGTTGATCTACCCACAATGCGTCGCGCAGTTAGACCATGAGGGCAATATCAGATCTTCAGCAGGAATACATCATTGGCTTTGAGGGAATTATTGGAATCAATTGTGCGTTTACTAAAATGTTCATCTCCCCAAGATATACACTTTGCCGCAATGTTAGAATTGTGGAGTTTAAGGTGACAATGGTATTGAGGAAAACATTGGAATCAACTCTGGTGGGACTCAACATGCTTACCTCATCCAGATATGCACTTTGCTGCAGTCTCCGCTTTTCAGCCAACATGAGTCACTGGGTTTGATCATATATTTACCTCCAAATCTGGATTTACTCAAAATGCTGATCTCGTCGAGATATGAACTTTGCCTCAATATGACAGTTTGGAATAGAAGTCTCAATGGCATTGAGACAATCTCTGGAAACAAAGCGGGACGGAGTGACATCATGAACTTGGTGAAAGATTCACTTTTTGAAACTGAAAAGCATTCACTGAATCCTGAAATGTCAAATTTTTGGAGATATTATTGCAGAAAAGGTCGGAAAGAACTCTGGAGTAGCTTGAAATGCCTATCTCATCTAGCTGTGGAACTTGGCGGAAGATCAGACTTTTGGCAAAAGAGACTGATAGTCATTCAGCAACTCTTTGGAAATCTCTGTTGATCTTACCAGAATTCATCGCGCATTCAGATACTGACTGCAATGTCAGGTTTTCAGAAGGAACACCTCAAAGGCATTGAGGAAATTATTGGAATCAAATGTGGGTTGTCTAAAATGCTTATCTCACCGAGATATGCACTTTGCAGCAATATCATTGTTTTGGCAGTAAAGTGTCAATGGCATTGAGAGAATCTTTGGAAACAATGGTGTAGGAGTCAAATGATTCACTCTGGGAAATATTCACTTTTGCAAAGTGAACACCATTCCCTATATACTGGAATTCCAGATTTTTGTTGGTATCGTTGAGGAAATCGTCAGAAAGACTTCTGGATAAGCTCAAAATGACTATCTGATCTTCTTTTGGAACTTGACGAAAAATCAGACGTTTTGCCGAAGAGACTCATTGGCATTCAGCAACTCTATGGAATTCTATGTTGATCTACCCACAATGCTTCGCGCAGTTAGACCGTGAGGGCAATATCAGATCATCAGCAGGAAAACATCATTGGCTTTGAGGGAATTATTGGAATCAATTGTGCGTTCACTAAAATGTTTATCTCCCCAAGATATACACTTTGCCGCAATGTTAGAATTGTGGAGTTTAAGGTGACAATGGTATTGAGGAAAACATTGGAATCAACTCTGGTGGGACTCAACATGCTTACCTCATCCAGATATGCACTTTGCTGCAGTCTCCGCTTTTCAGCCAACATGAGTCACTGGGTTTGATCATATATTTACCTCCAAATCTGGATTTACTCAAAATGCTGATCTCGTCGAGATATGAACTTTGCCTCAATATGACAGTTTGGAATAGAAGTCTCAATGGCATTGAGACAATCTCTGGAAACAAAGCGGGATGGAGTGACATCATGAACTTGGTGAAAGATTCACTTTTTGAAACTGAAAAGCATTCACTTAATCCTGAAATGTCAAATTTTTGGAGATATCATGGCAGAAAAGGTCGGAAAGAACTCTGGAGTAGCTTGAAATGCCTATCTCATCTAGCTGTGGAACTTGGCCGAAGATCAGACTTTTGGCAAAAGAGACTGATAGTCATTCAGCAACTCTTTGGAAATCTCTGTTGATCTTACCAGAATTCATCGCGCATTCAGATACTGACTGCAATGTCAGGTTTTCAGAAGGAACACCTCAAAGGCATTGAGGAAATTATTGGAATCAAATGTTGGTTGACTAAAATGCTTATCTCACCGAGATATGCACTTTGCAGCAATATCATTGTTTTGGCAGTAAAGTGTCAATGGCATTGAGAGAATCTTTGGAAACAATGGTGGAGGAGTCAAATGATTCACTCTGGGAAATATTCACTTTTGCAAAGTGAACACCATTCCCTATATACTGGAATTCCAGATTTTTGTTGGTATCGTTGAGGAAATCGTCAGAAAGACTTCTGGATAAGCTCAAAATGACTATCTGATCTTCTTTTGGAACTTGTCGTAAAATCAGACGTTTTGCCGAAGAGACTCATTGGCATTCAGCAACTCTATGGAATTCTATGTTGATCTACCCACAATGCTTCGCGCAGTTAGACCGTGAGGGCAATATCAGATCATCAGCAGGAAAACATCATTGGCTTTGAGGGAATTATTGGAATCAATTGTGCGTTCACTAAAATGTTTATCTCCCCAAGATATACACTTTGCCGCAATGTTAGAATTGTGGAGTTTAAGGTGACAATGGTATTGAGGAAAACATTGGAATCAACTCTGGTGGGACTCAACATGCTTACCTCATCCAGATATGCACTTTGCTGCAGTCTCCGCTTTTCAGCCAACATGAGTTACTGGGTTTGATCATATATTTACCTCCAAATCTGGATTTACTCAAAATGCTGATCTCGTCGAGATATGAACTTTGCCTCAATATGACAGTTTGGAATAGAAGTCTCAATGGCATTGAGACAATCTCTGGAAACAAAGCGGGATGGAGTGACATCATGAACTTGGTGAAAGATTCACTTTTTGAAACTGAAAAGCATTCACTTAATCCTGAAATGTCAAATTTTTGGAGATATCATGGCAGAAAAGGTCGGAAAGAACTCTGGAGTAGCTTGAAATGCCTATCTCATCTAGCTGTGGAACTTGGCCGAAGATCAGACTTTTGGCAAAAGAGACTGATAGTCATTCAGCAACTCTTTGGAAATCTCTGTTGATCTAACCAGAATTCATCGCGCATTCAGATACTGACTGCAATGTCAGGTTTTCAGAAGGAACACCTCAAAGGCATTGAGGAAATTATTGGAATCAAATGTGGGTTGACTAAAATGCTTATCTCACCGAGATATGCACTTTGCAGCAATATCATTGTTTTGGCAGTAAAGTGTCAATGGCATTGAGAGAATCTTTGGAAACAAAGGTGGGGGAGTCAAATGATTCACTCTGGGAAATATTCACTTTTGCAAAATGAACACCATTCCCTATACACTGGAATTCCAGATTTTTGT
This sequence comes from Carcharhinus amblyrhynchos, assembly GCF_965287045.1. Taxonomy (NCBI): domain Eukaryota; kingdom Metazoa; phylum Chordata; class Chondrichthyes; order Carcharhiniformes; family Carcharhinidae; genus Carcharhinus; species Carcharhinus amblyrhynchos. The sequence continues at coordinate 19,228,651 of NC_137330.1, forward strand.
TGGTATCGTTGAGGAAATCGTCAGAAAGACTTCTGGATAAGCTCAAAATGATTATCTGATCTACTTTTGGAACTTGACGAAAAATCAGACTTTTTGCCGTAGAGACTCATTGGCATTTGGCAACTCTATGGAAATCTATGTTGATCTACCCACAATGCTTCTCGCAGTTAGACCATGAGTGCAATATCAGATCTTCAGCAGGAATACATCATTGGCTTTGAGGGAATTATTGGAATCAATTGTTCGTTTACTAAAATGTTTATCTCCCCAAGATATACACTTTGCCGCAATGTTAGAATTGTGGAGTTTAAGGTGACAATGGTATTGAGGAAAACATTGGAATCAACTCTGGTGGGACTCAACATGCTTACCTCATCCAGATATGCACTTTGCTGCAGTCTCCGCTTTTCAGCCAACATGAGTTACTGGGTTTGATCATATATTTACCTCCAAATCTGGATTTACTCAAAATGCTGATCTCGTCGAGATATGAACTTTGCCTCAATATGACAGTTTGGAATAGAAGTCTCAATGGCATTGAGACAATCTCTGGAAACAAAGCGGGATGGAGTGACATCATGAACTTGGTGAAAGATTCACTTTTTGAAACTGAAAAGCTTTCACTTAATCCTGAAATGTCAAATTTTTGGAGATATCATGGCAGAAAAGGTCGGAAAGAACTCTGGAGTAGCTTGAAATGCCTATCTCATCTAGCTGTGGAACTTGGCGGAAGATCAGACTTTTGGCAAAAGAGACTGATAGTCATTCAGCAACTCTTTGGAAATCTCTGTTGATCTTACCAGAATTCATCGCGCATTCAGATACTGACTGCAATGTCAGGTTTTCAGAAGGAACACCTCAAAGGCATTGAGGAAATTATTGGAATCAAATGTGGGTTGTCTAAAATGCTTATCTCACCGAGATATGCACTTTGCAGCAATATCATTGTTTTGGCAGTAAAGTGTCAATGGCATTGAGAGAATCTTTGGAAACAATGGTGTAGGAGTCAAATGATTCACTCTGGGAAATATTCACTTTTGCAAAGTGAACACCATTCCCTATATACTGGAATTCCAGATTTTTGTTGGTATCGTTGAGGAAATCGTCAGAAAGACTTCTGGATAAACTCAAAATGAGTATCTGATCTTCTTTTGGAATTTGACGAAAAATCAGACGTTTTGCCGAAGAGACTCATTGGCATTCAGCAACTCTATGGAATTCTATGTTGATCTACCCACAATGCTTCGCGCAGTTAGACCATGAGGGCAATATCAGATCTTCAGCAGGAATACATCATTGGCTTTGAGGGAATTATTGGAATCAATTGTGCGTTTACTAAAATGTTCATCTCCCCAAGATATACACTTTGCCGCAATGTTAGAATTGTGGAGTTTAAGGTGACAATGGTATTGAGGAAAACATTGGAATCAACTCTGGTGGGACTCAACATGCTTACCTCATCCAGATATGCACTTTGCTGCAGTCTCCGCTTTTCAGCCAACATGAGTCACTGGGTTTGATCATATATTTACCTCCAAATCTGGATTTACTCAAAATGCTGATCTCGTCGAGATATGAACTTTGCCTCAATATGACAGTTTGGAATAGAAGTCTCAATGGCATTGAGACAATCTCTGGAAACAAAGCGGGACGGAGTGACATCATGAACTTGGTGAAAGATTCACTTTTTGAAACTGAAAAGCATTCACTGAATCCTGAAATGTCAAATTTTTGGAGATATTATTGCAGAAAAGGTCGGAAAGAACTCTGGAGTAGCTTGAAATGCCTATCTCATCTAGCTGTGGAACTTGGCGGAAGATCAGACTTTTGGCAAAAGAGACTGATAGTCATTCAGCAACTCTTTGGAAATCTCTGTTGATCTTACCAGAATTCATCGCGCATTCAGATACTGACTGCAATGTCAGGTTTTCAGAAGGAACACCTCAAAGGCATTGAGGAAATTATTGGAATCAAATGTGGGTTGTCTAAAATGCTTATCTCACCGAGATATGCACTTTGCAGCAATATCATTGTTTTGGCAGTAAAGTGTCAATGGCATTGAGAGAATCTTTGGAAACAATGGTGTAGGAGTCAAATGATTCACTCTGGGAAATATTCACTTTTGCAAAGTGAACACCATTCCCTATATACTGGAATTCCAGATTTTTGTTGGTATCGTTGAGGAAATCGTCAGAAAGACTTCTGGATAAGCTCAAAATGACTATCTGATCTTCTTTTGGAACTTGACGAAAAATCAGACGTTTTGCCGAAGAGACTCATTGGCATTCAGCAACTCTATGGAATTCTATGTTGATCTACCCACAATGCTTCGCGCAGTTAGACCGTGAGGGCAATATCAGATCATCAGCAGGAAAACATCATTGGCTTTGAGGGAATTATTGGAATCAATTGTGCGTTCACTAAAATGTTTATCTCCCCAAGATATACACTTTGCCGCAATGTTAGAATTGTGGAGTTTAAGGTGACAATGGTATTGAGGAAAACATTGGAATCAACTCTGCTGGGACTCAACATGCTTACCTCATCCAGATATGCACTTTGCTGCACTCTCCGCTTTTCAGCCAACATGAGTCACTGGGTTTGATCATATATTTACCTCCAAATCTGGATTTACTCAAAATGCTGATCTCGTCGAGATATGAACTTTGCCTCAATATGACAGTTTGGAATAGAAGTCTCAATGGCATTGAGACAATCTCTGGAAACAAAGCGGGATGGAGTGACATCATGAACTTGGTGAAAGATTCACTTTTTGAAACTGAAAAGCATTCACTTAATCCTGAAATGTCAAATTTTTGGAGATATCATGGCAGAAAAGGTCGGAAAGAACTCTGGAGTAGCTTGAAATGCCTATCTCATCTAGCTGTGGAACTTGGCCGAAGATCAGACTTTTGGCAAAAGAGACTGATAGTCATTCAGCAACTCTTTGGAAATCTCTGTTGATCTTACCAGAATTCATCGCGCATTCAGATACTGACTGCAATGTCAGGTTTTCAGAAGGAACACCTCAAAGGCATTGAGGAAATTATTGGAATCAAATGTGGGTTGTCTAAAATGCTTATCTCACCGAGATATGCACTTTGCAGCAATATCATTGTTTTGGCAGTAAAGTGTCAATGGCATTGAGAGAATCTTTGGAAACAATGGTGTAGGAGTCAAATGATTCACTCTGGGAAATATTCACTTTTGCAAAGTGAACACCATTCCCTATATACTGGAATTCCAGATTTTTGTTGGTATCGTTGAGGAAATCGTCAGAAAGACTTCTGGATAAGCTCAAAATGACTATCTGATCTTCTTTTGGAACTTGTCGTAAAATCAGACGTTTTGCCGAAGAGACTCATTGGCATTCAGCAACTCTATGGAATTCTATGTTGATCTACCCACAATGCTTCGCGCAGTTAGACCGTGAGGGCAATATCAGATCATCAGCAGGAAAACATCATTGGCTTTGAGGGAATTATTGGAATCAATTGTGCGTTCACTAAAATGTTTATCTCCCCAAGATATACACTTTGCCGCAATGTTAGAATTGTGGAGTTTAAGGTGACAATGGTATTGAGGAAAACATTGGAATCAACTCTGGTGGGACTCAACATGCTTACCTCATCCAGATATGCACTTTGCTGCAGTCTCCGCTTTTCAGCCAACATGAGTCACTGGGTTTGATCATATATTTACCTCCAAATCTGGATTTACTCAAAATGCTGATCTCGTCGAGATATGAACTTTGCCTCAATATGACAGTTTGGAATAGAAGTCTCAATGGCATTGAGACAATCTCTGGAAACAAAGCGGGATGGAGTGACATCATGAACTTGGTGAAAGATTCACTTTTTGAAACTGAAAAGCATTCACTTAATCCTGAAATGTCAAATTTTTGGGGATATCATTGCAGAAAAGGTCGGAAAGAACTCTGGAGTAGATTGAAATGCCTATCTCATCTAGCTGTGGAACTTGGCGGAAGATCAGACTTTTGGCAAAAGAGACTGATAGTCATTCAGCAACTCTTTGGAAATCTCTGTTGATCTTACCAGAATTCATCGCGCATTCAGATACTGACTGCAATGTCAGGTTTTCAGAAGGAACACCTCAAAGGCATTGAGGAAATTATTGGAATCAAATGTGGGTTGTCTAAAATGCTTATCTCACCGAGATATGCACTTTGCAGCAATATCATTGTTTTGGCAGTAAAGTGTCAATGGCATTGAGAGAATCTTTGGAAACAAAGGTGGAGTAGAGAAATGATTCACTCTGGGAAATATTCACTTTTGCAAAGTGAACACCATTCCCTATATACTGGAATTCCAGATTTTTGTTGGTATCGTTGAGGAAATCGTCAGAAAGACTTCTGGATAAGCTCAAAATGAGGATCTGATCTTCTTTTGGAACTTGTCGAAAAATCAGACGTTTTGCCGAAGAGACTCATTGGCATTCAGCAACTCTATGGAATTCTATGTTGATCTACCCACAATGCTTCGCGCAGTTAGACCGTGAGGGCAATATCAGATCATCAGCAGGAAAACATCATTGGCTTTGAGGGAATTATTGGAATCAATTGTGCGTTCACTAAAATGTTTATCTCCCCAAGATATACACTTTGCCGCAATGTTAGAATTGTGGAGTTTAAGGTGACAATGGTATTGAGGAAAACATTGGAATCAACTCTGGTGGGACTCAACATGCTTACCTCATCCAGATATGCACTTTGCTGCAGTCTCCGCTTTTCAGCCAACATGAGTCACTGGGTTTGATCATATATTTACCTCCAAATCTGGATTTACTCAAAATGCTGATCTCGTCGAGATATGAACTTTGCCTCAATATGACAGTTTGGAATAGAAGTCTCAATGGCATTGAGACAATCTCTGGAAACAAAGCGGGATGGAGTGACATCATGAACTTGGTGAAAGATTCACTTTTTGAAACTGAAAAGCATTCACTTCATCCTGAAATGTCAAATTTTTGGAGATATCATGGCAGAAAAGGTCGGAAAGAACTCTGGAGTAGCTTGAAATGCCTATCTCATCTAGCTGTGGAACTTGGCGGAAGATCAGACTTTTGGCAAAAGAGACTGATAGTCATTCAGCAACTCTTTGGAAATCTCTGTTCATCTTACCAGAATTCATCGCGCATTCAGATACTGACTGCAATGTCAGGTTTTCAGAAGGAACACCTCAAAGGCATTGAGGAAATTATTGGAATCAAATGTGTGTTGACTAAAACGCTTATCTCACCGAGATATGCACTTTGCAGCAATACCATTGTTCTGGCAGTAAAGTGTCAATGGCATTGAGAGAATCTTTGGAAACAAAGGTGGAGTAGAGAAATGATTCACTCTGGGAAATATTCACTTTTGCAAAGTGAACACCATTCCCTATATACTGGAATTCCAGATTTTTGTTGGTATCGTTGAGGAAATCGTCAGAAAGACTTCTGGATAATCTCAAAATGACTATCTGATCTTCTTTTGGAACTTGTCGAAAAATCAGACGTTTTGCCGAAGAGACTCATTGGCATTCAGCAACTCTATGGAATTCTATGTTGATCTACCCACAATGCTTCGCGCAGTTAGACCGTGAGGGCAATATCAGATCATCAGCAGGAAAACATCATTGGCTTTGAGGGAATTATTGGAATCAATTGTGCGTTCACTAAAATGTTTATCTCCCCAAGATATACACTTTGCCGCAATGTTAGAATTGTGGAGTTTAAGGTGACAATGGTATTGAGGAAATCATTGGAATCAACTCTGGTGGGACTCAACATGCTTACCTCATCCAGATATGCACTTTGCTGCAGTCTCCGCTTTTCAGCCAACATGAGTCACTGGGTTTGATCATATATTTACCTCCAAATCTGGATTTACTCAAAATGCTGATCTCGTCGAGATATGAACTTTGCCTCAATATGACAGTTTGGAATAGAAGTCTCAATGGCATTGAGACAATCTCTGGAAACAAAGCGGGATGGAGTGACATCATGAACTTGGTGAAAGATTCACTTTTTGAAACTGAAAAGCATTCACTGAATCCTGAAATGTCAAATTTTTGGAGATATCATTGCAGAAAAGGACGGAAAGAACTCTGGAGTAGCTTGAAATGCCTATCTCATCTAGCTGTGGAACTTGGCGGAAGATCAGACTTTTGGCAAAAGAGACTGATAGTCATTCAGCAAGTCTTTGGAAATCTCTGTTGATCTTACCAGAATTCATCGCGCATTCAGATACTGACTGCAATGTCAGGTTTTCAGAAGGAACACCTCAAAGGCATTGAGGAAATTATTGGAATCAAATGTGTGTTGACTAAAACGCTTATCTCACCGAGATATGCACTTTGCAGCAATACCATTGTTCTGGCAGTAAAGTGTCAATGGCATTGAGAGAATCTTTGGAAACAAAGGTGGAGTAGAGAAATGATTCACTCTGGGAAATATTCACTTTTGCAAAGTGAACACCATTCCCTATATACTGGAATTCCAGATTTTTGTTGGTATCGTTGAGGAAATCGTCAGAAAGACTTCTGGATAAGCTCAAAATGAGTATCTGATCTTCTTTTGGAACTTGTCGAAAAATCAGACGTTTTGCCGAAGAGACTCATTGGCATTCAGCAACTCTATGGAATTCTATGTTGATCTACCCACAATGCTTCGCGCAGTTAGACCGTGAGGGCAATATCAGATCATCAGCAGGAAAACATCATTGGCTTTGAGGGAATTATTGGAATCAATTGTGCGTTCACTAAAATGTTTATCTCCCCAAGATATACACTTTGCCGCAATGTTAGAATTGTGGAGTTTAAGGTGACAATGGTATTGAGGAAAACATTGGAATCAACTCTGGTGGGACTCAACATGCTTACCTCATCCAGATATGCACTTTGCTGCAGTCTCCGCTTTTCAGCCAACATGAGTCACTGGGTTTGATCATATATTTACCTCCAAATCTGGATTTACTCAAAATGCTGATCTCGTCGAGATATGAACTTTGCCTCAATATGACAGTTTGGAATAGAAGTCTCAATGGCATTGAGACAATCTCTGGAAACAAAGCGGGATGGAGTGACATCATGAACTTGGTGAAAGATTCACTTTTTGAAACTGAAAAGCATTCACTGAATCCTGAAATGTCAAATTTTTGGAGATATCATTGCAGAAAAGGACGGAAAGAACTCTGGAGTAGCTTGAAATGCCTATCTCATCTTGCTGTGGAACTTGGCGGAAGATCAGACTTTTGGCAAAAGAGACTGATAGTCATTCAGCAACTCTTTGGAAATCTCTGTTGATCTAACCAGAATTCATCGCGCCTTCAGATACTGACTGCAATGTCAGGTTTTCAGAAGGAACACCTCAAAGGCATTGAGGAAATTATTGGAATCAAATGTTGGTTGACTAAAATGCTTATCTCACCGAGATATGCACTTTGCAGCAATATCATTGTTTTGGCAGTAAAGTGTCAATGGCATTGAGAGAATCTTTGGAAACAATGGTGGAGGAGTCAAATGATTCACTCTGGGAAATATTCACTTTTGCAAAATGAACACCATTCCCTATATACTGGAATTCCAGATTTTTGTTGGTATCGTTGAGGAAATCGTCAGAAAGACTTCTGGATAAGCTCAAAATGACTATCTGATCTTCTTTTGGAACTTGTCGAAAAATCAGACGTTTTGCCGAAGAGACTCATTGGCATTCAGCAACTCTATGGAATTCTATGTTGATCTACCCACAATGCTTCGCGCAGTTAGACCGTGAGGGCAATATCAGATCATCAGCAGGAAAACATCATTGGCTTTGAGGGAATTATTGGAATCAATTGTGCGTTCACTAAAATGTTTATCTCCCCAAGATATACACTTTGCCGCAATGTTAGAATTGTGGAGTTTAAGGTGACAATGGTATTGAGGAAAACATTGGAATCAACTCTGGTGGGACTCAACATGCTTACCTCATCCAGATATGCACTTTGCTGCAGTCTCCGCTTTTCAGCCAACATGAGTTACTGGGTTTGATCATATATTTACCTCCAAATCTGGATTTACTCAAAATGCTGATCTCGTCGAGATATGAACTTTGCCTCAATATGACAGTTTGGAATAGAAGTCTCAATGGCATTGAGACAATCTCTGGAAACAAAGCGGGATGGAGTGACATCATGAACTTGGTGAAAGATTCACTATTTGAAACTGAAAAGCATTCACTGTATCCTGAAATGTCAAATTTTTGGAGATATCATTGCAGAAAAGGACGGAAAGAACTCTGGAGTAGCTTGAAATGCCTATCTCATCTAGCTGTGGAACTTGGCGGAAGATCAGACTTTTGGCAAAAGAGACTGATAGTCATTCAGCAACTCTTTGGAAATCTCTGTTGATCTTACCAGAATTCATCGCGCATTCAGATACTGACTGCAATGTCAGGTTTTCAGAAGGAACACCTCAAAGGCATTGAGGAAATTATTGGAATCAAATGTGGGTTGTCTAAAATGCTTATCTCACCGAGATATGCACTTTGCAGCAATATCATTGTTTTGGCAGTAAAGTGTCAATGGCATTGAGAGAATCTTTGGAAACAATGGTGTAGGAGTCAAATGATTCACTCTGGGAAATATTCACTTTTGCAAAGTGAACACCGTTCCCTATATACTGGAATTCCAGATTTTTGTTGGTATCGTTGAGGAAATCGTCAGAAAGACTTCTGGATAAGCTCAAAATGACTATCTGATCTTCTTTTGGAACTTGACGAAAAATCAGACGTTTTGCCGAAGAGACTCATTGGCATTCAGCAACTCTATGGAATTCTATGTTGATCTACCCACAATGCTTCGCGCAGTTAGACCGTGAGGGCAATATCAGATCATCAGCAGGAAAACATCATTGGCTTTGAGGGAATTATTGGAATCAATTGTGCGTTCACTAAAATGTTTATCTCCCCAAGATATACACTTTGCCGCAATGTTAGAATTGTGGAGTTTAAGGTGACAATGGTATTGAGGAAAACATTGGAATCAACTCTGGTGGGACTCAACATGCTTACCTCATCCAGATATGCACTTTGCTGCAGTCTCCGCTTTTCAGCCAACATGAGTCACTGGGTTTGATCATATATTTACCTCCAAATCTGGATTTACTCAAAATGCTGATCTCGCCGAGATATGAACTTTGCCTCAATATGACAGTTTGGAATAGAAGTCTCAATGGCATTGAGACAATCTCTGGAAACAAAGCGGGATGGAGTGACATCATGAACTTGGTGAAAGATTCACTTTTTGAAACTGAAAAGCATTCACTTAATCCTGAAATGTCAAATTTTTGGAGATATCATTGCAGAAAAGGTCGGAAAGAACTCTGGAGTAGCTTGAAATGCCTATCTCATCTAGCTGTGGAACTTGGCGGAAGATCAGACTTTTGGCAAAAGAGACTGATAGTCATTCAGCAACTCTTTGGAAATCTCTGTTGATCTAACCAGAATTCATCGCGCCTTCAGATACTGACTGCAATGTCAGGTTTTCAGAAGGAACACCTCAAAGGCATTGAGGAAATTATTGGAATCAAATGTGGGTTGACTAAAATGCTTATCTCACCGAGATATGCACTTTGCAGCAATATCATTGTTTTGGCAGTAAAGTGTCAATGGCATTGAGAGAATCTTTGGAAACAATGGTGGAGGAGTCAAATGATTCACTCTGGGAAATATTCACTTTTGCAAAATGAACACCATTCCCTATATACTGGAATTCCAGATTTTTGTTGGTATCGTTGAGGAAATCGTCAGAAAGACTTCTGGATAAGCTCAAAATGACTATCTGATCTTCTTTTGGAACTTGTCGAAAAATCAGACGTTTTGCCGAAGAGACTCATTGGCATTCAGCAACTCTATGGAATTCTATGTTGATCTACCCACAATGCTTCGCGCAGTTAGACCGTGAGGGCAATATCAGATCATCAGCAGGAAAACATCATTGGCTTTGAGGGAATTATTGGAATCAATTGTGCGTTCACTAAAATGTTTATCTCCCCAAGATATACACTTTGCCGCAATGTTAGAATTGTGGAGTTTAAGGTGACAATGGTATTGAGGAAAACATTGGAATCAACTCTGGTGGGACTCAACATGCTTACCTCATCCAGATATGCACTTTGCTGCAGTCTCCGCTTTTCAGCCAACATGAGTCACTGGGTTTGATCATATATTTACCTCCAAATCTGGATTTACTCAAAATGCTGATCTCGTCGAGATATGAACTTTGCCTCAATATGACAGTTTGGAATAGAAGTCTCAATGGCATTGAGACAATCTCTGGAAACAAAGCGGGATGGAGTGACATCATGAACTTGGTGAAAGATTCACTTTTTGAAACTGAAAAGCATTCACTTAATCCTGAAATGTCAAATTTTTGGAGATATCATGGCAGAAAAGGTCGGAAAGAACTCTGGAGTAGCTTGAAATGCCTATCTCATCTAGCTGTGGAACTTGGCGGAAGATCAGACTTTTGGCAAAAGAGACTGATAGTCATTCAGCAACTCTTTGGAAATCTCTGTTGATCTTACCAGAATTCATCGCGCATTCAGATACTGACTGCAATGTCAGGTTTTCAGAAGGAACACCTCAAAGGCATTGAGGAAATTATTGGAATCAAATGTGTGTTGACTAAAACGCTTATCTCACCGAGATATGCACTTTGCAGCAATACCATTGTTCTGGCAGTAAAGTGTCAATGGCATTGAGAGAATCTTTGGAAACAAAGGTGGAGTAGAGAAATGATTCACTCTGGGAAATATTCACTTTTGCAAAGTGAACACCATTCCCTATATACTGGAATTCCAGATTTTTGTTGGTATCGTTGAGGAAATCGTCAGAAAGACTTCTGGATAAGCTCAAAATGAGTATCTGATCTTCTTTTGGAACTTGTCGAAAAATCAGACGTTTTGCCGAAGAGACTCATTGGCATTCAGCAACTCTATGGAATTCTATGTTGATCTACCCACAATGCTTCGCGCAGTTAGACCGTGAGGGCAATATCAGATCATCAGCAGGAAAACATCATTGGCTTTGAGGGAATTATTGGAATCAATTGTGCGTTCACTAAAATGTTTATCTCCCCAAGATATACACTTTGCCGCAATGTTAGAATTGTGGAGTTTAAGGTGACAATGGTATTGAGGAAATCATTGGAATCAACTCTGGTGGGACTCAACATGCTTACCTCATCCAGATATGCACTTTGCTGCAGTCTCCGCTTTTCAGCCAACATGAGTCACTGGGTTTGATCATATATTTACCTCCAAATCTGGATTTACTCAAAATGCTGATCTCGTCGAGATATGAACTTTGCCTCAATATGACAGTTTGGAATAGAAGTCTCAATGGCATTGAGACAATCTCTGGAAACAAAGCGGGATGGAGTGACATCATGAACTTGGTGAAAGATTCACTTTTTGAAACTGAAAAGCATTCACTGAATCCTGAAATGTCAAATTTTTGGAGATATCATTGCAGAAAAGGACGGAAAGAACTCTGGAGTAGCTTGAAATGCCTATCTGATCTAGCTGTGGAACTTGGCGGAAGATCAGACTTTTGGCAAAAGAGACTGATAGTCATTCAGCAAGTCTTTGGAAATCTCTGTTGATCTTACCAGAATTCATCGCGCATTCAGATACTGACTGCAATGTCAGGTTTTCAGAAGGAACACCTCAAAGGCATTGAGGAAATTATTGGAATCAAATGTGTGTTGACTAAAACGCTTATCTCACCGAGATATGCACTTTGCAGCAATACCATTGTTCTGGCAGTAAAGTGTCAATGGCATTGAGAGAATCTTTGGAAACAAAGGTGGAGTAGAGAAATGATTCACTCTGGGAAATATTCACTTTTGCAAAGTGAACACCATTCCCTATATACTGGAATTCCAGATTTTTGTTGGTATCGTTGAGGAAATCGTCAGAAAGACTTCTGGATAAGCTCAAAATGACTATCTGATCTTCTTTTGGAACTTGTCGAAAAATCAGACGTTTTGCCGAAGAGACTCATTGGCATTCAGCAACTCTATGGAATTCTATGTTGATCTACCCACAATGCTTCGCGCAGTTAGACCGTGAGGGCAATATCTGATCATCAGCAGGAAAACATCATTGGCTTTGAGGGAATTATTGGAATCAATTGTGCGTTCACTAAAATGTTTATCTCCCCAAGATATACACTTTGCCGCAATGTTAGAATTGTGGAGTTTAAGGTGACAATGGTATTGAGGAAAACATTGGAATCAACTCTGGTGGGACTCAACATGCTTACCTCATCCAGATATGCACTTTGCTGCAGTCTCCGCTTTTCAGCCAACATGAGTCACTGGGTTTGATCATATATTTACCTCCAAATCTGGATTTACTCAAAATGCTGATCTCGTCGAGATATGAACTTTGCCTCAATATGACAGTTTGGAATAGAAGTCTCAATGGCATTGAGACAATCTCTGGAAACAAAGCGGGATGGAGTGACATCATGAACTTGGTGAAAGATTCACTTTTTGAAACTGAAAAGCATTCACTGAATCCTGAAATGTCAAATTTTTGGAGATATCATTGCAGAAAAGGACGGAAAGAACTCTGGAGTAGCTTGAAATGCCTATCTCATCTAGCTGTGGAATTTGGCGGAAGATCAGACTTTTGGCAAAAGAGACTGATAGTCATTCAGCAACTCTTTGGAAATCTCTGTTCATCTTACCAGAATTCATCGCGCATTCAGATACTGACTGCAATGTCAGGTTTTCAGAAGGAACACCTCAAAGGCATTGAGGAAATTATTGGAATCAAATGTGGGTTGTCTAAAATGCTTATCTCACCGAGATATGCACTTTGCAGCAATATCATTGTTTTGGCAGTAAAGTGTCAATGGCATTGAGAGAATCTTTGGAAACAATGGTGTAGGAGTCAAATGATTCACTCTGGGAAATATTCACTTTTGCAAAGTGAACACCATTCCCTATATACTGGAATTCCAGATTTTTGTCGGTATCGTTGAGGAAATCGTCAGAAAGACTTCTGGATAAGCTCAAAATGACTATCTGATCTTCTTTTGGAACTTGTCGAAAAATCAGACGTTTTGCCGAAGAGACTCATTGGCATTCAGCAACTCTATGGAATTCTATGTTGATCTACCCACAATGCTTCGCGCAGTTAGACCATGAGGGCAATATCAGATCTTCAGCAGGAAAACATCATTGGCTTTGAGGGAATTATTGGAATCAATTGTGCGTTCACTAAAATGTTTATCTCCCCAAGATATACACTTTGCCGCAATGTTAGAATTGTGGAGTTTAAGGTGACAATGGTATTGAGGAAAACATTGGAATCAACTCTGGTGGGACTCAACATGCTTACCTCATCCAGATATGCACTTTGCTGCAGTCTCCGCTTTTCAGCCAACATGAGTTACTGGGTTTGATCATATATTTACCTCCAAATCTGGATTTACTCAAAATGCTGATCTCGTCGAGATATGAACTTTGCCTCAATATGACAGTTTGGAATAGAAGTCTCAATGGCATTGAGACAATCTCTGGAAACAAAGCGGGATGGAGTGACATCATGAACTTGGTGAAAGATTCACTTTTTGAAACTGAAAAGCATTCACTTAATCCTGAAATGTCAAATTTTTGGGGATATCATTGCAGAAAAGGTCGGAAAGAACTCTGGAGTAGCTTGAAATGCCTATCTCATCTAGCTGTGGAACTTGGCGGAAGATCAGACTTTTGGCAAAAGAGACTGATAGTCATTCAGCAAGTCTTTGGAAATCTCTGTTGATCTTACCAGAATTCATCGCGCATTCAGATACTGACTGCAATGTCAGGTTTTCAGAAGGAACACCTCAAAGGCATTGAGGAAATTATTGGAATCAAATGTGGGTTGACTAAAATGCTTATCTCACCGAGATATGCACTTTGCAGCAATATCATTGTTTTGGCAGTAAAGTGTCAATGGCATTGAGAGAATCTTTGGAAACAAAGGTGGGGGAGTCAAATGATTCACTCTGGGAAATATTCACTTTTGCAAAATGAACACCATTCCCTATACACTGGAATTCCAGATTTTTGTTGGTATCGTTGAGGAAATCGTCAGAAAGACTTCTGGATAAGCTCAAAATGATTATCTGATCTACTTTTGGAACTTGACGAAAAATCAGACTTTTTGCCGTAGAGGCTCATTGGCATTTGGCAACTCTATGGAAATCTATGTTGATCTACCCACAATGCTTCTCGCAGTTAGACCATGAGTGCAATATCAGATCTTCAGCAGGAATACATCATTGGCTTTGAGGGAATTATTGGAATCAATTGTTCGTTTACTAAAATGTTTATCTCCCCAAGATATACACTTTGCCGCAATGTTAGAATTGTGGAGTTTAAGGTGACAATGGTATTGAGGAAAACATTGGAATCAACTCTGGTGGGACTCAACATGCTTACCTCATCCAGATATGCACTTTGCTGCAGTCTCCGCTTTTCAGCCAACATGAGTTACTGGGTTTGATCATATATTTACCTCCAAATCTGGATTTACTCAAAATGCTGATCTCGTCGAGATATGAACTTTGCCTCAATATGACAGTTTGGAATAGAAGTCTCAATGGCATTGAGACAATCTCTGGAAACAAAGCGGGATGGAGTGACATCATGAACTTGGTGAAAGATTCACTTTTTGAAACTGAAAAGCTTTCACTTAATCCTGAAATGTCAAATTTTTGGAGATATCATGGCAGAAAAGGTCGGAAAGAACTCTGGAGTAGCTTGAAATGCCTATCTCATCTAGCTGTGGAACTTGGCGGAAGATCAGACTTTTGGCAAAAGAGACTGATAGTCATTCAGCAACTCTTTGGAAATCTCTGTTGATCTTACCAGAATTCATCGCGCATTCAGATACTGACTGCAATGTCAGGTTTTCAGAAGGAACACCTCAAAGGCATTGAGGAAATTATTGGAATCAAATGTGGGTTGTCTAAAATGCTTATCTCACCGAGATATGCACTTTGCAGCAATATCATTGTTTTGGCAGTAAAGTGTCAATGGCATTGAGAGAATCTTTGGAAACAATGGTGTAGGAGTCAAATGATTCACTCTGGGAAATATTCACTTTTGCAAAGTGAACACCATTCCCTATATACTGGAATTCCAGATTTTTGTTGGTATCGTTGAGGAAATCGTCAGAAAGACTTCTGGATAAACTCAAAATGAGTATCTGATCTTCTTTTGGAATTTGACGAAAAATCAGACGTTTTGCCGAAGAGACTCATTGGCATTCAGCAACTCTATGGAATTCTATGTTGATCTACCCACAATGCTTCGCGCAGTTAGACCATGAGGGCAATATCAGATCTTCAGCAGGAATACATCATTGGCTTTGAGGGAATTATTGGAATCAATTGTGCGTTTACTAAAATGTTCATCTCCCCAAGATATACACTTTGCCGCAATGTTAGAATTGTGGAGTTTAAGGTGACAATGGTATTGAGGAAAACATTGGAATCAACTCTGGTGGGACTCAACATGCTTACCTCATCCAGATATGCACTTTGCTGCAGTCTCCGCTTTTCAGCCAACATGAGTCACTGGGTTTGATCATATATTTACCTCCAAATCTGGATTTACTCAAAATGCTGATCTCGTCGAGATATGAACTTTGCCTCAATATGACAGTTTGGAATAGAAGTCTCAATGGCATTGAGACAATCTCTGGAAACAAAGCGGGACGGAGTGACATCATGAACTTGGTGAAAGATTCACTTTTTGAAACTGAAAAGCATTCACTGAATCCTGAAATGTCAAATTTTTGGAGATATTATTGCAGAAAAGGTCGGAAAGAACTCTGGAGTAGCTTGAAATGCCTATCTCATCTAGCTGTGGAACTTGGCGGAAGATCAGACTTTTGGCAAAAGAGACTGATAGTCATTCAGCAACTCTTTGGAAATCTCTGTTGATCTTACCAGAATTCATCGCGCATTCAGATACTGACTGCAATGTCAGGTTTTCAGAAGGAACACCTCAAAGGCATTGAGGAAATTATTGGAATCAAATGTGGGTTGTCTAAAATGCTTATCTCACCGAGATATGCACTTTGCAGCAATATCATTGTTTTGGCAGTAAAGTGTCAATGGCATTGAGAGAATCTTTGGAAACAATGGTGTAGGAGTCAAATGATTCACTCTGGGAAATATTCACTTTTGCAAAGTGAACACCATTCCCTATATACTGGAATTCCAGATTTTTGTTGGTATCGTTGAGGAAATCGTCAGAAAGACTTCTGGATAAGCTCAAAATGACTATCTGATCTTCTTTTGGAACTTGACGAAAAATCAGACGTTTTGCCGAAGAGACTCATTGGCATTCAGCAACTCTATGGAATTCTATGTTGATCTACCCACAATGCTTCGCGCAGTTAGACCGTGAGGGCAATATCAGATCATCAGCAGGAAAACATCATTGGCTTTGAGGGAATTATTGGAATCAATTGTGCGTTCACTAAAATGTTTATCTCCCCAAGATATACACTTTGCCGCAATGTTAGAATTGTGGAGTTTAAGGTGACAATGGTATTGAGGAAAACATTGGAATCAACTCTGGTGGGACTCAACATGCTTACCTCATCCAGATATGCACTTTGCTGCAGTCTCCGCTTTTCAGCCAACATGAGTCACTGGGTTTGATCATATATTTACCTCCAAATCTGGATTTACTCAAAATGCTGATCTCGTCGAGATATGAACTTTGCCTCAATATGACAGTTTGGAATAGAAGTCTCAATGGCATTGAGACAATCTCTGGAAACAAAGCGGGATGGAGTGACATCATGAACTTGGTGAAAGATTCACTTTTTGAAACTGAAAAGCATTCACTTAATCCTGAAATGTCAAATTTTTGGGGATATCATTGCAGAAAAGGTCGGAAAGAACTCTGGAGTAGATTGAAATGCCTATCTCATCTAGCTGTGGAACTTGGCGGAAGATCAGACTTTTGGCAAAAGAGACTGATAGTCATTCAGCAACTCTTTGGAAATCTCTGTTGATCTTACCAGAATTCATCGCGCATTCAGATACTGACTGCAATGTCAGGTTTTCAGAAGGAACACCTCAAAGGCATTGAGGAAATTATTGGAATCAAATGTGGGTTGTCTAAAATGCTTATCTCACCGAGATATGCACTTTGCAGCAATATCATTGTTTTGGCAGTAAAGTGTCAATGGCATTGAGAGAATCTTTGGAAACAAAGGTGGAGTAGAGAAATGATTCACTCTGGGAAATATTCACTTTTGCAAAGTGAACACCATTCCCTATATACTGGAATTCCAGATTTTTGTTGGTATCGTTGAGGAAATCGTCAGAAAGACTTCTGGATAAGCTCAAAATGAGTATCTGATCTTCTTTTGGAACTTGTCGAAAAATCAGACGTTTTGCCGAAGAGACTCATTGGCATTCAGCAACTCTATGGAATTCTATGTTGATCTACCCACAATGCTTCGCGCAGTTAGACCGTGAGGGCAATATCAGATCATCAGCAGGAAAACATCATTGGCTTTGAGGGAATTATTGGAATCAATTGTGCGTTCACTAAAATGTTTATCTCCCCAAGATATACACTTTGCCGCAATGTTAGAATTGTGGAGTTTAAGGTGACAATGGTATTGAGGAAAACATTGGAATCAACTCTGGTGGGACTCAACATGCTTACCTCATCCAGATATGCACTTTGCTGCAGTCTCCGCTTTTCAGCCAACATGAGTCACTGGGTTTGATCATATATTTACCTCCAAATCTGGATTTACTCAAAATGCTGATCTCGTCGAGATATGAACTTTGCCTCAATATGACAGTTTGGAATAGAAGTCTCAATGGCATTGAGACAATCTCTGGAAACAAAGCGGGATGGAGTGACATCATGAACTTGGTGAAAGATTCACTTTTTGAAACTGAAAAGCATTCACTTCATCCTGAAATGTCAAATTTTTGGAGATATCATGGCAGAAAAGGTCGGAAAGAACTCTGGAGTAGCTTGAAATGCCTATCTCATGTAGCTGTGGAACTTGGCGGAAGATCAGACTTTTGGCAAAAGAGACTGATAGTCATTCAGCAACTCTTTGGAAATCTCTGTTGATCTTACCAGAATTCATCGCGCATTCAGATACTGACTGCAATGTCAGGTTTTCAGAAGGAACACCTCAAAGGCATTGAGGAAATTATTGGAATCAAATGTGTGTTGACTAAAACGCTTATCTCACCGAGATATGCACTTTGCAGCAATACCATTGTTCTGGCAGTAAAGTGTCAATGGCATTGAGAGAATCTTTGGAAACAAAGGTGGAGTAGAGAAATGATTCACTCTGGGAAATATTCACTTTTGCAAAGTGAACACCATTCCCTATATACTGGAATTCCAGATTTTTGTTGGTATCGTTGAGGAAATCGTCAGAAAGACTTCTGGATAATCTCAAAATGACTATCTGATCTTCTTTTGGAACTTGTCGAAAAATCAGACGTTTTGCCGAAGAGACTCATTGGCATTCAGCAACTCTATGGAATTCTATGTTGATCTACCCACAATGCTTCGCGCAGTTAGACCGTGAGGGCAATATCAGATCATCAGCAGGAAAACATCATTGGCTTTGAGGGAATTATTGGAATCAATTGTGCGTTCACTAAAATGTTTATCTCCCCAAGATATACACTTTGCCGCAATGTTAGAATTGTGGAGTTTAAGGTGACAATGGTATTGAGGAAATCATTGGAATCAACTCTGGTGAGACTCAACATGCTTACCTCATCCAGATATGCACTTTGCTGCAGTCTCCGCTTTTCAGCCAACATGAGTCACTGGGTTTGATCATATATTTACCTCCAAATCTGGATTTACTCAAAATGCTGATCTCGTCGAGATATGAACTTTGCCTCAATATGACAGTTTGGAATAGAAGTCTCAATGGCATTGAGACAATCTCTGGAAACAAAGCGGGATGGAGTGACATCATGAACTTGGTGAAAGATTCACTTTTTGAAACTGAAAAGCATTCACTGAATCCTGAAATGTCAAATTTTTGGAGATATCATTGCAGAAAAGGACGGAAAGAACTCTGGAGTAGCTTGAAATGCCTATCTCATCTAGCGGTGGAACTTGGCGGAAGATCAGACTTTTGGCAAAAGAGACTGATAGTCATTCAGCAAGTCTTTGGAAATCTCTGTTGATCTTACCAGAATTCATCGCGCATTCAGATACTGACTGCAATGTCAGGTTTTCAGAAGGAACACCTCAAAGGCATTGAGGAAATTATTGGAATCAAATGTGTGTTGACTAAAACGCTTATCTCACCGAGATATGCACTTTGCAGCAATACCATTGTTCTGGCAGTAAAGTGTCAATGGCATTGAGAGAATCTTTGGAAACAAAGGTGGAGTAGAGAAATGATTCACTCTGGGAAATATTCACTTTTGCAAAGTGAACACCATTCCCTATATACTGGAATTCCAGATTTTTGTTGGTATCGTTGAGGAAATCGTCAGAAAGACTTCTGGATAAGCTCAAAATGAGTATCTGATCTTCTTTTGGAACTTGTCGAAAAATCAGACGTTTTGCCGAAGAGACTCATTGGCATTCAGCAACTCTATGGAATTCTATGTTGATCTACCCACAATGCTTCGCGCAGTTAGACCGTGAGGGCAATATCAGATCATCAGCAGGAAAACATCATTGGCTTTGAGGGAATTATTGGAATCAATTGTGCGTTCACTAAAATGTTTATCTCCCCAAGATATACACTTTGCCGCAATGTTAGAATTGTGGAGTTTAAGGTGACAATGGTATTGAGGAAAACATTGGAATCAACTCTGGTGGGACTCAACATGCTTACCTCATCCAGATATGCACTTTGCTGCAGTCTCCGCTTTTCAGCCAACATGAGTCACTGGGTTTGATCATATATTTACCTCCAAATCTGGATTTACTCAAAATGCTGATCTCGTCGAGATATGAACTTTGCCTCAATATGACAGTTTGGAATAGAAGTCTCAATGGCATTGAGACAATCTCTGGAAACAAAGCGGGATGGAGTGACATCATGAACTTGGTGAAAGATTCACTTTTTGAAACTGAAAAGCATTCACTGAATCCTGAAATGTCAAATTTTTGGAGATATCATTGCAGAAAAGGACGGAAAGAACTCTGGAGTAGCTTGAAATGCCTATCTCATCTTGCTGTGGAACTTGGCGGAAGATCAGACTTTTGGCAAAAGAGACTGATAGTCATTCAGCAACTCTTTGGAAATCTCTGTTGATCTAACCAGAATTCATCGCGCCTTCAGATACTGACTGCAATGTCAGGTTTTCAGAAGGAACACCTCAAAGGCATTGAGGAAATTATTGGAATCAAATGTTGGTTGACGAAAATGCTTATCTCACCGAGATATGCACTTTGCAGCAATATCATTGTTTTGGCAGTAAAGTGTCAATGGCATTGAGAGAATCTTTGGAAACAATGGTGGAGGAGTCAAATGATTCACTCTGGGAAATATTCACTTTTGCAAAATGAACACCATTCCCTATATACTGGAATTCCAGATTTTTGTTGGTATCGTTGAGGAAATCGTCAGAAAGACTTCTGGATAAGCTCAAAATGACTATCTGATCTTCTTTTGGAACTTGTCGAAAAATCAGACGTTTTGCCGAAGAGACTCATTGGCATTCAGCAACTCTATGGAATTCTATGTTGATCTACCCACAATGCTTCGCGCAGTTAGACCGTGAGGGCAATATCAGATCATCAGCAGGAAAACATCATTGGCTTTGAAGGAATTATTGGAATCAATTGTGCGTTCACTAAAATGTTTATCTCCCCAAGATATACACTTTGCCGCAATGTTAGAATTGTGGAGTTTAAGGTGACAATGGTATTGAGGAAAACATTGGAATCAACTCTGGTGGGACTCAACATGCTTACCTCATCCAGATATGCACTTTGCTGCAGTCTCCGCTTTTCAGCCAACATGAGTTACTGGGTTTGATCATATATTTACCTCCAAATCTGGATTTACTCAAAATGCTGATCTCGTCGAGATATGAACTTTGCCTCAATATGACAGTTTGGAATAGAAGTCTCAATGGCATTGAGACAATCTCTGGAAACAAAGCGGGATGGAGTGACATCATGAACTTGGTGAAAGATTCACTATTTGAAACTAAAAAGCATTCACTGTATCCTGAAATGTCAAATTTTTGGAGATATCATTGCAGAAAAGGACGGAAAGAACTCTGGAGTAGCTTGAAATGCCTATCTCATCTAGCTGTGGAACTTGGCGGAAGATCAGACTTTTGGCAAAAGAGACTGATAGTCATTCAGCAACTCTTTGGAAATCTCTGTTGATCTTACCAGAATTCATCGCGCATTCAGATACTGACTGCAATGTCAGGTTTTCAGAAGGAACACCTCAAAGGCATTGAGGAAATTATTGGAATCAAATGTGGGTTGTCTAAAATGCTTATCTCACCGAGATATGCACTTTGCAGCAATATCATTGTTTTGGCAGTAAAGTGTCAATGGCATTGAGAGAATCTTTGGAAACAATGGTGGAGGAGTCAAATGATTCACTCTGGGAAATATTCACTTTTGCAAAGTGAACACCATTCCCTATATACTGGAATTCCAGATTTTTGTTGGTATCGTTGAGGAAATCGTCAGAAAGACTTCTGGATAAGCTCAAAATGACTATCTGATCTTCTTTTGGAATTTGACGAATAATGAGACGTTTTGCCGAAGAGACTCATTGGCATTCAGCAACTCTATGGAATTCTATGTTGATCTACCCACAATGCTTCGCGCAGTTAGACCATGAGGGCAATATCAGATCTTCAGCAGGAATACATCATTGGCTTTGAGGGAATTATTGGAATCAATTGTGCGTTTACTAAAATGTTCATCTCCCCAAGATATACACTTTGCCGCAATGTTAGAATTGTGGAGTTTAAGGTGACAATGGTATTGAGGAAAACATTGGAATCAACTCTGGTGGGACTCAACATGCTTACCTCATCCAGATATGCACTTTGCTGCAGTCTCCGCTTTTCAGCCAACATGAGTCACTGGGTTTGATCATATATTTACCTCCAAATCTGGATTTACTCAAAATGCTGATCTCGTCGAGATATGAACTTTGCCTCAATATGACAGTTTGGAATAGAAGTCTCAATGGCATTGAGACAATCTCTGGAAACAAAGCGGGACGGAGTGACATCATGAACTTGGTGAAAGATTCACTTTTTGAAACTGAAAAGCATTCACTTAATCCTGAAATGTCAAATTTTTGGAGATATCATTGCAGAAAAGGTCGGAAAGAACTCTGGAGTAGCTTGAAATGCCTATCTCATCTAGCTGTGGAACTTGGCGGAAGATCAGACTTTTGGCAAAAGAGACTGATAGTCATTCAGCAACTCTTTGGAAATCTCTGTTCATCTTACCAGAATTCATCGCGCATTCAGATACTGACTGCAATGTCAGGTTTTCAGAAGGAACACCTCAAAGGCATTGAGGAAATTATTGGAATCAAATGTGGGTTGTCTAAAATGCTTATCTCACCGAGATATGCACTTTGCAGCAATATCATTGTTTTGGCAGTAAAGTGTCAATGGCATTGAGAGAATCTTTGGAAACAATGGTGTAGGAGTCAAATGATTCACTCTGGGAAATATTCACTTTTGCAAAGTGAACACCGTTCCCTATATACTGGAATTCCAGATTTTTGTTGGTATCGTTGAGGAAATCGTCAGAAAGACTTCTGGATAAGCTCAAAATGACTATCTGATCTTCTTTTGGAACTTGACGAAAAATCAGACGTTTTGCCGAAGAGACTCATTGGCATTCAGCAACTCTATGGAATTCTATGTTGATCTACCCACAATGCTTCGCGCAGTTAGACTGTGAGGGCAATATCAGATCATCAGCAGGAAAACATCATTGGCTTTGAGGGAATTATTGGAATCAATTGTGCGTTCACTAAAATGTTTATCTCCGCAAGATATACACTTTGCCGCAATGTTAGAATTGTGGAGTTTAAGGTGACAATGGTATTGAGGAAAACATTGGAATCAACTCTGGTGGGACTCAACATGCTTACCTCATCCAGATATGCACTTTGCTGCAGTCTCCGCTTTTCAGCCAACATGAGTCACTGGGTTTGATCATATATTTACCTCCAAATCTGGATTTACTCAAAATGCTGATCTCGTCGAGATATGAACTTTGCCTCAATATGACAGTTTGGAATAGAAGTCTCAATGGCATTGAGACAATCTCTGGAAACAAAGCGGGATGGAGTGACATCATGAACTTGGTGAAAGATTCACTTTTTGAAACTGAAAAGCATTCACTTAATCCTGAAATGTCAAATTTTTGGAGATATCATTGCAGAAAAGGTCGGAAAGAACTCTGGAGTAGCTTGAAATGCCTATCTCATCTAGCTGTGGAACTTGGCGGAAGATCAGACTTTTGGCAAAAGAGACTGATAGTCATTCAGCAACTCTTTGGAAATCTCTGTTGATCTAACCAGAATTCATCGCGCCTTCAGATACTGACTGCAATGTCAGGTTTTCAGAAGGAACACCTCAAAGGCATTGAGGAAATTATTGGAATCAAATGTGGGTTGACTAAAATGCTTATCTCACCGAGATATGCACTTTGCAGCAATATCATTGTTTTGGCAGTAAAGTGTCAATGGCATTGAGAGAATCTTTGGAAACAATGGTGGAGGAGTCAAATGATTCACTCTGGGAAATATTCACTTTTGCAAAATGAACACCATTCCCTATATACTGGAATTCCAGATTTTTGTTGGTATCGTTGAGGAAATCGTCAGAAAGACTTCTGGATAAGCTCAAAATGAGTATCTGATCTTCTTTTGGAACTTGTCGAAAAATCAGACGTTTTGCCGAAGAGACTCATTGGCATTCAGCAACTCTATGGAATTCTATGTTGATCTACCCACAATGCTTCGCGCAGTTAGACCGTGAGGGCAATATCAGATCATCAGCAGGAAAACATCATTGGCTTTGAGGGAATTATTGGAATCAATTGTGCGTTCACTAAAATGTTTATCTCCCCAAGATATACACTTTGCCGCAATGTTAGAATTGTGGAGTTTAAGGTGACAATGGTATTGAGGAAAACATTGGAATCAACTCTGGTGGGACTCAACATGCTTACCTCATCCAGATATGCACTTTGCTGCAGTCTCCGCTTTTCAGCCAACATGAGTCACTGGGTTTGATCATATATTTACCTCCAAATCTGGATTTACTCAAAATGCTGATCTCGTCGAGATATGAACTTTGCCTCAATATGACAGTTTGGAATAGAAGTCTCAATGGCATTGAGACAATCTCTGGAAACAAAGCGGGATGGAGTGACATCATGAACTTGGTGAAAGATTCACTTTTTGAAACTGAAAAGCATTCACTTAATCCTGAAATGTCAAATTTTTGGAGATATCATGGCAGAAAAGGTCGGAAAGAACTCTGGAGTAGCTTGAAATGCCTATCTCATCTAGCTGTGGAACTTGGCGGAAGATCAGACTTTTGGCAAAAGAGACTGATAGTCATTCAGCAAGTCTTTGGAAATCTCTGTTGATCTTACCAGAATTCATCGCGCATTCAGATACTGACTGCAATGTCAGGTTTTCAGAAGGAACACCTCAAAGGCATTGAGGAAATTATTGGAATCAAATGTGTGTTGACTAAAACGCTTATCTCACCGAGATATGCACTTTGCAGCAATACCATTGTTCTGGCAGTAAAGTGTCAATGGCATTGAGAGAATCTTTGGAAACAAAGGTGGAGTAGAGAAATGATTCACTCTGGGAAATATTCACTTTTGCAAAGTGAACACCATTCCCTATATACTGGAATTCCAGATTTTTGTTGGTATCGTTGAGGAAATCGTCAGAAAGACTTCTGGATAAGCTCAAAATGACTATCTGATCTTCTTTTGGAACTTGTCGAAAAATCAGACGTTTTGCCGAAGAGACTCATTGGCATTCAGCAACTCTATGGAATTCTATGTTGATCTACCCACAATGCTTCGCGCAGTTAGACCGTGAGGGCAATATCAGATCATCAGCAGGAAAACATCATTGGCTTTGAGGGAATTATTGGAATCAATTGTGCGTTCACTAAAATGTTTATCTCCCCAAGATATACACTTTGCCGCAATGTTAGAATTGTGGAGTTTAAGGTGACAATGGTATTGAGGAAAACATTGGAATCAACTCTGGTGGGACTCAACATGCTTACCTCATCCAGATATGCACTTTGCTGCAGTCTCCGCTTTTCAGCCAACATGAGTCACTGGGTTTGATCATATATTTACCTCCAAATCTGGATTTACTCAAAATGCTGATCTCGTCGAGATATGAACTTTGCCTCAATATGACAGTTTGGAATAGAAGTCTCAATGGCATTGAGACAATCTCTGGAAACAAAGCGGGATGGAGTGACATCATGAACTTGGTGAAAGATTCACTTTTTGAAACTGAAAAGCATTCACTTAATCCTGAAATGTCAAATTTTTGGAGATATCATGGCAGAAAAGGTCGGAAAGAACTCTGGAGTAGCTTGAAATGCCTATCTCATCTAGCTGTGGAACTTGGCGGAAGATCAGACTTTTGGCAAAAGAGACTGATAGTCATTCAGCAAGTCTTTGGAAATCTCTGTTGATCTTACCAGAATTCATCGCGCATTCAGATACTGACTGCAATGTCAGGTTTTCAGAAGGAACACCTCAAAGGCATTGAGGAAATTATTGGAATCAAATGTGTGTTGACTAAAACGCTTATCTCACCGAGATATGCACTTTGCAGCAATACCATTGTTCTGGCAGTAAAGTGTCAATGGCATTGAGAGAATCTTTGGAAACAAAGGTGGAGTAGAGAAATGATTCACTCTGGGAAATATTCACTTTTGCAAAGTGAACACCATTCCCTATATACTGGAATTCCAGATTTTTGTTGGTATCGTTGAGGAAATCGTCAGAAAGACTTCTGGATAAGCTCAAAATGACTATCTGATCTTCTTTTGGAACTTGTCGAAAAATCAGACGTTTTGCCGAAGAGACTCATTGGCATTCAGCAACTCTATGGAATTCTATGTTGATCTACCCACAATGCTTCGCGCAGTTAGACCGTGAGGGCAATATCAGATCATCAGCAGGAAAACATCATTGGCTTTGAGGGAATTATTGGAATCAATTGTGCGTTCACTAAAATGTTTATCTCCCCAAGATATACACTTTGCCGCAATGTTAGAATTGTGGAGTTTAAGGTGACAATGGTATTGAGGAAAACATTGGAATCAACTCTGGTGGGACTCAACATGCTTACCTCATCCAGATATGCACTTTGCTGCAGTCTCCGCTTTTCAGCCAACATGAGTCACTGGGTTTGATCATATATTTACCTCCAAATCTGGATTTACTCAAAATGCTGATCTCGTCGAGATATGAACTTTGCCTCAATATGACAGTTTGGAATAGAAGTCTCAATGGCATTGAGACAATCTCTGGAAACAAAGCGGGATGGAGTGACATCATGAACTTGGTGAAAGATTCACTTTTTGAAACTGAAAAGCATTCACTGAATCCTGAAATGTCAAATTTTTGGAGATATCATTGCAGAAAAGGACGGAAAGAACTCTGGAGTAGCTTGAAATGCCTATCTAATCTAGCTGTGGAATTTGGCGGAAGATCAGACTTTTGGCAAAAGAGACTGATAGTCATTCAGCAACTCTTTGGAAATCTCTGTTGATCTTACCAGAATTCATCGCGCATTCAGATACTGACTGCAATGTCAGGTTTTCAGAAGGAACACCTCAAAGGCATTGAGGAAATTATTGGAATCAAATGTGGGTTTTCTAAAATGCTTGTCTCACCGAGATATGCACTTTGCAGCAATATCATTGTTTTGGCAGTAAAGTGTCAATGGCATTGAGAGAATCTTTGGAAACAATGGTGGAGGAGTCAAATGATTCACTCTGGGAAATATTCACTTTTGCAAAGTGAACACCATTCCCTATATACTGGAATTCCAGATTTTTGTTGGTATCGTTGAGGAAATCGTCAGAAAGACTTCTGGATAAGCTCAAAATGACTATCTGATCTTCTTTTGGAACTTGACGAAAAATCAGACGTTTTGCCGAAGAGACTCATTGGCATTCAGCAACTCTATGGAATTCTATGTTGATCTACCCACAATGCTTCGCGCAGTTAGACCGTGAGGGCAATATCAGATCATCAGCAGGAAAACATCATTGGCTTTGAGGGAATTATTGGAATCAATTGTGCGTTCACTAAAATGTTTATCTCCCCAAGATATACACTTTGCCGCAATGTTAGAATTGTGGAGTTTAAGGTGACAATGGTATTGAGGAAAACATTGGAATCAACTCTGGTGGGACTCAACATGCTTACCTCATCCAGATATGCACTTTGCTGCAGTCTCCGCTTTTCAGCCAACATGAGTCACTGGGTTTGATCATATATTTACCTCCAAATCTGGATTTACTCAAAATGCTGATCTCGTCGAGATATGAACTTTGCCTCAATATGACAGTTTGGAATAGAAGTCTCAATGGCATTGAGACAATCTCTGGAAACAAAGCGGGATGGAGTGACATCATGAACTTGGTGAAAGATTCACTTTTTGAAACTGAAAAGCATTCACTTAATCCTGAAATGTCAAATTTTTGGAGATATCATGGCAGAAAAGGTCGGAAAGAACTCTGGAGTAGCTTGAAATGCCTATCTCATCTAGCTGTGGAACTTGGCGGAAGATCAGACTTTTGGCAAAAGAGACTGATAGTCATTCAGCAACTCTTTGGAAATCTCTGTTCATCTTACCAGAATTCATCGCGCATTCAGATACTGACTGCAATGTCAGGTTTTCAGAAGGAACACCTCAAAGGCATTGAGGAAATTATTGGAATCAAATGTGTGTTGACTAAAACGCTTATCTCACCGAGATATGCACTTTGCAGCAATACCATTGTTCTGGCAGTAAAGTGTCAATGGCATTGAGAGAATCTTTGGAAACAAAGGTGGAGTAGAGAAAGGATTCACTCTGGGAAATATTCACTTTTGCAAAGTGAACACCATTCCCTATATACTGGAATTCCAGATTTTTGTTGGTATCGTTGAGGAAATCGTCAGAAAGACTTCTGGATAAGCTCAAAATGAGTATCTGATCTTCTTTTGGAACTTGTCGAAAAATCAGACGTTTTGCCGAAGAGACTCATTGGCATTCAGCAACTCTATGGAATTCTATGTTGATCTACCCACAATGCTTCGCGCAGTTAGACCGTGAGGGCAATATCAGATCATCAGCAGGAAAACATCATTGGCTTTGAGGGAATTATTGGAATCAATTGTGCGTTTACTAAAATGTTCATCTCCCCAAGATATACACTTTGCCGCAATGTTAGAATTGTGGAGTTTAAGGTGACAATGGTATTGAGGAAAACATTGGAATCAACTCTGGTGGGACTCAACATGCTTACCTCATCCAGATATGCACTTTGCTGCAGTCTCCGCTTTTCAGCCAACATGAGTCACTGGGTTTGATCATATATTTACCTCCAAATCTGGATTTACTCAAAATGCTGATCTCGTCGAGATATGAACTTTGCCTCAATATGACAGTTTGGAATAGAAGTCTCAATGGCATTGAGACAATCTCTGGAAACAAAGCGGGACGGAGTGACATCATGAACTTGGTGAAAGATTCACTTTTTGAAACTGAAAAGCATTCACTTAATCCTGAAATGTCAAATTTTTGGAGATATCATTGCAGAAAAGGTCGGAAAGAACTCTGGAGTAGCTTGAAATGCCTATCTCATCTAGCTGTGGAACTTGGCGGAAGATCAGACTTTTGGCAAAAGAGACTGATAGTCATTCAGCAACTCTTTGGAAATCTCTGTTGATCTTACCAGAATTCATCGCGCATTCAGATACTGACTGCAATGTCAGGTTTTCAGAAGGAACACCTCAAAGGCATTGAGGAAATTATTGGAATCAAATGTGTGTTGACTAAAACGCTTATCTCACCGAGATATGCACTTTGCAGCAATACCATTTTCTGGCAGTAAAGTGTCAATGGCATTGAGAGAATCTTTGGAAACAAAGGTGGAGTAGAGAAATGATTCACTCTGGGAAATATTCACTTTTGCAAAGTGAACACCATTCCCTATATACTGGAATTCCAGATTTTTGTTGGTATCGTTGAGGAAATCGTCAGAAAGACTTCTGGATAAGCTCAAAATGACTATCTGATCTTCTTTTGGAACTTGACGAAAAATCAGACGTTTTGCCGAAGAGACTCATTGGCATTCAGCAACTCTATGGAATTCTATGTTGATCTACCCACAATGCTTCGCGCAGTTAGACCGTGAGGGCAATATCAGATCATCAGCAGGAAAACATCATTGGCTTTGAGGGAATTATTGGAATCAATTGTGCGTTCACTAAAATGTTTATCTCCCCAAGATATACACTTTGCCGCAATGTTAGAATTGTGGAGTTTAAGGTGACAATGGTATTGAGGAAAACATTGGAATCAACTCTGGTGGGACTCAACATGCTTACCTCATCCAGATATGCACTTTGCTGCAGTCTCCGCTTTTCAGCCAACATGAGTCACTGGGTTTGATCATATATTTACCTCCAAATCTGGATTTACTCAAAATGCTGATCTCGTCGAGATATGAACTTTGCCTCAATATGACAGTTTGGAATAGAAGTCTCAATGGCATTGAGACAATCTCTGGAAACAAAGCGGGATGGAGTGACATCATGAACTTGGTAAAAGATTCACTTTTTGAAACTGAAAAGCATTCACTGATTCCTGAAATGTCAAATTTTTGGAGATATCATTGCAGAAAAGGACGGAAAGAACTCTGGAGTAGCTTGAAATGCCGATCTCATCTAGCTGTGGAACTTGGCGGAAGATCAGACTTTTGGCAAAAGAGACTGATAGTCATTCAGCAACTCTTTGGAAATCTCTGTTGATCTTACCAGAATTCATCGCGCATTCAGATACTGACTGCAATGTCAGGTTTTCAGAAGGAACACCTCAAAGGCATTGAGGAAATTATTGGAATCAAATGTGGGTTGACTAAAATGCTTATCTCACCGAGATATGCACTTTGCAGCAATATCATTGTTTTGGCAGTAAAGTGTCAATGGCATTGAGAGAATCTTTGGAAACAATGGTGGAGGAGTCAAATGATTCACTCTGGGAAATATTCACTTTTGCAAAGTGAACACCATTCCCTATATACTGGAATTCCAGATTTTTGTTGGTATCGTTGAGGAAATCGTCAGAAAGACTTCTGGATAAACTCAAAATGAGTATCTGATCTTCTTTTGGAATTTGACGAAAAATCAGACGTTTTGCCGAAGAGACTCATTGGCATTCAGCAACTCTATGGAATTCTATGTTGATCTACCCACAATGCTTCGCGCAGTTAGACCATGAGTGCAATATCAGATCTTCAGCAGGAATACATCATTGGCTTTGAGGGAATTATTGGAATCAATTGTGCGTTTACTAAAATGTTCATCTCCCCAAGATATACACTTTGCCGCAATGTTAGAATTGTGGAGTTTAAGGTGACAATGGTATTGAGGAAAACATTGGAATCAACTCTGGTGGGACTCAACATGCTTACCTCATCCAGATATGCACTTTGCTGCAGTCTCCGCTTTTCAGCCAACATGAGTCACTGGGTTTGATCATATATTTACCTCCAAATCTGGATTTACTCAAAATGCTGATCTCGTCGAGATATGAACTTTGCCTCAATATGACAGTTTGGAATAGAAGTCTCAATGGCATTGAGACAATCTCTGGAAACAAAGCGGGACGGAGTGACATCATGAACTTGGTGAAAGATTCACTTTTTGAAACTGAAAAGCATTCACTGAATCCTGAAATGTCAAATTTTTGGAGATATCATTGCAGAAAAGGTCGGAAAGAACTCTGGAGTAGCTTGAAATGCCTATCTCATCTAGCTGTGGAACTTGGCGGAAGATCAGACTTTTGGCAAAAGAGACTGATAGTCATTCAGCAACTCTTTGGAAATCTCTGTTGATCTTACCAGAATTCATCGCGCATTCAGATACTGACTGCAATGTCAGGTTTTCAGAAGGAACACCTCAAAGGCATTGAGGAAATTATTGGAATCAAATGTGGGTTGTCTAAAATGCTTATCTCACCGAGATATGCACTTTGCAGCAATATCATTGTTTTGGCAGTAAAGTGTCAATGGCATTGAGAGAATCTTTGGAAACAATGGTGTAGGAGTCAAATGATTCACTCTGGGAAATATTCACTTTTGCAAAGTGAACACCATTCCCTATATACTGGAATTCCAGATTTTTGTTGGTATCGTTGAGGAAATCGTCAGAAAGACTTCTGGATAAGCTCAAAATGACTATCTGATCTTCTTTTGGAACTTGACGAAAAATCAGACGTTTTGCCGAAGAGACTCATTGGCATTCAGCAACTCTATGGAATTCTATGTTGATCTACCCACAATGCTTCGCGCAGTTAGACCGTGAGGGCAATATCAGATCATCAGCAGGAAAACATCATTGGCTTTGAGGGAATTATTGGAATCAATTGTGCGTTCACTAAAATGTTTATCTCCCCAAGATATACACTTTGCCGCAATGTTAGAATTGTGGAGTTTAAGGTGACAATGGTATTGAGGAAAACATTGGAATCAACTCTGGTGGGACTCAACATGCTTACCTCATCCAGATATGCACTTTGCTGCAGTCTCCGCTTTTCAGCCAACATGAGTCACTGGGTTTGATCATATATTTACCTCCAAATCTGGATTTACTCAAAATGCTGATCTCGTCGAGATATGAACTTTGCCTCAATATGACAGTTTGGAATAGAAGTCTCAATGGCATTGAGACAATCTCTGGAAACAAAGCGGGATGGAGTGACATCATGAACTTGGTGAAAGATTCACTTTTTGAAACTGAAAAGCACTCACTTAATCCTGAAATGTCAAATTTTTGGAGATATCATGGCAGAAAAGGTCGGAAAGAACTCTGGAGTAGCTTGAAATGCCTATCTCATCTAGCTGTGGAACTTGGCGGAAGATCAGACTTTTGGCAAAAGAGACTGATAGTCATTCAGCAACTCTTTGGAAATCTCTGTTCATCTTACCAGAATTCATCGCGCATTCAGATACTGACTGCAATGTCAGGTTTTCAGAAGGAACACCTCAAAGGCATTGAGGAAATTATTGGAATCAAATGTGTGTTGACTAAAACGCTTATCTCACCGAGATATGCACTTTGCAGCAATACCATTGTTCTGGCAGTAAAGTGTCAATGGCATTGAGAGAATCTTTGGAAACAAAGGTGGAGTAGAGAAAGGATTCACTCTGGGAAATATTCACTTTTGCAAAGTGAACACCATTCCCTATATACTGGAATTCCAGATTTTTGTTGGTATCGTTGAGGAAATCGTCAGAAAGACTTCTGGATAAGCTCAAAATGAGTATCTGATCTTCTTTTGGAACTTGTCGAAAAATCAGACGTTTTGCCGAAGAGACTCATTGGCATTCAGCAACTCTATGGAATTCTATGTTGATCTACCCACAATGCTTCGCGCAGTTAGACCGTGAGGGCAATATCAGATCATCAGCAGGAAAACATCATTGGCTTTGAGGGAATTATTGGAATCAATTGTGCGTTCACTAAAATGTTTATCTCCCCAAGATATACACTTTGCCGCAATGTTAGAATTGTGGAGTTTAAGGTGACAATGGTATTGAGGAAAACATTGGAATCAACTCTGGTGGGACTCAACATGCTTACCTCATCCAGATATGCACTTTGCTGCAGTCTCCGCTTTTCAGCCAACATGAGTCACTGGGTTTGATCATATATTTACCTCCAAATCTGGATTTACTCAAAATGCTGATCTCGTCGAGATATGAACTTTGCCTCAATATGACAGTTTGGAATAGAAGTCTCAATGGCATTGAGACAATCTCTGGAAACAAAGCGGGATGGAGTGACATCATGAACTTGGTAAAAGATTCACTTTTTGAAACTGAAAAGCATTCACTGATTCCTGAAATGTCAAATTTTTGGAGATATCATTGCAGAAAAGGACGGAAAGAACTCTGGAGTAGCTTGAAATGCCGATCTCATCTAGCTGTGGAACTTGGCGGAAGATCAGACTTTTGGCAAAAGAGACTGATAGTCATTCAGCAACTCTTTGGAAATCTCTGTTGATCTTACCAGAATTCATCGCGCATTCAGATACTGACTGCAATGTCAGGTTTTCAGAAGGAACACCTCAAAGGCATTGAGGAAATTATTGGAATCAAATGTGGGTTGACTAAAATGCTTATCTCACCGAGATATGCACTTTGCAGCAATATCATTGTTTTGGCAGTAAAGTGTCAATGGCATTGAGAGAATCTTTGGAAACAATGGTGGAGGAGTCAAATGATTCACTCTGGGAAATATTCACTTTTGCAAAGTGAACACCATTCCCTATATACTGGAACTCCAGATTTTTGTTGGTATCGTTGAGGAAATCGTCAGAAAGACTTCTGGATAAACTCAAAATGAGTATCTGATCTTCTTTTGGAATTTGACGAAAAATCAGACGTTTTGCCGAAGAGACTCATTGGCATTCAGCAACTCTATGGAATTCTATGTTGATCTACCCACAATGCTTCGCGCAGTTAGACCATGAGTGCAATATCAGATCTTCAGCAGGAATACATCATTGGCTTTGAGGGAATTATTGGAATCAATTGTGCGTTTACTAAAATGTTCATCTCCCCAAGATATACACTTTGCCGCAATGTTAGAATTGTGGAGTTTAAGGTGACAATGGTATTGAGGAAAACATTGGAATCAACTCTGGTGGGACTCAACATGCTTACCTCATCCAGATATGCACTTTGCTGCAGTCTCCGCTTTTCAGCCAACATGAGTCACTGGGTTTGATCATATATTTACCTCCAAATCTGGATTTACTCAAAATGCTGATCTCGTCGAGATATGAACTTTGCCTCAATATGACAGTTTGGAATAGAAGTCTCAATGGCATTGAGACAATCTCTGGAAACAAAGCGGGACGGAGTGACATCATGAACTTGGTGAAAGATTCACTTTTTGAAACTGAAAAGCATTCACTGAATCCTGAAATGTCAAATTTTTGGAGATATCATTGCAGAAAAGGTCGGAAAGAACTCTGGAGTAGCTTGAAATGCCTATCTCATCTAGCTGTGGAACTTGGCGGAAGATCAGACTTTTGGCAAAAGAGACTGATAGTCATTCAGCAACTCTTTGGAAATCTCTGTTGATCTTACCAGAATTCATCGCGCATTCAGATACTGACTGCAATGTCAGGTTTTCAGAAGGAACACCTCAAAGGCATTGAGGAAATTATTGGAATCAAATGTGGGTTGTCTAAAATGCTTATCTCACCGAGATATGCACTTTGCAGCAATATCATTGTTTTGGCAGTAAAGTGTCAATGGCATTGAGAGAATCTTTGGAAACAATGGTGTAGGAGTCAAATGATTCACTCTGGGAAATATTCACTTTTGCAAAGTGAACACCATTCCCTATATACTGGAATTCCAGATTTTTGTTGGTATCGTTGAGGAAATCGTCAGAAAGACTTCTGGATAAGCTCAAAATGACTATCTGATCTTCTTTTGGAACTTGACGAAAAATCAGACGTTTTGCCGAAGAGACTCATTGGCATTCAGCAACTCTATGGAATTCTATGTTGATCTACCCACAATGCTTCGCGCAGTTAGACCGTGAGGGCAATATCAGATCATCAGCAGGAAAACATCATTGGCTTTGAGGGAATTATTGGAATCAATTGTGCGTTCACTAAAATGTTTATCTCCCCAAGATATACACTTTGCCGCAATGTTAGAATTGTGGAGTTTAAGGTGACAATGGTATTGAGGAAAACATTGGAATCAACTCTGGTGGGACTCAACATGCTTACCTCATCCAGATATGCACTTTGCTGCAGTCTCCGCTTTTCAGCCAACATGAGTCACTGGGTTTGATCATATATTTACCTCCAAATCTGGATTTACTCAAAATGCTGATCTCGTCGAGATATGAACTTTGCCTCAATATGACAGTTTGGAATAGAAGTCTCAATGGCATTGAGACAATCTCTGGAAACAAAGCGGGACGGAGTGACATCATGAACTTGGTGAAAGATTCACTTTTTGAAACTGAAAAGCATTCACTGAATCCTGAAATGTCAAATTTTTGGAGATATCATTGCAGAAAAGGTCGGAAAGAACTCTGGAGTAGCTTGAAATGCCTATCTCATCTAGCTGTGGAACTTGGCGGAAGATCAGACTTTTGGCAAAAGAGACTGATAGTCATTCAGCAACTCTTTGGAAATCTCTGTTGATCTTACCAGAATTCATCGCGCATTCAGATACTGACTGCAATGTCAGGTTTTCAGAAGGAACACCTCAAAGGCATTGAGGAAATTATTGGAATCAAATGTGGGTTGTCTAAAATGCTTATCTCACCGAGATATGCACTTTGCAGCAATATCATTGTTTTGGCAGTAAAGTGTCAATGGCATTGAGAGAATCTTTGGAAACAATGGTGTAGGAGTCAAATGATTCACTCTGGGAAATATTCACTTTTGCAAAGTGAACACCATTCCCTATATACTGGAATTCCAGATTTTTGTTGGTATCGTTGAGGAAATCGTCAGAAAGACTTCTGGATAAGCTCAAAATGACTATCTGATCTTCTTTTGGAACTTGACGAAAAATCAGACGTTTTGCCGAAGAGACTCATTGGCATTCAGCAACTCTATGGAATTCTATGTTGATCTACCCACAATGCTTCGCGCAGTTAGACCGTGAGGGCAATATCAGATCATCAGCAGGAAAACATCATTGGCTTTGAGGGAATTATTGGAATCAATTGTGCGTTCACTAAAATGTTTATCTCCCCAAGATATACACTTTGCCGCAATGTTAGAATTGTGGAGTTTAAGGTGACAATGGTATTGAGGAAAACATTGGAATCAACTCTGGTGGGACTCAACATGCTTACCTCATCCAGATATGCACTTTGCTGCAGTCTCCGCTTTTCAGCCAACATGAGTCACTGGGTTTGATCATATATTTACCTCCAAATCTGGATTTACTCAAAATGCTGATCTCGTCGAGATATGAACTTTGCCTCAATATGACAGTTTGGAATAGAAGTCTCAATGGCA
The DNA here is from genome assembly GCF_965287045.1 of Carcharhinus amblyrhynchos. NCBI lineage: Eukaryota > Metazoa > Chordata > Chondrichthyes > Carcharhiniformes > Carcharhinidae > Carcharhinus > Carcharhinus amblyrhynchos. The sequence goes on from NC_137330.1 coordinate 19,264,992, forward strand.
TTGAGACAATCTCTGGAAACAAAGCGGGATGGAGTGACATCATGAACTTGGTGAAAGATTCACTTTTTGAAACTGAAAAGCATTCACTTAATCCTGAAATGTCAAATTTTTGGAGATATCATGGCAGAAAAGGTCGGAAAGAACTCTGGAGTAGCTTGAAATGCCTATCTCATCTAGCTGTGGAACTTGGCGGAAGATCAGACTTTTGGCAAAAGAGACTGATAGTCATTCAGCAACTCTTTGGAAATCTCTGTTCATCTTACCAGAATTCATCGCGCATTCAGATACTGACTGCAATGTCAGGTTTTCAGAAGGAACACCTCAAAGGCATTGAGGAAATTATTGGAATCAAATGTGTGTTGACTAAAACGCTTATCTCACCGAGATATGCACTTTGCAGCAATACCATTGTTCTGGCAGTAAAGTGTCAATGGCATTGAGAGAATCTTTGGAAACAAAGGTGGAGTAGAGAAAGGATTCACTCTGGGAAATATTCACTTTTGCAAAGTGAACACCATTCCCTATATACTGGAATTCCAGATTTTTGTTGGTATCGTTGAGGAAATCGTCAGAAAGACTTCTGGATAAGCTCAAAATGAGTATCTGATCTTCTTTTGGAACTTGTCGAAAAATCAGACGTTTTGCCGAAGAGACTCATTGGCATTCAGCAACTCTATGGAATTCCATGTTGATCTACCCACAATGCTTCGCGCAGTTAGACCGTGAGGGCAATATCAGATCATCAGCAGGAAAACATCATTGGCTTTGAGGGAATTATTGGAATCAATTGTGCGTTCACTAAAATGTTTATCTCCCCAAGATATACACTTTGCCGCAATGTTAGAATTGTGGAGTTTAAGGTGACAATGGTATTGAGGAAAACATTGGAATCAACTCTGGTGGGACTCAACATGCTTACCTCATCCAGATATGCACTTTGCTGCAGTCTCCGCTTTTCAGCCAACATGAGTCACTGGGTTTGATCATATATTTACCTCCAAATCTGGATTTACTCAAAATGCTGATCTCGTCGAGATATGAACTTTGCCTCAATATGACAGTTTGGAATAGAAGTCTCAATGGCATTGAGACAATCTCTGGAAACAAAGCGGGATGGAGTGACATCATGAACTTGGTAAAAGATTCACTTTTTGAAACTGAAAAGCATTCACTGAATCCTGAAATGTCAAATTTTTGGAGATATCATTGCAGAAAAGGACGGAAAGAACTCTGGAGTAGCTTGAAATGCCGACCTCATCTAGCTGTGGAACTTGGCGGAAGATCAGACTTTTGGCAAAAGAGACTGATAGTCATTCAGCAACTCTTTGGAAATCTCTGTTGATCTTACCAGAATTCATCGCGCATTCAGATACTGACTGCAATGTCAGGTTTTCAGAAGGAACACCTCAAAGGCATTGAGGAAATTATTGGAATCAAATGTGTGTTGACTAAAACGCTTATCTCACCGAGATATGCACTTTGCAGCAATACCATTGTTCTGGCAGTAAAGTGTCAATGGCATTGAGAGAATCTTTGGAAACAAAGGTGGAGTAGAGAAATGATTCACTCTGGGAAATATTCACTTTTGCAAAGTGAACACCATTCCCTATATACTGGAATTCCAGATTTTTGTTGGTATCGTTGAGGAAATCGTCAGAAAGACTTCTGGATAAGCTCAAAATGAGTATCTGATCTTCTTTTGGAACTTGTCGAAAAATCAGACGTTTTGCCGAAGAGACTCATTGGCATTCAGCAACTCTATGGAATTCTATGTTGATCTACCCACAATGCTTCGCGCAGTTAGACCGTGAGGGCAATATCAGATCATCAGCAGGAAAACATCATTGGCTTTGAGGGAATTATTGGAATCAATTGTGCGTTCACTAAAATGTTTATCTCCCCAAGATATACACTTTGCCGCAATGTTAGAATTGTGGAGTTTAAGGTGACAATGGTATTGAGGAAAACATTGGAATCAACTCTGGTGGGACTCAACATGCTTACCTCATCCAGATATGCACTTTGCTGCAGTCTCCGCTTTTCAGCCAACATGAGTCACTGGGTTTGATCATATATTTACCTCCAAATCTGGATTTACTCAAAATGCTGATCTCGTCGAGATATGAACTTTGCCTCAATATGACAGTTTGGAATAGAAGTCTCAATGGCATTGAGACAATCTCTGGAAACAAAGCGGGATGGAGTGACATCATGAACTTGGTAAAAGATTCACTTTTTGAAACTGAAAAGCATTCACTGAATCCTGAAATGTCAAATTTTTGGAGATATCATTGCAGAAAAGGACGGAAAGAACTCTGGAGTGGCTTGAAATGCCGATCTCATCTAGCTGTGGAACTTGGCGGAAGATCAGACTTTTGGCAAAAGAGACTGATAGTCATTCAGCAACTCTTTGGAAATCTCTGTTGATCTTACCAGAATTCATCGCGCATTCAGATACTGACTGCAATGTCAGGTTTTCAGAAGGAACACCTCAAAGGCATTGAGGAAATTATTGGAATCAAATGTGGGTTGACTAAAATGCTTATCTCACCGAGATATGCACTTTGCAGCAATATCATTGTTTTGGCAGTAAAGTGTCAATGGCATTGAGAGAATCTTTGGAAACAATGGTGGAGGAGTCAAATGATTCACTCTGGGAAATATTCACTTTTGCAAAGTGAACACCATTCCCTATATACTGGAATTCCAGATTTTTGTTGGTATCGTTGAGGAAATCGTCAGAAAGACTTCTGGATAAACTCAAAATGAGTATCTGATCTTCTTTTGGAATTTGACGAAAAATCAGACGTTTTGCCGAAGAGACTCATTGGCATTCAGCAACTCTATGGAATTCTATGTTGATCTACCCACAATGCTTCGCGCAGTTAGACCATGAGTGCAATATCAGATCTTCAGCAGGAATACATCATTGGCTTTGAGGGAATTATTGGAATCAATTGTGCGTTTACTAAAATGTTCATCTCCCCAAGATATACACTTTGCCGCAATGTTAGAATTGTGGAGTTTAAGGTGACAATGGTATTGAGGAAAACATTGGAATCAACTCTGGTGGGACTCAACATGCTTACCTCATCCAGATATGCACTTTGCTGCAGTCTCCGCTTTTCAGCCAACATGAGTCACTGGGTTTGATCATATATTTACCTCCAAATCTGGATTTACTCAAAATGCTGATCTCGTCGAGATATGAACTTTGCCTCAATATGACAGTTTGGAATAGAAGTCTCAATGGCATTGAGACAATCTCTGGAAACAAAGCGGGACGGAGTGACATCATGAACTTGGTGAAAGATTCACTTTTTGAAACTGAAAAGCATTCACTGAATCCTGAAATGTCAAATTTTTGGAGATATCATTGCAGAAAAGGTCGGAAAGAACTCTGGAGTAGCTTGAAATGCCTATCTCATCTAGCTGTGGAACTTGGCGGAAGATCAGACTTTTGGCAAAAGAGACTGATAGTCATTCAGCAACTCTTTGGAAATCTCTGTTGATCTTACCAGAATTCATCGCGCATTCAGATACTGAGTGCAATGTCAGGTTTTCAGAAGGAACACCTCAAAGGCATTGAGGAAATTATTGGAATCAAATGTGGGTTGTCTAAAATGCTTATCTCACCGAGATATGCACTTTGCAGCAATATCATTGTTTTGGCAGTAAAGTGTCAATGGCATTGAGAGAATCTTTGGAAACAATGGTGTAGGAGTCAAATGATTCACTCTGGGAAATATTCACTTTTGCAAAGTGAACACCATTCCCTATATACTGGAATTCCAGATTTTTGTTGGTATCGTTGAGGAAATCGTCAGAAAGACTTCTGGATAAGCTCAAAATGACTATCTGATCTTCTTTTGGAACTTGACGAAAAATCAGACGTTTTGCCGAAGAGACTCATTGGCATTCAGCAACTCTATGGAATTCTATGTTGATCTACCCACAATGCTTCGCGCAGTTAGACCGTGAGGGCAATATCAGATCATCAGCAGGAAAACATCATTGGCTTTGAGGGAATTATTGGAATCAATTGTGCGTTCACTAAAATGTTTATCTCCCCAAGATATACACTTTGCCGCAATGTTAGAATTGTGGAGTTTAAGGTGACAATGGTATTGAGGAAAACATTGGAATCAACTCTGGTGGGACTCAACATGCTTACCTCATCCAGATATGCACTTTGCTGCAGTCTCCGCTTTTCAGCCAACATGAGTCACTGGGTTTGATCATATATTTACCTCCAAATCTGGATTTACTCAAAATGCTGATCTCGTCGAGATATGAACTTTGCCTCAATATGACAGTTTGGAATAGAAGTCTCAATGGCATTGAGACAATCTCTGGAAACAAAGCGGGATGGAGTGACATCATGAACTTGGTGAAAGATTCACTTTTTGAAACTGAAAAGCATTCACTTAATCCTGAAATGTCAAATTTTTGGAGATATCATGGCAGAAAAGGTCGGAAAGAACTCTGGAGTAGCTTGAAATGCCTATCTCATCTAGCTGTGGAACTTGGCGGAAGATCAGACTTTTGGCAAAAGAGACTGATAGTCATTCAGCAACTCTTTGGAAATCTCTGTTGATCTTACCAGAATTCATCGCGCATTCAGATACTGACTGCAATGTCAGGTTTTCAGAAGGAACACCTCAAAGGCATTGAGGAAATTATTGGAATCAAATGTGTGTTGACTAAAATGCTTATCTCACCGAGATATGCACTTTGCAGCAATACCATTGTTCTGGCAGTAAAGTGTCAATGGCATTGAGAGAATCTTTGGAAACAAAGGTGGAGTAGAGAAAGGATTCACTCTGGGAAATATTCACTTTTGCAAAGTGAACACCATTCCCTATATACTGGAATTCCAGATTTTTGTTGGTATCGTTGAGGAAATCGTCAGAAAGACTTCTGGATAAGCTCAAAATGACTATCTGATCTTCTTTTGGAACTTGTCGAAAAATCAGACGTTTTGCCGAAGAGACTCATTGGCATTCAGCAACTCTATGGAATTCCATGTTGATCTACCCACAATGCTTCGCGCAGTTAGACCGTGAGGGCAATATCAGATCATCAGCAGGAAAACATCATTGGCTTTGAGGGAATTATTGGAATCAATTGTGCGTTCACTAAAATGTTTATCTCCCCAAGATATACACTTTGCCGCAATGTTAGAATTGTGGAGTTTAAGGTGACAATGGTATTGAGGAAAACATTGGAATCAACTCTGGTGGGACTCAACATGCTTACCTCATCCAGATATGCACTTTGCTGCAGTCTCCGCTTTTCAGCCAACATGAGTCACTGGGTTTGATCATATATTTACCTCCAAATCTGGATTTACTCAAAATGCTGATCTCGTCGAGATATGAACTTTGCCTCAATATGACAGTTTGGAATAGAAGTCTCAATGGCATTGAGACAATCTCTGGAAACAAAGCGGGATGGAGTGACATCATGAACTTGGTAAAAGATTCACTTTTTGAAACTGAAAAGCATTCACTGAATCCTGAAATGTCAAATTTTTGGAGATATCATTGCAGAAAAGGACGGAAAGAACTCTGGAGTAGCTTGAAATGCCGATCTCATCTAGCTGTGGAACTTGGCGGAAGATCAGACTTTTGGCAAAAGAGACTGATAGTCATTCAGCAACTCTTTGGAAATCTCTGTTGATCTTACCAGAATTCATCGCGCATTCAGATACTGACTGCAATGTCAGGTTTTCAGAAGGAACACCTCAAAGGCATTGAGGAAATTATTGGAATCAAATGTGGGTTGACTAAAATGCTTATCTCACCGAGATATGCACTTTGCAGCAATATCATTGTTTTGGCAGTAAAGTGTCAATGGCATTGAGAGAATCTTTGGAAACAATGGTGGAGGAGTCAAATGATTCACTCTGGGAAATATTCACTTTTGCAAAGTGAACACCATTCCCTATATACTGGAATTCCAGATTTTTGTTGGTATCGTTAAGGAAATCGTCAGAAAGACTTCTGGATAAACTCAAAATGAGTATCTGATCTTCTTTTGGAATTTGACGAAAAATCAGACGTTTTGCCGAAGAGACTCATTGGCATTCAGCAACTCTATGGAATTCTATGTTGATCTACCCACAATGCTTCGCGCAGTTAGACCATGAGTGCAATATCAGATCTTCAGCAGGAATACATCATTGGCTTTGAGGGAATTATTGGAATCAATTGTGCGTTTACTAAAATGTTCATCTCCCCAAGATATACACTTTGCCGCAATGTTAGAATTGTGGAGTTTAAGGTGACAATGGTATTGAGGAAAACATTGGAATCAACTCTGGTGGGACTCAACATGCTTACCTCATCCAGATATGCACTTTGCTGCAGTCTCCGCTTTTCAGCCAACATGAGTCACTGGGTTTGATCATATATTTACCTCCAAATCTGGATTTACTCAAAATGCTGATCTCGTCGAGATATGAACTTTGCCTCAATATGACAGTTTGGAATAGAAGTCTCAATGGCATTGAGACAATCTCTGGAAACAAAGCGGGACGGAGTGACATCATGAACTTGGTGAAAGATTCACTTTTTGAAACTGAAAAGCATTCACTGAATCCTGAAATGTCAAATTTTTGGAGATATCATTGCAGAAAAGGTCGGAAAGAACTCTGGAGTAGCTTGAAATGCCTATCTCATCTAGCTGTGGAACTTGGCGGAAGATCAGACTTTTGGCAAAAGAGACTGATAGTCATTCAGCAAGTCTTTGGAAATTTCTGTTGATCTTACCAGAATTCATCGCGCATTCAGATACTGACTGCAATGTCAGGTTTTCAGAAGGAACACCTCAAAGGCATTGAGGAAATTATTGGAATCAAATGTGGGTTGTCTAAAATGCTTATCTCACCGAGATATGCACTTTGCAGCAATATCATTGTTTTGGCAGTAAAGTGTCAATGGCATTGAGAGAATCTTTGGAAACAGTGGTGTAGGAGTCAAATGATTCGCTCTGGGAAATATTCACTTTTGCAAAGTGAACACCATTCCCTATATACTGGAATTCCAGATTTTTGTTGGTATCGTTGAGGAAATCGTCAGAAAGACTTCTGGATAAGCTCAAAATGACTATCTGATCTTCTTTTGGAACTTGACGAAAAATCAGACGTTTTGCCGAAGAGACTCATTGGCATTCAGCAACTCTATGGAATTCTATGTTGATCTACCCACAATGCTTCGCGCAGTTAGACCGTGAGGGCAATATCAGATCATCAGCAGGAAAACATCATTGGCTTTGAGGGAATTATTGGAATCAATTGTGCGTTCACTAAAATGTTTATCTCCCCAAGATATACACTTTGCCGCAATGTTAGAATTGTGGAGTTTAAGGTGACAATGGTATTGAGGAAAACATTGGAATCAACTCTGGTGGGACTCAACATGCTTACCTCATCCAGATATGCACTTTGCTGCAGTCTCCGCTTTTCAGCCAACATGAGTCACTGGGTTTGATCATATATTTACCTCCAAATCTGGATTTACTCAAAATGCTGATCTCGTCGAGATATGAACTTTGCCTCAATATGACAGTTTGGAATAGAAGTCTCAATGGCATTGAGACAATCTCTGGAAACAAAGCGGGATGGAGTGACATCATGAACTTGGTGAAAGATTCACTTTTTGAAACTGAAAAGCATTCACTGAATCCTGAAATGTCAAATTTTTGGAGATATCATTGCAGAAAAGGACGGAAAGAACTCTGGAGTAGCTTGAAATGCCGATCTCATCTAGCTGTGGAACTTGGCGGAAGATCAGACTTTTGGCAAAAGAGACTGATAGTCATTCAGCAACTCTTTGGAAATCTCTGTTGATCTTACCAGAATTCATCGCGCATTCAGATACTGACTGCAATGTCAGGTTTTCAGAAGGAACACCTCAAAGGCATTGAGGAAATTATTGGAATCAAATGTGTGTTGACTAAAACGCTTATCTCACCGAGATATGCACTTTGCAGCAATACCATTGTTCTGGCAGTAAAGTGTCAATGGCATTGAGAGAATCTTTGGAAACAAAGGTGGAGTAGAGAAATGATTCACTCTGGGAAATATTCACTTTTGCAAAGTGAACACCATTCCCTATATACTGGAATTCCAGATTTTTGTTGGTATCGTTGAGGAAATCGTCAGAAAGACTTCTGGATAAGCTCAAAATGACTATCTGATCTTCTTTTGGAACTTGTCGAAAAATCAGACGTTTTGCCGAAGAGACTCATTGGCATTCAGCAACTCTATGGAATTCTATGTTGATCTACCCACAATGCTTCGCGCAGTTAGACCGTGAGGGCAATATCAGATCATCAGCAGGAAAACATCATTGGCTTTGAGGGAATTATTGGAATCAATTGTGCGTTCACTAAAATGTTTATCTCCCCAAGATATACACTTTGCCGCAATGTTAGAATTGTGGAGTTTAAGGTGACAATGGTATTGAGGAAAACATTGGAATCAACTCTGGTGGGACTCAACATGCTTACCTCATCCAGATATGCACTTTGCTGCAGTCTCCGCTTTTCAGCCAACATGAGTCACTGGGTTTGATCATATATTTACCTCCAAATCTGGATTTACTCAAAATGCTGATCTCGTTGAGATATGAACTTTGCCTCAATATGACAGTTTGGAATAGAAGTCTCAATGGCATTGAGACAATCTCTGGAAACAAAGCGGGACGGAGTGACATCATGAACTTGGTGAAAGATTCACTTTTTGAAACTGAAAAGCATTCACTGAATCCTGAAATGTCAAATTTTTGGAGATATTATTGCAGAAAAGGTCGGAAAGAACTCTGGAGTAGCTTGAAATGCCTATCTCATCCAGCTGTGGAACTTGGCGGAAGATCAGACTTTTGGCAAAAGAGACTGATAGTCATTCAGCAACTCTTTGGAAATCTCTGTTGATCTTACCAGAATTCATCGCGCATTCAGATACTGACTGCAATGTCAGGTTTTCAGAAGGAACACCTCAAAGGCATTGAGGAAATTATTGGAATCAAATGTGGGTTGTCTAAAATGCTTATCTCACCGAGATATGCACTTTGCAGCAATATCATTGTTTTGGCAGTAAAGTGTCAATGTCATTGAGAGAATCTTTGGAAACAATGGTGTAGGAGTCAAATGATTCACTCTGGGAAATATTCACTTTTGCAAAGTGAACACCATTCCCTATATACTGGAATTCCAGATTTTTGTTGGTATCGTTGAGGAAATCGTCAGAAAGACTTCTGGATAAGCTCAAAATGACTATCTGATCTTCTTTTGGAACTTGACGAAAAATCAGACGTTTTGCCGAAGAGACTCATTGGCATTCAGCAACTCTATGGAATTCTATGTTGATCTACCCACAATGCTTCGCGCAGTTAGACCGTGAGGGCAATATCAGATCATCAGCAGGAAAACATCATTGGCTTTGAGGGAATTATTGGAATCAATTGTGCGTTCACTAAAATGTTTATCTCCCCAAGATATACACTTTGCCGCAATGTTAGAATTGTGGAGTTTAAGGTGACAATGGTATTGAGGAAAACATTGGAATCAACTCTGGTGGGACTCAACATGCTTACCTCATCCAGATATGCACTTTGCTGCAGTCTCCGCTTTTCAGCCAACATGAGTCACTGGGTTTGATCATATATTTACCTCCAAATCTGGATTTACTCAAAATGCTGATCTCGTCGAGATATGAACTTTGCCTCAATATGACAGTTTGGAATAGAAGTCTCAATGGCATTGAGACAATCTCTGGAAACAAAGCGGGATGGAGTGACATCATGAACTTGGTGAAAGATTCACTTTTTGAAACTGAAAAGCATTCACTTAATCCTGAAATGTCAAATTTTTGGAGATATCATGGCAGAAAAGGTCGGAAAGAACTCTGGAGTAGCTTGAAATGCCTATCTCATCTAGCTGTGGAACTTGGCGGAAGATCAGACTTTTGGCAAAAGAGACTGATAGTCATTCAGCAACTCTTTGGAAATCTCTGTTCATCTTACCAGAATTCATCGCGCATTCAGATACTGACTGCAATGTCAGGTTTTCAGAAGGAACACCTCAAAGGCATTGAGGAAATTATTGGAATCAAATGTGTGTTGACTAAAACGCTTATCTCACCGAGATATGCACTTTGCAGCAATACCATTGTTCTGGCAGTAAAGTGTCAATGGCATTGAGAGAATCTTTGGAAACAAAGGTGGAGTAGAGAAAGGATTCACTCTGGGAAATATTCACTTTTGCAAAGTGAACACCATTCCCTATATACTGGAATTCCAGATTTTTGTTGGTATCGTTGAGGAAATCGTCAGAAAGACTTCTGGATAAGCTCAAAATGAGTATCTGATCTTCTTTTGGAACTTGTCGAAAAATCAGACGTTTTGCCGAAGAGACTCATTGGCATTCAGCAACTCTATGGAATTCTATGTTGATCTACCCACAATGCTTCGCGCAGTTAGACCGTGAGGGCAATATCAGATCATCAGCAGGAAAACATCATTGGCTTTGAGGGAATTATTGGAATCAATTGTGCGTTCACTAAAATGTTTATCTCCCCAAGATATACACTTTGCCGCAATGTTAGAATTGTGGAGTTTAAGGTGACAATGGTATTGAGGAAAACATTGGAATCAACTCTGGTGGGACTCAACATGCTTACCTCATCCAGATATGCACTTTGCTGCAGTCTCCGCTTTTCAGCCAACATGAGTCACTGGGTTTGATCATATATTTACCTCCAAATCTGGATTTACTCAAAATGCTGATCTCGTCGAGATATGAACTTTGCCTCAATATGACAGTTTGGAATAGAAGTCTCAATGGCATTGAGACAATCTCTGGAAACAAAGCGGGATGGAGTGACATCATGAACTTGGTGAAAGATTCACTTTTTGAAACTGAAAAGCATTCACTTAATCCTGAAATGTCAAATTTTTGGAGATATCATGGCAGAAAAGGTCGGAAAGAACTCTGGAGTAGCTTGAAATGCCTATCTCATGTAGCTGTGGAACTTGGCGGAAGATCAGACTTTTGGCAAAAGAGACTGATAGTCATTCAGCAACTCTTTGGAAATCTCTGTTGATCTTACCAGAATTCATCGCGCATTCAGATACTGACTGCAATGTCAGGTTTTCAGAAGGAACACCTCAAAGGCATTGAGGAAATTATTGGAATCAAATGTGTGTTGACTAAAACGCTTATCTCACCGAGATATGCACTTTGCAGCAATACCATTGTTCTGGCAGTAAAGTGTCAATGGCATTGAGAGAATCTTTGGAAACAAAGGTGGAGTAGAGAAATGATTCACTCTGGGAAATATTCACTTTTGCAAAGTGAACACCATTCCCTATATACTGGAATTCCAGATTTTTGTTGGTATCGTTGAGGAAATCGTCAGAAAGACTTCTGGATAAGCTCAAAATGACTATCTGATCTTCTTTTGGAACTTGTCGAAAAATCAGACGTTTTGCCGAAGAGACTCATTGGCATTCAGCAACTCTATGGAATTCTATGTTGATCTACCCACAATGCTTCGCGCAGTTAGACCGTGAGGGCAATATCAGATCATCAGCAGGAAAACATCATTGGCTTTGAGGGAATTATTGGAATCAATTGTGCGTTCACTAAAATGTTTATCTCCCCAAGATATACACTTTGCCGCAATGTTAGAATTGTGGAGTTTAAGGTGACAATGGTATTGAGGAAAACATTGGAATCAACTCTGGTGGGACTCAACATGCTTACCTCATCCAGATATGCACTTTGCTGCAGTCTCCGCTTTTCAGCCAACATGAGTCACTGGGTTTGATCATATATTTACCTCCAAATCTGGATTTACTCAAAATGCTGATCTCGTCGAGATATGAACTTTGCCTCAATATGACCGTTTGGAATAGAAGTCTCAATGGCATTGAGACAATCTCTGGAAACAAAGCGGGATGGAGTGACATCATGAACTTGGTAAAAGATTCACTTTTTGAAACTGAAAAGCATTCACTGAATCCTGAAATGTCAAATTTTTGGAGATATCATTGCAGAAAAGGACGGAAAGAACTCTGGAGTAGCTTGAAATGCCGATCTCATCTAGCTGTGGAACTTGGCGGAAGATCAGACTTTTGGCAAAAGAGACTGATAGTCATTCAGCAACTCTTTGGAAATCTCTGTTGATCTTACCAGAATTCATCGCGCATTCAGATACTGACTGCAATGTCAGGTTTTCAGAAGGAACACCTCAAAGGCATTGAGGAAATTATTGGAATCAAATGTGGGTTGACTAAAATGCTTATCTCACCGAGATATGCACTTTGCAGCAATATCATTGTTTTGGCAGTAAAGTGTCAATGGCATTGAGAGAATCTTTGGAAACAATGGTGGAGGAGTCAAATGATTCACTCTGGGAAATATTCACTTTTGCAAAGTGAACACCATTCCCTATATACTGGAATTCCAGATTTTTGTTGGTATCGTTGAGGAAATCGTCAGAAAGACTTCTGGATAAACTCAAAATGAGTATCTGATCTTCTTTTGGAATTTGACGAAAAATCAGACGTTTTGCCGAAGAGACTCATTGGCATTCAGCAACTCTATGGAATTCTATGTTGATCTACCCACAATGCTTCGCGCAGTTAGACCATGAGTGCAATATCAGATCTTCAGCAGGAATACATCATTGGCTTTGAGGGAATTATTGGAATCAATTGTGCGTTTACTAAAATGTTCATCTCCCCAAGATATACACTTTGCCGCAATGTTAGAATTGTGGAGTTTAAGGTGACAATGGTATTGAGGAAAACATTGGAATCAACTCTGGTGGGACTCAACATGCTTACCTCATCCAGATATGCACTTTGCTGCAGTCTCCGCTTTTCAGCCAACATGAGTCACTGGGTTTGATCATATATTTACCTCCAAATCTGGATTTACTCAAAATGCTGATCTCGTCGAGATATGAACTTTGCCTCAATATGACAGTTTGGAATAGAAGTCTCAATGGCATTGAGACAATCTCTGGAAACAAAGCGGGACGGAGTGACATCATGAACTTGGTGAAAGATTCACTTTTTGAAACTGAAAAGCATTCACTGAATCCTGAAATGTCAAATTTTTGGAGATATCATTGCAGAAAAGGTCGGAAAGAACTCTGGAGTAGCTTGAAATGCCTATCTCATCTAGCTGTGGAACTTGGCGGAAGATCAGACTTTTGGCAAAAGAGACTGATAGTCATTCAGCAACTCTTTGGAAATCTCTGTTCATCTTACCAGAATTCATCGCGCATTCAGATACTGAGTGCAATGTCAGGTTTTCAGAAGGAACACCTCAAAGGCATTGAGGAAATTATTGGAATCAAATGTGGGTTGTCTAAAATGCTTATCTCACCGAGATATGCACTTTGCAGCAATATCATTGTTTTGGCAGTAAAGTGTCAATGGCATTGAGAGAATCTTTGGAAACAATGGTGTAGGAGTCAAATGATTCACTCTGGGAAATATTCACTTTTGCAAAGTGAACACCATTCCCTATATACTGGAATTCCAGATTTTTGTTGGTATCGTTGAGGAAATCGTCAGAAAGACTTCTGGATAAGCTCAAAATGACTATCTGATCTTCTTTTGGAACTTGACGAAAAATCAGACGTTTTGCCGAAGAGACTCATTGGCATTCAGCAACTCTATGGAATTCTATGTTGATCTACCCACAATGCTTCGCGCAGTTAGACCGTGAGGGCAATATCAGATCATCAGCAGGAAAACATCATTGGCTTTGAGGGAATTATTGGAATCAATTGTGCGTTCACTAAAATGTTTATCTCCCCAAGATATACACTTTGCCGCAATGTTAGAATTGTGGAGTTTAAGGTGACAATGGTATTGAGGAAAACATTGGAATCAACTCTGGTGGGACTCAACATGCTTACCTCATCCAGATATGCACTTTGCTGCAGTCTCCGCTTTTCAGCCAACATGAGTCACTGGGTTTGATCATATATTTACCTCCAAATCTGGATTTACTCAAAATGCTGATCTCGTCGAGATATGAACTTTGCCTCAATATGACAGTTTGGAATAGAAGTCTCAATGGCATTGAGACAATCTCTGGAAACAAAGCGGGATGGAGTGACATCATGAACTTGGTGAAAGATTCACTTTTTGAAACTGAAAAGCATTCACTTAATCCTGAAATGTCAAATTTTTGGAGATATCATGGCAGAAAAGGTCGGAAAGAACTCTGGAGTAGCTTGAAATGCCTATCTCATCTAGCTGTGGAACTTGGCGGAAGATCAGACTTTTGGCAAAAGAGACTGATAGTCATTCAGCAACTCTTTGGAAATCTCTGTTCATCTTACCAGAATTCATCGCGCATTCAGATACTGACTGCAATGTCAGGTTTTCAGAAGGAACACCTCAAAGGCATTGAGGAAATTATTGGAATCAAATGTGTGTTGACTAAAACGCTTATCTCACCGAGATATGCACTTTGCAGCAATACCATTGTTCTGGCAGTAAAGTGTCAATGGCATTGAGAGAATCTTTGGAAACAAAGGTGGAGTAGAGAAAGGATTCACTCTGGGAAATATTCACTTTTGCAAAGTGAACACCATTCCCTATATACTGGAATTCCAGATTTTTGTTGGTATCGTTGAGGAAATCGTCAGAAAGACTTCTGGATAAGCTCAAAATGAGTATCTGATCGTCTTTTGGAACTTGTCGAAAAATCAGACGTTTTGCCGAAGAGACTCATTGGCATTCAGCAACTCTATGGAATTCCATGTTGATCTACCCACAATGCTTTGCGCAGTTAGACCGTGAGGGCAATATCAGATCATCAGCAGGAAAACATCATTGGCTTTGAGGGAATTATTGGAATCAATTGTGCGTTCACTAAAATGTTTATCTCCCCAAGATATACACTTTGCCGCAATGTTAGAATTGTGGAGTTTAAGGTGACAATGGTATTGAGGAAAACATTGGAATCAACTCTGGTGGGACTCAACATGCTTACCTCATCCAGATATGCACTTTGCTGCAGTCTCCGCTTTTCAGCCAACATGAGTCACTGGGTTTGATCATATATTTACCTCCAAATCTGGATTTACTCAAAATGCTGATCTCGTCGAGATATGAACTTTGCCTCAATATGACAGTTTGGAATAGAAGTCTCAATGGCATTGAGACAATCTCTGGAAACAAAGCGGGATGGAGTGACATCATGAACTTGGTGAAAGATTCACTTTTTGAAACTGAAAAGCATTCACTGAATCCTGAAATGTCAAATTTTTGGAGATATCATTGCAGAAAAGGACGGAAAGAACTCTGGAGTAGCTTGAAATGCCGATCTCATCTAGCTGTGGAACTTGGCGGAAGATCAGACTTTTGGCAAAAGAGACTGATAGTCATTCAGCAACTCTTTGGAAATCTCTGTTCATCTTACCAGAATTCATCGCGCATTCAGATACTGACTGCAATGTCAGGTTTTCAGAAGGAACACCTCAAAGGCATTGAGGAAATTATTGGAATCAAATGTGGGTTGTCTAAAATGCTTATCTCACCGAGATATGCACTTTGCAGCAATATCATTGTTTTGGCAGTAAAGTGTCAATGGCATTGAGAGAATCTTTGGAAACAGTGGTGTAGGAGTCAAATGATTCGCTCTGGGAAATATTCACTTTTGCAAAGTGAACACCATTCCCTATATACTGGAATTCCAGATTTTTGTTGGTATCGTTGAGGAAATCGTCAGAAAGACTTCTGGATAAGCTCAAAATGACTATCTGATCTTCTTTTGGAACTTGACGAAAAATCAGACGTTTTGCCGAAGAGACTCATTGGCATTCAGCAACTCTATGGAATTCTATGTTGATCTACCCACAATGCTTCGCGCAGTTAGACCGTGAGGGCAATATCAGATCATCAGCAGGAAAACATCATTGGCTTTGAGGGAATTATTGGAATCAATTGTGCGTTCACTAAAATGTTTATCTCCCCAAGATATACACTTTGCCGCAATGTTAGAATTGTGGAGTTTAAGGTGACAATGGTATTGAGGAAAACATTGGAATCAACTCTGGTGGGACTCAACATGCTTACCTCATCCAGATATGCACTTTGCTGCAGTCTCCGCTTTTCAGCCAACATGAGTCACTGGGTTTGATCATATATTTACCTCCAAATCTGGATTTACTCAAAATGCTGATCTCGTCGAGATATGAACTTTGCCTCAATATGACAGTTTGGAATAGAAGTCTCAATGGCATTGAGACAATCTCTGGAAACAAAGCGGGATGGAGTGACATCATGAACTTGGTGAAAGATTCACTTTTTGAAACTGAAAAGCATTCACTGAATCCTGAAATGTCAAATTTTTGGAGATATCATTGCAGAAAAGGACGGAAAGAACTCTGGAGTAGCTTGAAATGCCGATCTCATCTAGCTGTGGAACTTGGCGGAAGATCAGACTTTTGGCAAAAGAGACTGATAGTCATTCAGCAACTCTTTGGAAATCTCTGTTGATCTTACCAGAATTCATCGCGCATTCAGATACTGACTGCAATGTCAGGTTTTCAGAAGGAACACCTCAAAGGCATTGAGGAAATTATTGGAATCAAATGTGTGTTGACTAAAACGCTTATCTCACCGAGATATGCACTTTGCAGCAATACCATTGTTCTGGCAGTAAAGTGTCAATGGCATTGAGAGAATCTTTGGAAACAAAGGTGGAGTAGAGAAATGATTCACTCTGGGAAATATTCACTTTTGCAAAGTGAACACCATTCCCTATATACTGGAATTCCAGATTTTTGTTGGTATCGTTGAGGAAATCGTCAGAAAGACTTCTGGATAAGCTCAAAATGACTATCTGATCTTCTTTTGGAACTTGTCGAAAAATCAGACGTTTTGCCGAAGAGACTCATTGGCATTCAGCAACTCTATGGAATTCTATGTTGATCTACCCACAATGCTTCGCGCAGTTAGACCGTGAGGGCAATATCAGATCATCAGAAGGAAAACATCATTGGCTT